>NW_020664725.1:12198131-12229275 GCF_002925995.2 Terrapene triunguis
TACGCTGGGTTTTCTGTGGCTAGCCCACCAGCTCTCCCTCTCCCAGCGTGCAGCACAGAATGCACCTTGATGTCTGTTGGTTCCCCTCCCAAGACCAGCCTGTCTGGGCACCCGTGGGGAATTTGATAGGGGAAGAACCACCGTTGTTTGCTTTTCATTTCCCACCACCCCATTGGGTGGAGGGGTTCTGCCCCCCAGAGTTATAGCAAGATAGACGGTACAGCAAGACAGTCAGAGACGATGACTCAACCAATCACCCTGTGCAGCAACAGGCATTTAAAACGGCTTATCACAGAGCCATAAACCTCCGGAAATGGCCCTGCCACAGCTGGTAAATGGCTGAGAACTGTTCAGAAGCAGAGCGGGGAACGTTCTCAAATTAAACACCTTTTACCTAATTTGCACGGGATGCAGTAGCTCAGGGAGGGGAAGCGAGAAGAGGCTTCCATGTCTGGAAGCATCCCGCCTGCCCTCCGGTGAGCCGTAGCAAACACACTTCTTGTTTGGTGAACACAGGCACCTTGTGTGGGTGGGATCAGAGGCTGCCCCCGAAATGCTGTCTATAGAGGGTGTTTGTGGTGCTCCTTAGAGCTGGGAGTCAGGAGAGCTGCGTTCTATTCCCACCTCTGGCACTGATTCTGTGTGAGAGCTTGGGCAAGTCACTGCCCCGCTCTGTGCCTCAGTTTGCCCACTCTAAAACAAACCTCCCAGGAGGTTTGCTCGTGACTGACTGTTGAGACACTTGGAGGTCCCCGGAGGGAAGCCTGCAGAGGAGGCCAGGTATGTATCATGCTGTCCATGCAAGATTGCTGAGCACCTACAGATGGGCTGGGTGCTTTGCAGACACATCACAGAGGTGTTCCCTGCCCCAAGAACTAGCAATCTAGCTAGAGCTCTAGCAAGGAGGAGGAATAGGGGCAAGGACGGACCCCCACCCAACCCCAGTGTCCTGCATAGGGGAAGGGTGTTTTCTTGCCCTTTGGGCACCAAGCTGTGGCTTTGAGAGCTCCATGTGTGAGATCTCACTCGTGCTGGGTAGCACAACCAGTGTGTCTCAAAAGTGCTCTAGGGATATAATGCCCTGGGGATATCACAAGGGATCTGACCACCATACCCACCCACTCGCACCTGCGTCTGTTCTCCTGGGGCCTAAAATACAAGCATTACCCCTGATTCTGGGTTACGTTCCCCCCGTCGCCCCCTGCAGACCCTCTGCAGGGAGAGTGCTTGCTCCTGGAGGGGGCACAGAACTGGGCAGCACTGCCATTACATGGGGGCTGAATCCAGTTCACCCTCCCAGGGGGAGAAAGTCTGGCCCCATTGAAGTCAAGGGGAGCTTTGCCATTGACTTCAATGGGGTCAGGATTTCAACCCCCATTTCCCAAAGATGGAGCCGTCCGTAGGGGGGAGTAGCTGCTGGAAGTGGGGATGCATCCTCCGTTCAGCCAGGGTGGAGGAGACGCTGGGGCGGGGTGTCCGCTCAGACAGGTTAAGTGCCCAGCTCGGCTAACGAATGGGGAGAAATGCCATTCGGATCCTGGCTTTGTTCAGGGATTTTAGTTATAACGATTGTTCATTTTTCCCCTTTCTTATCTTTTCTCCCCCTTTCACTGTTCTTGTCTTTCTTCTCCTCCCTCTCACACCCTCCCCCTTTCTTTTAACACCTCTGTCTCTTTTGCCCTTTCTCATACCTCTTGGCATGACCCCTCCCACCCATGACACCCCCGCCCCCTCTTTGCACTCTGTCATGCTCTTTCTCTCTCTCTCCTCCCCGCTATCCCCTCTGTGTTTTCACACCTCACTGCTCTCTCATCTCTAGAATTCGGGCACCAAGGACTGTCATGTCCACTATGCAGAGCTGGACACATCCGCTCTGGCCTCGTCACCCAGCCCCCGGAGCTCCATCCAAGCTGGCGGAGACCTAGTCGAGTATGCAACCATCCAACCTAACTTACGCTAGCGCATGCCACTCTAGGCCTTTCCCCTAAGATTCTGGCCTCAAGGTACACAAACGCACTCTCCTTTCTGTGCTTCTGGTGAAATCTGTGCTCCCCCCACCTCCTGTCACTTCCCTCCCTCGTGGAATGGTTCCCGTTGCATACTAACCTCCCCCCACACCCGTGTCTCCATGGTGCTGCATGCTCCCTCCGGTCCTCGCGGGGCCCGGCCAGAGAGAACCGAAAGCAAGAACGCTGTCGCCTCGCCTCTCCTGCATGCGGCCTGCAGCGGCATGACGCGCCCGTCCTTTCGCTTCGTGCTGTGTGGAGAGGTTGGGGGCAGGGCGGGTTGGATAATGTTTGTTTCTGGTTGGTTTTCCCCTGTCAAGCTGACCTAGTTTGAAGTGAGCAGTGGGAGTGGAGTGGGGTGGGGGTCGTGGTTTGGGTTTCCGGTTGGAATCGCCTGGGTAGCCCGAAGCGAAGATGTGCAGAAGAGGAAGCCGAATGCCATGGGACCTGTTGAGAGAAGTTTTTCAAGAGCTTCCCCCAGGGGCAGCTCCCTGGGTCTGTGCAGAGGAGCATTCGATACAAGGCAAGGTGGGTCAGAGGAACTCTAGTTACACAGTGCAGAGGGAGAGGGGAAGGAACCAGCAAGAGTGAATGAGAAACTACTGGAGAAAACGAGTCATGAGAAGTGGGGGGGAGAGAGGCTTGGGGACTGTAAGGATTAGTGCCCTAGAAATGCTGGGCTAGCAAGCTAGATGAAAGAGAGAGAGTGGGTCAGGGCAGGTAGCTTGGCTGGGAGAGGGAAGTGCTCTTGCCAAGGGGCACCCATCTGAGAAGCCAGGGCCTGGCTCTTTCTCAGAACTGGAGGCAGCTGGGTCAGGCAGATGATGGCCACCTGCTCCTCGTGGCCGGGAAGCCAGCCCCGCTCTGCGACAATGCTCAGCTCCGCGGGGCATGGGAGAAGAGAGTGCTCCTGCTGACACTCAGCCGGGACATTCGCCAAGTGGAAACGCCCCCAGGCAGGGGGTTGGAAGAGGAAGAGTGTTGTTCTTGTGTAATGGCCTGCCCTCCCCTCTCCGCCCATGGCCTCCCGCAGCCAGGGGGTGAGAAAATCCACTCACCATGGCCACCGCTGCTTGCCCACTGCCCATCGCTCCCATGTTTGTGTCGGAGAAAGTTGGTCTATAAGAGTGAGTGTGTGTGTTTGTGTAAGAGAGAGAGAATGAGTTTGTGTATGTGTGAACGACTGTGTGTGTGTGTGTGGATGCCCGCCCCACCCTGCAGCCAATCCACCATTTCTAGTCTCTGCACCTCACCCAGGTGTGTGAGTTTATATTATCAATAACCCTTGGCCCTGGCTCACAAGGAGTGGTTTATCCTGTAATATAACACGTCTCTGCTCTTCTTTAACCAGCCCGGGCAAGACACCGTGTCATTCTACCATCCAGCCCCTTGTCAATAGTTCACAAGCTGCGTCTCTGCTCTTTAATTACTTTTTTCTCTGCTTCGTCTATGTCACAAACTCCCCTCAACTGCAGTCTCTGATGCCAGGGACCAGGTCTGGGCCCAGAGAAGAGGGTGCCCTCTAGAGACTGTGGGCATCCCCAGCCAAAAACCTCAGCTCCAAACACCCCACACGCTTTGGGGGCATTTAAAAGATGGAGCCTAATTTAGGTGGCTCAGGGCCATCTCCAAACTCGTGTGATACCGTAGGAACTTCCCGCTAACAGTCAAACAAAAGAGCTTCCCAGGACCCCATCCAAAGGGCTCTAGTGGCTGCATGGATGTTTGAAGCTAGGACACGGGCATGGGGAGTTGCAGAGAGCGATACCTAGGGCCAGGGTCATCCTGGGTGCAGCTATGCCAATGCAATGGAATTACACCGGGGCTTGACTTGAGAGACAATTCCTCCAACTTCTCGGCTGCAGAGCTCTTTATGGCTGTGCTTTGGGGTTTTCTTCGCAGAACGAGGCTTGGGGAATTTCTGGGGCTGCGGAAGATGCCCTGGTTTCCATTAGAAAGGCCCAGCTCCAATGGACCCTCAGCCAGCTGGATTGCACAAGGAAGGCTCAACCCTCTGTAGGGCAGCAGGCAGTGGGGCTAGACACTGAGCTCCGATCTGGAATTGGAGCGCCATCCAACGAGCGCTAAGGCCCAGGAGGGTCCAGCCTTTCAATTCAGCCATTAGACAGAGGAGCCTGAGACAGGACGTTTGGATCAGGACTCCCTCACTGTCCAGATCCCTCGTCCCAGCTCTGCCCTGCCTCTCATCGTGAGCAGAGGGGCAGAACTTGGCCAGCCATGGTTTGGATTTGCAGAACCCCAAAGCAGGGTTGTTTGGATCTAGGTCCCATTACATCTAGCTTAGTTCAGGAAATGGTCCTGGTCATCTCCAGCTGATGGTGACAATTTGAGGCAGGCAGTGGGGGAGGATGAGTCCCCAGGATCTCTCAGGTCCCCTTCACCTTTATCCCCATCCATGGTGGGTCACTCCATCTTTCCAGACAGCAGAGAAATCTGGAGACCACCAACTCCATGAGTGGGACAAGCAGATCAAGAGCAATAGGGGGCACTTCCCCTTCCTTTCCTCCTCACAACTGCTGGAGGACTGAGCCCTGCTGGCCAGGGGGCCTCAGAACCTGAACCCCGCCCTCCACTTCTGCTGCCAACTCCACCCCAAAAAATCACCGCACCCTTCAGCCTGGAGCAGTGGGGTTAGTGGGTGGTGTGGGCAAAGCCAGCTTGGCCGTGTAATGGCCGGAGCCATAGGAAGAGCTGGGAGGCAGCTGATAAATTAGCTAATTGGACCCATATAATAATGAGCTATTATCCATATGGCTCATTCAGGGCTGTGAATGGCACAGATAACTCTTCGATATGCAAATACCACTGACTGATGGGGAAGAGATGGGGAGCTGCTGGCAGGGAGGACTCAGACAGCCTGGCATACTTGGCGTCCAAGGCAAAGCAGCCAGGACAGCCAGTATCAAGGGATAGAGCAGCTAGGGAAGGTAACAAGGTGACCACAGGGTCCTCCTAAGGCAGATGGTAGGGCAGCGAGGGCAGCTCCCTGGAAGGGGCAAAGGGGCTGGGGCTGTGACAGCACAGAAGTGGCATAGAGGGGCAGGGAAGCTAGCTGCACGGGGCTTTGGGGAGGAGAACCGCTAAGAACTGCAGGCCCCATTATCGGGATCCTTTATCACAGGGGGAGGGAGCGGCTGTGACTGGCCAAAGCGACTGTCCATGTCCCACCAGGGATCTTGGGAATGGAGTGAACTTAACCCCCCCGCAGCTGCCCACCCTTGGCTCCCTGGGCCCGAGGCCCAGCCGTGACTCTCCGCCTCCTGCTACCTTCAGCAGGATGGGAGCCTGGCTTAGAGCGTGGTCTAGCTGTGCCTCAGGTAACACCCCTTTCTTGGACAGCCTCCACTTGCCAGCCCGCTCCCTCCCTGCTGTGTGGGGTCAGGGGGCCCCCTAGCAACCGTGGGCCTCAGTGAGCCCCAGGGAGATGCGTCCATCTCCCATTCTCCTGACGCAGTCCCTACAGCGGCCAGCGCGGCCCTGTCGTCACAGCCCTGCAGGGAAGGGACAGGCCTGCTCTGCGGCGGGCACGCCTTGGCACTCAGCCTTGGCCGACGGAGCCTTTCAACGTGGCCAAACAGCTCGGAGACCATTTATCAGGGGAAGGATGCCCCCGTGCCCCTCCTACCTGTGTGTCTCAGGTGACTGCCGCCTCCCCCTGCCCCTTCCTTCGCTGTGGCACCACTCAAAGGGGACAAGCTCAGGCCCCGGGAGGAGATGGAAAGTCCCAGCCTCCGAGCAGATGGACCATGTCTCTGAGGCCCAAGGCAGCCAGGGAAGGGAGTGGGCTGCTGGGCTGAGCGACTGAAGGGCGCAGGCAGAGGCAGGGGGTGAGGCAGGGTCTGCCTGAGGGAAGCAAAGTGACAGCCCTGGTACTGCTTTAAATTTCCCTCCTCCTGCTGCAGCGAGGGAATGCGCTGAACCCAGGCCCCCGGTATTGGTGGATGGAGCGCACCCCGTGGGACAGGGGGCACTCGAAGGCTTTGAGACTGTAGTGGGGACTGCCTGGGGAGTGGGAAGGCACGAGAGGGCAGGAGCGGGGGCGGGAGGGGGGGGAGTAAGGGGAGGGGATGCACCCGGGGAAGGGGAAGAAGGTGGCGCAGGGTGAAGGACGTTAAGGAAGGGAAGTAGCTTTACAAAGGTCTGCTGGAAAATGCTACAAGGATTCGGACCCATTCCAGCCCTGGTATGTCTCAGCCACCAGGCTGGTCCCCTGCTCCTGTCACTGCAGAACAGGACAGTCTGGGTCCCACCAGAGACAGGAGCTTCTGGGGGGTGAGTCCCTGTGGGGAGAGGACAGTCTGGGGTAAGGGCATCCCAGGGACAGGAGCACCTGGAGTGAGAGTCCCCATGAGGAGGGGACACTCTGGGGTGAGGGTCTCTGCAGAGGCTGGAGTGACTGTGTGAGTGAGTCGGATGGGTCTGGTCTGCCTGCCACCCTCCCGTAGACCCCCTTGGTTCCCTGTGCTGGAAGGAGCCCTGTAGAGCCCCACAGTAGCCGGTAGGTAAGTGTCTGCCACTGGCCTTGCCCAGAGCGGACGGTAACCTCTCTCTCTTGCGGTGTCTCGCCCGTGTACTGCATGCAGAATGAGGATCAAGGTCTTCGTAGACGT
This sequence comes from Terrapene triunguis, assembly GCF_002925995.2. Classification (NCBI taxonomy): domain Eukaryota; kingdom Metazoa; phylum Chordata; order Testudines; family Emydidae; genus Terrapene; species Terrapene triunguis. Next base: position 12,204,769 of record NW_020664725.1, read on the forward strand.
AACGAGCGAGAGCGGACAGTAAGTTTCTGGGTGTTTTTTTTTTTATCCTGTTGGTTCCGCTGTCAGTTTAGCGCAGGCGGGCGGTGCTGAGTTGTCAGCCACATATGCTGGGTGCCTCTATCCAACGGACAGGGAGAGCATGGGTCACGGCACAGCCAGCCACCCCACGCAAACCAGGCCAACCCAGCCCTCCCCTCGGGGCAGGGTGGAGCGCAGATCCATGGGCCATTCACCTCGGCCTACCCGCTGAGATGGAGGAGGAGGCCGATTAGTGCCACTGGAGCAATGGGCTTGTGACCACCCACCCTCATGCAGGGCACCAGACAGCCTTCCCTACCAACCCAGGCTGGGTTCTAGACGACCGGCCGGAAGGCTCCGTGTCCCAGCTACCATTACTGGGATGGAAGGTGGACTGGGCCTCTTGAATCCAGCCCTGCCCTGGTGCTGTAGGGATAGATTGGGTCCCAGCAGGTTGTACAGCACCCACCCAGGCTGACAAGCAGAGGGCTCCACCGCCCGGGATTTCTTAGGGGCTGGCACCAACAGGCAACAGAGACGTTGCCTTTAATCAGAACCAGCCTCCCTCGCTGGGACACGTTCCCCGCTGGGCCGTTGGTAGTGGCAGAGATCTGGGCGTGATATGCTCTCGGCTGGCCCAGGAATATTGCATGTCTCTCCCCCTTTAAGGTGCCCCACCCCGTATCCCTCTCCCACGTGCCCCACATTGGGTCCTGCGTTCCCTCCTCTGTGGTGCGCCACCCCAGACCCTGCTTCCCTCCGACACACGCGGCACTGGCACTGGCACACTGCACATCGTGTGGGCTCACCAGGATCCCTGTGACCCACTGGGCTTCACATCTCTGACGTGCTCCTCACCAGGCTGGGGTTCACACTTTGACACAGACCCCCATGGAGACGTGAGTCTCGGCCCCCTCAGCTCACCTCCAGGTAGAGCCATGTCTTTGTGCCAGGCGGCTGACCTGAGTTATTCCTCCCTGCTGGCTCCTAGCTCCCACAGTGGCATGCCATGAGGGACATGGCATCTCATTCCAGCATGCCCTTTGTCAGCCATTCCTACAGCACCTGATCCAAACCTATTCTTCCTACAGGCTCAAGAGCCCTATTGGAGGCGCAGGCGAGATCCAGGCTGCATAATCCAGGGGGGCCAAACCCATCCCTGGCGAAATGAGCAGAGCTGAATTTCCACCCTCTGATACTATCCATCCTTTGCAGCTTCCAAAAGGCAGCTGCAGGCTAAGCATAATTTCCCCTTCATGAGGGGCTGGCAGGCAGAGGGGAAACAAGCGAGAGATTCCACTGTGGACCCCTGCCCTCCTTCTCCTCTGCTCCCACCCCGAGCTCCTAACTCTGACCCCCCGCCCTTGCACAGCCTCGCACGTTATAGTTACACTGAGCAGGGAGCCCAGGAAAAGGTGAGAGGTTTGAAAGCAGAGATCTACCCACCCTTTATCCCCTCCTTTTGCAAAGGATTCTTGCGCTGCAACGGGAGGCTGTTCTCAGAGCTATAAAGAAGGGGAGCGTTCTCTAATCCATCTTGGGAGGTCTTGCCTTTTCTTCCCGGGGTGGGGGATTTTCTTGCCAGCGCAAGGACAGTAATCCTCCAAATCCAAATTTGGAAAGCCTCCTGGTTTCTCTGAAGGAAAAATAAAGCCGGTCATACGGTGCTTTGAAAGTGTAATCTCACCACAGCAAAATCTCCCCACTCAGACACAGCGTGGGCTGGGGTTCACTTTTGATGCTTTTATTAAAAAAAAAAATCTTCACATTGAGAATTTCCCGTCTCGTCCCTGTTATGTGGACGGCTCAGATCACGAGACAGATTCCAAGACCCCAACGTGTCAGGAGGAAATGAAACCAGGAGGCAGACTCCCAGCCCTGCTGTCCAAGTACCAGCAGACCCAGAGACTGGCCAGAACCAGAACCTCAGATGTGAACCCCTTCATGGTTAAAGGGGTTGGATTTGAATCCACAAATCCAGGCTGCATCCAAGAACAGTAGAAGCCAGTTTTCCAGTTCCATTTTAATAATACCTAGCTTTGATGGTGCTTTTCATCCATAGATCTCAAAGTGCTCTACCAATTACATTATTCCTATTTTACAGGTGGGGAAACTGAGGAATGGAGAGGCACAGTAACTTGCCCAAGGTCACCCAGCAGGCCAGTGGCAGAGTTAGGAATAGACCCTCCTGGTCTCCTGAGTCCCCACCCACTGCACTAGCCACTACTGCTGTTTGGATGCATCCAAACGGATCATGATACTTCAGCACCATCAAACCCCGAACCCCTGCCCCTATTCGGCGCAGGCCTTTCATTTCCATCCCCGAATTACCTGCGCTCTGCATCCTTTGGGGGTCAGAAATGATGAACACCAGAAATCCAGACTCTCAGCAGTGACCGTGACCTTGGGCAAGTGACTTAGGCCAGATTTTTGAAGGTAATTAGTTGCCTAACTCTCACTGTAATCTGGGCCTCATTCCCCACCTTTCGAGTGGGGTTAATAGCCCTGCCCCGACGCCCAATCCATTAGGGCACGTGAGGCAGTCAGATACTGCAGCAATGAATACCAGATGAATACCTATGCTAGAGTTAGGTCTGGTCTACACTGAAAACTGACATTGGCCTAGCTTTGTCGCTCAGGGATGTGAAAAATCCACACGCACACTGCGAGACGGAGCTATGCTGACCCCCCCGGTGTAGACAGTGCTCGGTGAAGGGAAGAATTCTTCTATCCACCTAGCTACCACCTCTTGAGGAGGTGGATTACCTACGCGGACGGGAGAACCCCTCCCATCTCTGTACCGAGGGGCTACGCTGAAGCGCTCCAGCAGCAGAACTGCTGCTGTAGCATTTTAAGTGGAGACCAAGCCTCGGCAAGGAATCCTGCAGCGCTGAGCTTCCTGCATGAATAATTTGTGTGTGCTCCTCATTGAGGGGCTTGGCCCCTCCTAACCAAACCTCAGATCCACCCTCTGGGTCTGGATCCAAGAGCTCAAAGAGAATCAATTGCTCACGAGAACCCAGTTCTCTTGGTCCCAGCCCCTCTCCCTGATCCTTGCAGCTATTACTCACTATATACCCGGTGTGGTGAGCAATCAAGGAGCTCTGTGATAGATAAGGTGTCAAACGAGCAGCAGTGCTGTGAGAATTAGCTAAAGTCTGTGCAGCACTTTGAAGATGAAAAGGGCTATAAAAGTGCTGCGGAGTCAGTTTATAAACACAGTGGGGAAACTGATGCAAGACGCCAGTACTTTGGCAACTGCTTGAGTCTTATATCTGTTTCCCAGTGCTATGGGTATCGCCCAACCGGTCAGTAATTCCCATTGGTAAGGATGTAACATGGTGTATATAGCTAGCATCCCTTGCGAGTGGCTGGTCCCCTAGAGGATAATCACCTCTTCCTGCTATTGGTTAGTAGAGTTGCTGCTTCAGTTTCAGTAGTCTGTAGAGCCTGGGGTTCAAATCCTGTTTGTAGCTTGTGAGGATAGTGTTAGAAAAGTAGACTTGAACTCTAGTTAACCTCAAATGGTCCAGAGTAGCTGCCTCTAAAGGAAAACAACTAGTATGCTAACAAAGGATATTTATTGCATCTGTCCCTTCCTCTAGCCATGGCTGGCCCACTAGAGGATAATAGCCTATGGCTAATGCAGCTATTCCATTAGCTCAAATGGTAGTTAGCAGTGTAGAAGGTCTTGTGTTCAAATCCCACTGCAGGGGAGTGTTCCAAAGCAGTCAGTGATAATGTATTGGGTAAGGCCAGATGGCACAGAGCCCTCTCCAGATATTCCCCACTTGTAATTCTGTCTTTCCTGCTTCTGATTTTCATGGAAATGAAGTTAACCAAACATCAAGATCTTGGCCAATATCTTTCCCCCTCCCATCCCCTCCTTCACCCGGGTTAGAATTCATTCCTGGCAAGGGATGAGCAGATTTATTGGTGATTACCAGGTCACAAGGGAAAAACAATTCACAGCACTAATAACTATGCTTAAGGAAGAAGTGGGTTGTAGCCCACGAAAGCTTATGCTCTAATAAATTTGTTAGTCTCTAAGGTGCCACAAGTACTCCTGTTCTTTATGCTTAAGGAGTGACTTTCAGATGTGAGAAGAGCTCCAAGGGGGGCGGGGGGAATGATGGAACTAGAGTGACTGAGAAACTGAATTAGAACATGTTAATCAAACAAAGGCAGTTTAATACTAATCTGCCGGGCTGTTTGAAATGGATGGCTTTTTGACACCCTACTTAATCAGTTTCTTTAAAATGATTTAAAATAAATATCCCAGCTAACATAAGCGTTATATGGAATTGCATCAGAGGTGAAGGTGGGGAGAGCAGACACAAGAGGTGGGGGAAAAATTCGTGTAGCAGCGAAATTTAATTAGCCATAATTTCATTTCAAACTTTGTTGGAGGTAAATAAGGTTGCAGAAATGTCACAGAGGGACAAGGTAGAGATTCGCAGGGCACTGGCTGTCAGAGCTGTTAATAAACACAGGGGGTGTGCAATCCCCTTCCCTCCTGCTACTTGAAAGTGAGCAAAGTGGCGAGCAGTCTTGGCTTCTGAATTCACAGGCTTAAGGAAGGTGTGAGGGCCCAGGGAATGCTTTTTTCCCCCTAAGCTCCAAAATCTGGTCTGCCTTGCTGTGGTCACACAGTGCTACCAAGGCAGGATGGCAGTGTTCTTGCACCCACCTTGCTCAGGTGGAAAAGCGGCCACAAGGTGGCTGATCTTCTGTTGCCCTGTGCCTTGGGTGATCACCTACACCTGTGCACAGTGCACTGGTGCAACAGCACACAATGCTGCCTCAGTGCCTATGCCACCACGTGCAATGCACGGTTCAGCCTAGGACTGCCTTACACCAGGATAAATGGCAATGCAAGCTGCAGGGCAATGGCAAATTGGGCCCAATGAGCTGGGCAGTGGAGTAGCAAGCCCTGTAACTTGGCCATCTCTTGCAGCCCTATTGGGTATTGGTATTTCTAGTGATGGGCAATAGGCAGCACATTTCAATCTGCAGTGGGAAGCCCCTAGTTTTCATGGGTCCTTGAGGGGTTGATTTAGGCCCATCTCCATGGTTTCCCAATGGTCTTTGCAGCAAATCCATAAAGATTTCTCACTATAACTCAGGGCCCTAGCCCTGGGGTATGTCTCAGGATCCCTGCTCTGGGCTACATCATAATAGCTTTGCTGTCATTGTACTAGCCAATTACTGAGGCCTCAGCATTGGCCTCTCAGCATGGTTCAGGGTCCCTAAATCAGACCCTCATTGTTCCTTGGGATCCTTCCCCAGGTTATCAGCATTTTGGGGTGTACCCCCCTCAGCTCCCCTGTGTTTCTCCGGGCGCAATGCTCAGCTGTGTTGTGTTCCAGTGTCTTCCTGCATCTCTAGCTCAGCTCCATCCACCACCAGGCCATAAGATCCAGTTAAGGAAGCACGTTTCTAATGTCTCTGTGCTATGCTAGGGTAAGCCACTCCTTTGCACTATGCCTGTCACCCAGCATGCTAATGAATCCCTTTGTAGGCCCAGTTCTGACATACCCATTTGCACCCTACTCCGGCACAAACGCCTGTGCCACACGTGATGCACAACTCCGGCTGGGATTAATATTATAGACCTCCTTGCCCATAGTTCCAGGGTTGTGCCCGCCACTGCACACCTGCCCACGCACTGGGTGGTGGCGTCCTTTGCTACAAACATCCCCAGTCTGGTAAAGTGGGCAAACCCTGACCACTTCTTGGCCGGGAAGGGGTTAAAATCCTTGCTCAGATAGGGATTTCTGCCTCTGCAAATGGATTGGCTCAGCTGGCAGGCATGGAAGCAAGTCCCTTCCAGGTGAGGCTGATCAAGGGTTCTCAGCAGCAAGTGCAGAGACTGATTAATGACCCTGGCTCTAAAGAGGGAGGAGGAAAGGCCTGTCTCCCCTTTACATGGTGGGAGGTGAACAGGTTGGGTTCAGACTCTTGAGCAGTTAGAGGTAAGCAGGGAGCTAGCTTGAGATAGGAGCATGTTCTGTAGAAGCAGAAGAATTGCTTATCTGATCAGCAATAGTTCTCCCCTGGCAGCTGCTCTCACTCCCTGCTGTGTGAATGCTCGAGATGTGTGTGCTAACAGCCCCCTTTATGTAGGGACCTGCTGCACCCCTGTGTTTGCCCTTGTGGTACAGATGCTGAGTCCTGGGCTGGGTGTGACTGTTCCTGTCCTGTAGGCCTGGGCCTTGGGTTCCAGTCTTTTAATATTTACTGACACAGCCACAGAAAGGGCACCGAAACAGCTGTGTGGCTGACTGCCAGACCACGTGGGGCTTCAGGGGGGCCCACTGAAGCTCAGGGGGACTTTGTGTGGCAAACCTTAATGGACTGGTAGCAATTAAGGCTTGATTATGATCCTATCCATCTCCTGACTAACACAGGATCATTCCCTACAGCGCCTTCCCTGGTGCCTTAAATGTCTCAAGCAACAGGGTTCCTCCCCATCTCCTGGGGAGACCATTGCACAGGCTGACTGGTTTTCCTGATGTTCAGCATAATCTTCCATCCCTTAATTGCAACCCATTACTCCCAGAAGCAGCCCACCCCCTTTCCTGCCACTCCCTGGCCCCTGAAATTGCTTGGAGAACATGCAGCTCTCCAGGTTGTTTGCTGCCTCGCACATTAGTTCAGCTTTGTAGAGCCATCAATAAATCATTAGCGACATTTTGTTTTCTGGATATATATTATTTTTTTTAAAGCAGCCTGGTGAAATATTTATCCGGGAGCTGGCAGAGAGAGGGCTGAGAGGCTCTTTCTGTTCTTTCAGGCTTTTCTTCTTGAGGATCCAAATCCTAGCACTGAATGGCGCCATTTTGGGGATTTCCAACCTGTGGCAAGGGATGGGGCCAAGACAAAGTTGCATTTCAGCCAGGCCAAAAGCAAAGCCCATGCATAAAAAATGATTGCAGGCTGCTTTCTTCCTGGAGAGGAGAATGTTCCTTTCATCTACGATGCTGCATTGTTTCATGGGAGTGTTGTGTTCTGGTTGCCATGGGTTATAGATGCTACTGGTTCACCAGACAGGCAGAGGACTGTCCAAAAGATAATTCAGGATGCTTGAAAACCCAAAGGATCACAATTGGCAGGCTGGCCTGGGTTTCTTCCTTGACCCCCTCCCGCCCGTAGCAGCTCAGCATAAAACAAGGTGGAAAAACCATGGGAGATAATCTGCCAATAGAGTAGGCAGCATTGATCTCTCTTCCCCTCTCCTTACTTTGTCCTGATTTCCCCTGCCTAAACTGAGATGGACTGGGGAAAAGGGAGGAGGATGAGCCAGATTTTGCATGAATGGGTGTGTGATGTGCATGCTCCTTGGATACGGCCAGTGAACAGCTCACTGTCTGGTGCTGCCGATAACTGCATCCATTTTGCAACAGCTTTAAAAGAACATAGGCCAGGGTGCTCAATATTTGATCAGCCTTTGTAGTATCAGAACCACGCAGGGACCCTCCCCCAGCTGATAATGCTCTGTTGTAGTCCAAACCTCAATAGAATGGAGAACAATGAATTTGGATAAAAGAGGCTTCAGAGAAGTAAAAGGCTAGACTCTATATCTAATTTGTGTTGTAGTAGCACCGGGGGCCCCAATCAAGGAGCAGGGCCCCATTGCACTAAGCGCTGGACCCACAAGACAACCCCTGCCCCCATGAGGGTGTGGAACAACAGAGCTTTGGATGGGTCAAGATTTAAGGGTGTTATTTTTAAATGCAGGGCGGTGTCTCTGAGAGAAAGCAAGCCCTCGTTTTTGGTGTGTGACACATCAAAGCTGGCCCACTCACTCCCTTGAGTGCCTTTCAGCAAATCAGTTAGCCAGGAAGAACACCATCCCCAGGGAGCTAGCCCTTGGATGGAAAACCAAAGCAGGAGTAGGGCCTCTTGAGCCCCAAATGTAGCGGATAAGCCAGTCTTTGCCTAATAGGAAAAAGAGCTGTCAGGTGTCCTTTTAAATGTACTGAGACCAAAGAACAGGAAGCAGGAGCGGAAGGCAATTGACGTACCCAGGTGGTTGTAATGGTGCCTGGGATGCAGAGAGATGTCCCCACTAGATGCTTCACCAAGATCAGCTTGCAGGGTTTCAAAACAATAGAGAAATGTGTGGGCAGGAAGGAATCATTCCAATCCACTGCCAGCCCCAAGGGAGGGCCTGTGAAGACTTTGCATTTCCCTGGGGCACTGAGCATGCTGGTTCTGTCCCCCACACACACATGAGCAGAGGGGAGGGAGCTGAGCATTAGCGGATGTTCTTTCCAATCATCCCTTTTGTTTCGCAGAAAACCCAGCAAAGAAAGATCTTGGTGATTTTGCACTAGAACAAGTGACATTTGATTGTCATTTGTTATTAACAACTGGGCAAAGCAATCACAACAAAAACTCAAGCACCTTGGAATTCAAAGCGTTTGCATTTTGTTCAGGGCTTGCAGAAAAGAACCAGATTTTGCAAAATATCTGAGCAGCACTGCATTCTTCTCCCTTCCTCCCTCCCTCTGCCCCCGGAAGAAATGGACGATTTTATGGAGGAAAGATTGGGTCTGTTTTCCCACCTTGAAAGAAATGGTCTTGTGTCCGAGCCAAATCCACGATATTTTTCCAAATTGGACATTTCAGTTCTCAACACTGTAGCCCCAACCCTGCAAACCTGACATACACAATTAGTGTTACTCACTTGAGTAGTCCCAGTGATTTCAATGGAACTGCTCCAGTGCATAAAGTTAAGCACATGCATAAGGATATGCAGGTTTATTTGGACAATAAACCATTTCACCCTCCAAGGCCTGATCCTGCAAACACACTTTACAAAGGAACATAGACATAACCAGACTGGATTAGATTCCAGGTCCATCTAGTGCAGTATCCAGTCTCTGACAGTAACTAGCACCAGATGCACCAGAGGAAGGTGTATAAGAATCCTGCATTAGGTAGATCTGAGACAATCTGTCCCGCACATGAGGGCTTCTCCTAAATCCTTATAGGAGTAGATTGGTTTAAGCTCTGAAGCATGAGATCTAATATTGGTCCCAAAATGTTGGTTAGCATTTAACTGTTTTAATTCTGGCTATTCTTGTTGTCCGTATAAATGTACGCTCCTTTTTTCAGTGTTGCTAAGCTCAAGACCTCAATGACATCCAGTGGCAGGGTGTGTCAGTCTGATTATGCACTGCATGAAAAAGGAGTTCCTTTGATCCATTTTGAATTTTGCCACCTTTTAATTTCATTGACCGTCCCTGGTTTTTGTGTCATGAGACAGGGAGGACAGAAGCTCCCCATCTCCCTTCTCTACACCTGTGTCTATTATCTATGCTTTTATCATGCCCCTTCTTATGCGTTTCCTTCCTAAGGTAAATATTACACATGTGAATCATCCCATTGAAACTCACCTGTGTAAAATTAAGCCCTTGGGAAAGGATTTGCAGGACTGGGAACAAAGTATGCAAATTTTCATGGGGAAAATGAGCATATTTGGGGGTGAGGCAGAAATTTCTCAGTGCCAAAATGGCCCAGGATGAAATGTGAAGTTTGTTTTTTGCAAAAAACCTGACAGAACTCCATTATTTTCCCTGCCGCTATTCATTATTTGAGGGTATCTCACAGGGAGTTAGATAGCAGTGCCTGTTACTGCATTTTAGCTGCATGATTCTATTCACTGACTTTGTCTCTTCTCCCAGAACTTTGGAAAGTGTCACTCAGAGATACCGGATGCGAGTGATCACCTGACCTGCTGTTGCTCACCTGAAGATCAATATCTGGAGAAAATACCCCGTGTCTATAACCCCCTATCATACCTCCCAGAAGATCTGTATCCTCACCGTGCTGATGTCTCCTTTTGCTGCCCGCCACCAGGTTCCCGGGCACCATACATCTGTCCTAAGGAACAGTATGTTTAAAACAACAGCACACAGTCAAGCAAAAGCAAAGAAGCCAATTCTTCACATCTCCTGACCTTTCACGTATTAACCAAGGCCTTTGATTTCTCCCCAGCCACTGAGAATTTTTGTTTGGGTTTTCCTGTTTTTAAATTTTGGTGCAATTGTAATTGACATGATTAGGTTAAGTATCCACCTGCTCATTAGTGCTCAAGGGAACTCTCTACCTTCATCTATGTGTCATACACTGACGTTTTCCCCTTGTTTGCATCTTTTTTTTTCTAATTTTGGCCCCATCACCCTCCAGTAGCGAGCTGGCTATGTGCATGCGCGTGTGTGTCAGTGGGCGGCTGAGTGGGTGCACCACTGCCCTCTGTTGGATGGAATGTCCCAGACCCACTCAAGTGTCTGTGTTCCCTAGTGTCAATTTTTACACCATTTACACAAGAGGATCCTGGAGCTGATTCCTTCACAAACCTTGTTACACCGTGTCTAAAATTCCCAACTCTACTTTACTTCCAAACAAAGTGATCTCTGTACTACTTTGAAACTTCCCAGCCAGGGCCCGGGTCTGCGTCTGCAACTCTCTTGTTTGAAAATACCGTTTGGGACCGGGAGCCCTGTTCAAAGAGCCAAATGGTAAAGATTTCTGAACCAAATGTAATAATGTGACATTTGCAATGAAAGAGGCTCAGAACCAGCCCCAGAGCAGAAGAGATGTTTTTTTTCCCCTACTCCCAACTTCTTGCATTGACTCTTCCCAACCCAGAGGGTGTGGGAACTGAATTTGGGCACAGGAAAGACAATGGATTCTGGAACATCTTCCTAGAACTTTCTATCATATAACCTGAAACCAAAAGAAAAAAAAAATCTCTAATTAGGAAAAATATGTAGATATAGACACCATAATTTTCTTTTCCAAAAGTCTAAAGCTCACCCCAGGTCCGTCTGTGCACCTGTTGATTGGAGTTTTAAAGTGAACTCAGGCAGAATATAGAAAACAAATCAGAATTTCAGGTAATCTTCTTGCTCTTAATGAAGGATAAAAGCCAACACAGAATCTGGCCTTTTAACTTTTTTTAAATCGTCTTAGTTTTGGACTGTGAATTTTTTGATATTTGGAGTGTGTGCGTGTGTATGTATATGAAAGTGTAAGTTCCTGCAACCACCAAGTGTTTTAGATAAGAGAATTCATCTCCACGTCACCTCCTTGTTCACTTGTATTAGAAAAAAAGAAAAGAAGAAGAAGAGGAACAAGAGGGAAAAAAGTCTTGGAGAATAGTTGGCTTCAGGGATATTTCTAACCTTTTCCACCCAGGTACAGCATGGGAGAGACAAAGAATGGACAGTTATGCACAAGGGGACGTGTCTTCAGTTAACAGACTCTTATTTTTCTTAATTTTGGGGTGGATCTTTTGCATCCTGGAGACATACACAACCTCGCACTGCTGATCCACAAGGACATGTGAGCCAGGCGCCCCCAGCTATCCGCCTGGTTCTCCAACACCAAACCAGTATCCAATGCTCCTTGCACAAATGCAAAGGAAACCACCACAGTATTAAAGACGCCCCATGGGGGGAATAACACATCAGATGCTGTCAGCCCAGCTCCTGCCTTCGCAAACAGACTGGGTCACTTTTATTTTTGTATATTTGGTTCTAAAAGCGAAGGTCGCTCTATGTACTTTCTTTGCTCCCGCCCCAGAGGTTTGTCTCTGAGCTCATCCTGCTTGTCCCCCAACTCCCTGACTCACACAGAAGCACGGCTGTGTCCACACTACCTCATATATTTCCTGCAGGCTAAAATATGTAGATATAAAGAGAGAGAGAGAGAGACTGCTTCCGTTAGGAAATAACGTGCCATGAGGGAACCAGGCTCCGCCCACGCCTCCCGGGACTTCCCTAAAAACCTGGCTCTACCCTTTCCTTGTGCGCAGCGCCACATCCTGTTTTGGGAAAACAGCATGGCCGCCTGTAGCGATGACATCATTCCCCCCTGCAGAGGAAAATGGATGAGCCGGTTGGGGTTGGGGTGGGTTCTGTCGGACTGAATGGCTCTGTTGCTTTGTGCTGACCAGGTTGGCAGCCTCTAGAGATCAGGGAAGGGGGCACCGGCTCTTCCTGGTCTACGGCCATCCCAAAGTGTGCAGCCCCCCTAGCTGGCACGCGGAGCAGGTGGGGCAGCCCATGGTAGCACCTAGCTCATGGAAGGGCCAATGGGCCCCCTAATCACAGACACAGGGCCTTGAAATCCTTTCCCTTTCATCTTTGCTGGTTTGGATCCTTTGGTACTGTTAGGGTTCATGCTTCGTTGATCGGCCTCCTCTGCCCAGAGAACTGGCCAATTCACTTCCCTTCACAAACAAGTTCAAGTGCCACCTGCCTCCACTCGAATGCTAGACCTCTCTCTCTCTCTTGCTCTTTCCTCTTAACGTGCCATGGGGTAATGTCTGGCAGCCACGGAGCCGGGTTTGCTCTGAACTAGACCTACTGCCATCACTGTCCAGTTCCCTGCCACCTACCCTGGCAATGGGAATGTACTTTGGCCTCCTCTACCAATCTGCCTTTAGTCCACCCTTTAGAGAAGGAGATGTGGTGGCGGAAAACCCCTGGGGTCTTTGCATCCTGCAGAGAGATGCAACCTTGCACTGCTGAGCCACGAGAACACATGGGCAAGGGCCATTCCCGCCGGCTCCCATCCTAAAAGAAAGGGGGTGTCTCCAGGCTAGCAGGAATTAAAGTGGGTCTGATTGGAAGCCTGTTTCCACATTCACCCCAGATCTGGGCACATATATGAGAGGCAGAACAAAAGCAACATGGTCAGCTCTTGAGGTGCATAAGGATCATGTCAGATGAAAGGACTGTGTGTGGGAGGGGAGAGGGGGCAGAGGACATCTCTGTAGCTAGACATCTCTTCTGCAGTCTTTGGGGGAGGACGGTACTACAATGGGTGAGGGGACGACATGTAGGCAGACCACAGTGTCGCATGGCAGTGCAAAGGAAGTCCAGTTGCCTTGGACAAATTTGAACTCGAGCTGTCCACATAGAAGAGACACCGAGATCTTTGCTTTTCAGCAAAGCGAAAGGATTTCTATCCTCCCCAGAAAGAAAGAGTGAGACAGAAATTCAGCCTCTGAAACCAGCTGCCTGATTTTTCCAGTGCATGTTTTAAACTTAGGAACATTTGATCTCTCTCTACCTTTTTTACCTTCTCCCCTATTCTTGACACACACAACAAAGGAGGACCTTCTGTCTGTGCTGCAGCAGAAGGTCTGGTGGTATCGCCAGATTCCTTCATGGCCCCCACATGGAGATGGGTAAAACCTTTCGGGAAATGGAGAGGGAGGTTGGGTTGATCGGGTTTTGGTTCTACAAAGCCGAATCCAGGGATGGTTCTGATCCAGGCCCTCATTTCGCTCCTCTGTATTCATGGGTTCAAATAAATTGTCCCATAGATCTTCTAGCTTCCCCAACCCCATAGCAAAGGGATCACACTACTTTCCCCCCCGCGCCCAAGTCTTGACCTTCCAGAGGTAGCGGTCCAGCCTCAGCAATGTCAGACAGGGGTGTCTCTATCCAGCTAGGACAAGCCCACACCTTGGCATAGGCTGCTTAGACAAAGGACCTGCTCCTGCAACAGTGCCGTCCTTAGTGGGGGAGGTAAAGGATGGTTGCTTGGATTGAACAGGAAAGGTGGCTGAATGTGAATACACAGCGAGGGAGGCGGCAGCCCCCATGTCCCAGCGACAGGCGGGTGGGTGGGTGGATGATTTCGGTGTTTTATTTCCGTGGCTTACCTCGTGCGAGACTAGAAGCCGTGTCTCCTGTCCAGTGGGGGTGAAATGCCCTACCTGCTGCGGTGATGGCTGATGGTTGATGGAGCTGTTCTGAAGGACAAGACTGACCACAGAGCTTAAATAAAAGTGATGTAAGAGTTAAAGCAGCTTCCCTGGTCTCTTTGCTATGAAACTAGTGTTGGGCGCTTGGTCTCGGCCCTCTAACCACACCTCGTTCACTGCACAATTAAAGCTTTACACTTTAGCCCTTCCCCGCCTCTACACACACACACACCCTGTCAGGGCTGATTCCCCACTCTGTCACTTCGAGTGCAGAGGTGGGGGCCCACAAGGATTCTAAAAATTAATACTGGCCACTCCAGGCTTGTATTAAACTTCCAAGGTTACAGCTTTTCTCTGACCTTGGCTTGGTAAATGCTGCCAACACCCAAATGCAAAAACCCCTTGGACCCAGGAAGGAGCACTTGGGAATTCCTCCCTGTGGGGTACCCTCAAGCCCTTTCACCCCCCAGGGAAGAGCTGAGAAGAAAACAAAGGAAATTAGCTGTTGCCACCAGCTAATCAAACAGCATAGGCACAAACCTCTTAGGACACAACAATCCAAATCCTGTTCTTAAAAAAGATACATTTTATTAAAAACAAAAAGGAAGAAAATACATCTGGAACTTAGGCTTTTGCTAGATTTTAAAAGAGCAATTCCAAAAATTAAGCACCCAAACTAGCTTCTGGGGGTTCAGCTTAAAGGTTACAAGCAAACAAAAGCATCTGGGGTTAGCACAGAAGAGTCCACAAGTCTTAAAAAATAAACAGAAATAAACCTAAACGCGTCGTCTTAAACATTCCTGATTTACTTACATTACACAGCATTCCTGCTGCCCCATCTCTTCAGCCCAGAGAGAGCAACCACAGACACAAAGGGAAAGCTTCCTTCCCAATTTTAAAAAGTTCTAGGCTTCCCATTGGCTCTTGTGGTCAGGTGCCGCTTTTCTTTACCTGGGGGACTTTTTTAACCCTTTACAGGTAAAGCAAGCAGAGAACAGCTACCCAGAGGGATTTTACAGCTAACTGACTGGCTGGGTGTCCCTCAAAGGGACCTACCGCCTCCCCTTTATTTATCACACACCCACACAGGTCTCTGTCCAGGACTGGGAACTGTTATGTTCTAGTCCCTTCTGGGAGGAGGGCGTGGTGAGAAGGTGCCACTCCATCCCATATGTCTTCCCTGGGTCTCTTTCTTTGTGGGAGCCTCCCTCAAGGTCTCCTTGCCTTCTTCTGAGCTGGAGCCTGCTCAGCAATGGGCTAACTGAAAGGTCCACCAGGTTCACCACATTGTAGCCCAGGCTTTTTTGGGAGTCTCTGGGGGAGGAGGACTCGTATCGCCTGCACCAGGGACAAAATAGGTGCACTGGGTGGGCGAGTGGGTGCGTGGCTTTGTTCCCCGAAGCAGGGCTATTTGGGATGATGAATGTAGCACCCCTGGCTCTGCTTCATGGTGGTGCTTGACAGCCGCTGTCTGGTTCTGACATGCTGCATGGAGAACATCGGGAGAAGGCTGGTGCCCCTAGCCATAGGGCAGAGAGAAGGGAGACTGCTCCATCTCTGCTCCTGTTTCAGTACATGCATCATGGCGGAGGGAGCAGAAAAGCACGGACTTCCAGGATCCATTCTCTTACCAGAGACGTGACCACTCCAAACGTCCCCTGGCACTGCCATGAGCACATGACCTGCACCAGCTGGTGGGGGACTTTCCCTGATTAATATGAAACTAGCAACTGCCTGATTTGCATGGGGAACTGGCAGCATAGTAGAATTCCCCATTAAAAAGAAAGCAAGCAAGAAAGAACCCAATGGAGGGAGGACAGAGGTGGGGGGAAGACACGGTTCCGGATATTTTCCTTTGAAGTCCAATATCTGGTTACAGTAACCCTGTGGATGGGATAAAATGAGCTCCTGAATGTGGTGGGCCCACTGCCCACAGTCAGGTTAAATTCCTCTGACGGACAGCCTTCAGGAACATTGCAATAACTCATGCCAGTAACCGGTCCCTTTGCAAACTTGCAACACCGCAGGTTGTCCGATTCCTTTCCAGGGCATGTAGCCAAGTCTCATCCCCTTTGTTCCCTCTCCTTGGGATGCAGCGTGAGTTAGGGTGGCTTGGCATGAGTAACAGCCCTGCTCTAGTACAAACAGGAATGAACTCAGGGAAGTCCTATGGCTGGTGTTATGCAGGAGGATGAAGCAGATGACCACACTGGTCTTTTGGGACTTTATAACCTATGAATCCAGGAGTGGAAATGCAGAGCAAATGGAATGGCCGTTCAGCCAAACCCTCTCTTCATAGCTTCAGGGTGGGTGGCTGTGCCCAGACGGGGACTGCATGCTCTGCTCTTCTGCTTGGAGTTCTGGGTCTTTCTGGGAGTGGGTAAAGGTGTACCACGCCTGTGAGCAGCAGAGTCTCAGCTCTGCTCTGATCAGAGTCTGGACTCGTCCAGCATGTGTAAACGTCCCCCTGCATGGGGATTGGCTTTATCCCTCATTCAAATGACACCTGAGATTGCAACCTTGTGCATGGTATCCCACTTCCTCCACCCCCTTCCCTTCATCCTCCTACCATATCCCCAGATTGTGAGCGCCGGGGTACAGGGGGTGCCCCTGTTTCGCTTGTTTGTGTAGTGACTCCCAGATTCACAAATTCCAAGGCCGGAAAGGACCATTGCAATCATCTAGTCTGACCCCCCGCATGACACAGGCCATAGGACTTCCCCAGCTAGCTGGCACAACAGAGGTCTGATCTTTAACGGGAGAGGGCCCTGGGCACTAGTGTAATGTAAATTAGTTACAGTAATAACAGCAACCAAACATACTTCAGCCTAAGCGTTCTCCCCAAGCTTGGCTACAGCTAGGATTTCTCAGCAGAACCTCCTCCAGGCGAAGCCCGAGTTCCCTCTTCCTATGAGTTAGACTTTCCAACCTCTCTCAAATATCTGGTTGGCGTTAACAAGAAATACCTACCATTGCAACTCAGCAGCAATTATCTTGCAGCTGCAGGCAAGGAGTGAAGATCCTGACAGCCGGATGGCTCAGTAGAGTAGCCCTGCATCTCTAGGAAGGGTCTAAGCATCTGTCCCTATGTTACGGTGCCCGAACTAGCGCATGGAAAGCCCTTGCGGGTGTATTGGCTTTGGAGTCCGGCCCAGCTGACCAAGGAATTAGCACACGGTTAGAACGTGCACTACCAAATGGGTCTGACCAACACGCAGTGAGGGAATTCTAAACACAAGTCACTAGGATGGAGAGAGCTGACTGATAGCTCCTCCTGCACCTATCATTAGCACTGCATTCGCTTTAAACGAAGGAGAAGAGCAGCTGAACACAGCGGCTGTGTAACAATATAACACAGGATACCCTTGGCACCATCCCTGTCTGAGTTTAAACCCCCCCTGGAACACCAAGGTTCAGCAGAGACACTTTGCAGACCCTGAGCCTTGTGGCGACTGGGGGTCGGGGGGTAAAGACGGCTGCTTGTACAAAGGTGATTGGGGTCCCATTCATTCCAGTTCATCTTATTTCTTTTTCCGCCATCAGATCTGCAAGCAGGGTCAGCACTTACAGTGCCTTTCCAAGCTTCCATCTCAAACACTTACCAAGCTCTGATTAGCCCTTATCCTAGCACAGAACATATCCTGCTGGGCCCTTTATTTCATAGATAGATAGATTTTCTTTTTTAAGCCAAAGATCTGTTATTTTATCTCTGAAACCGCTGCCTTTAGAGACATCTTTTCATGCAGGAGCAAAAAATAGACACCGAGGAGCCCAGACAATACCATGCTATGTGTAAGGATCAGAAAAAAGGGCCCCAAATTAAAGGACAGAGTGGTAAAGTGCTACATTAAAGATTCCACATCTCAGCTGGCAAACACAGGCGGTTGATCTCTTTGCTTTAATATCATTGTGTTCCCACTCTATATATTCTCTTTGGCGGATGGGAGCCAAGGTTAAATCTGCGACGAACATACAGAGCCATCTTCCTCAGGGTGAATAGAATCCCTGAAACGCTGCCGGGGAAGAAAACACTTCCTCCAGCCGCCCCACCCCCACACCCCTCCGGCCCCCAAAATACTCCCTCCTCATTCAGGCTCGAGCAACATCATTTTCACATCAGTACTAATTACATTAATGATTCTCCTCCGTATAAAACTCATTAAGCTGGAATTTATGGTTCATTGACTCAGAGCCGGAGCGTTAGCTAGTTCACTGGTGCAACGGGATGGGCCAGGTACAGTGCTCATGTGAACGTTCCCAGGGCCATTGCACCTACTGAAGTGCAAACCAAGTCGATTCTTGTCTTTGCAAGGCTCCTAGCAGACGCTGCGCCTGGCAGGAAATGCTGCTGTGATCCTCCGAAGGGTGAGGGAGATGGACGCTGCTACAGGCGTGTAGTGAAATGTGTTCTGTTCCAGGGAAGATTGTAGGTGACTGTCATGTTAATCCAATGAGGGAAGCATGTGCGGATGGGCTGCTGGCTAGGATGGGTTTGCCTGAATTGGACAGACCGTAAGAATATAATCGTGGAAAGCTGGACTTGAGGTTAGGCATGGGACTGGCCCTCAGGGGATCTGGCTCTGCCTCAGACTCCCTGCATGACCTGGGGCAATTCACGCCATCTCTCTGCCCTTCCATGTGTGGAGCTGAAGTAACAACCCCCCTCTCTAGGTGTGGTGGATCCATTGGGTGTGATTGTCTTCAATTACAGAGTGGCCTTCACTGGGGGAAGCGTTTTGCTTTAAAAGCAAGTGATGGGAGGAAGTCGAGAGGAGTCTGGAGGCAGCAACTGTCCATCACAGCCGACGTTCCTGTCCGAGGCCTCTCAGCCTTGCCGCCCGAGCTCGGGGGTGTCAGAGCGCTGTCTGCGCCGGGAGATGGAAGCGACAGGCTTGCTGACCTGTTAATGGACCTGGCCCATGGTGAGAATCCATTTCCTGAGCATGGCGCCTCCTTAGCACCACACAGGTTTCTCCTGCACTCCCTAATTACAGTAATTAGGGAGTCATGCTGAGTGATGTTGGACAGGAGAAGCAGGGCCATTAGAGGCCGATGGAAGATTTAACAGATGAAGGCGTTCTTGTCTAAGCTGTCTTGGGCTGTGGATTGTGGAGATGGCACAAGGGCTGTGCAGCAGGGGGTCAAGTCACCTGTCATGGCTTCTGCACATAGGCCCTGTCATGGAGACAGTCGTGGGGCCTGCTAGGCCAGAGCAGGGAGGGATCGGGTGCCAGAGGCCTCTCCGTTTTCCAAGAGCTCTGCATCTCTGCCTGTCAAAGAGGCAGAGGAACACTTTGAATGGCTGGGAGGGAAGGGTCAGTGTGTCCTATGTTCCCTGCTGCAGGGAAAATGGGGAAGTATTTAGCAGCCACACAGAATTACATCCTGTCCAGCACCAAAATGCAGTGCTGCATGGCTGCATGCAAGGTACAAAGGGCCGGGAGCACAGGAGACCCTGATCTGCACCCACCAAGCTACCCTGGCTTAGCAGAAGGAGGCCAGAGGGAGTGTGTAACCTAAGCATTTCATTAACATGATGAGGCTGGCCCAATCCTCTTCACCTCCCACACCCATCCCCGCCAGCACCTCCACCCCTCTTGCACCAGCATCCCTAACCTCACGCCTATTCCCATGCCTTTCTCCTGCTGTCTCTGGAATGCACATGGCATCACTAAAATGATCACAGCTATCCCATGACCTCTTCCTATCTCGCTCCCTCCAGCTCCTGGCCCTCACAGAGACCTAGGTCCCTTCATTTGACGCTGCCCTCTCTTACGGAGGCCACGCTTTCTCTCTCACCCTGCCCCGTGAATCAGACCATAGAATCACAAAAATTAGAGACGGGTAAGTCCAATCAGTGCATCCCTTGCAGGTCAATGCAGGATCACTCCCTGCAGTACAATCACTGGTCCTTTACCTGGGTTAATTCTGAATGCTCCCAATGACTGGACTTGTGTTGCTTCCCTTGGGAGAGCACTCCACAGCTTGACATGTGTGGTTAATGGATTGTATGCTGTCCTAGGGAAAGATCCTCAGCTGGTATCAACCCATGTAGCGCCACTGACTCCACTTTATGCCAGCTGAGGATTAGTGACCCCAGAGTTTAAAACAGGACCCTTTGCCTGGGGAGAGAAGGTGGAAGAGAGTTCAGTGTGGGGAGAGGGTGTATACAATCTTCAGATGTAATTTACTATTTAATTTCATCCGATTATCCTTCCTTATAGCCTCCCCCCGCATGACTCTCTATATTTCTCCTCCCTCTGTGCTGTTTAAGTGTTTGAAGTATTCACAGCCGTTCATTTTCTGAGCTTGTCTGCCCATTTCCCCAACATCCGAACTAGTCATTTAAAGCTGTTCCACATATTTAGACTGGGGTTTCCAAAGCCACCCAATGGGTTTGAAGGTCTATGGCCTATTAATTCGGGCTGCCCATTTCTCTACGTGGCTTGGAGGATCTTGGCCTACATTGCTCCTCATTGTTTCTTTGGGACTCTGACTTTAGCCCCAGCAGCTAACTTCAATGTCATGTGTGATCTCTGCATTCTAACCGTTTGCTCACATTATGAATACAAGCCACCGGGTCAGCTGCTCCATTGGTAGCTTCTTCCCACCTGGAGATGTTCCAGTATATTGTCAAAATGCTGGCCACTTTCCTGTTTTCCAGGCAGGTAACTATCTACCCGTCCACCTGTGTCACTCCCAACCCCGTGCCTCATCGCCTTGGTTAACAATCTCTACTGTATCAGGGGGTAGCCGTGTTAGTCTGTATCTACAAAAACAACAAGGAGTCTGGTGGCACCTTAAAGACTAACAGATTTATTTGGGCATAAGCTTTTGTGGGTAAAAACCTCACTTCTTCAGATGCATAGAGTGAAAGTTACAGATGCAGGCATTATATACTGACACATGGAGAGCAGGGAGTTACTTCGCAAGTGGAGAACCAGTGTTCTCTACTGTGGAACTCAAGAAATAATAACATGGCCACAGCATTTGAAGCTACAGAATGAGGTAGTTGAGCAGATGATCACATCCTGATAAGTCCATGTTGGCATCCCCAATTAAACGATTCCTTTCACAGTGTTCACTTTCTAAATCTCACAAAATTGTTTCTAATATCCCTTCCCCACGTACTGATGTTAAATGGGCTGGACTGTAATTGCCTGCTGTATCTTATGGTCTACTGATAAATGCTGGCGTGATGTTGGCCATTTTCCAGTTCTTGGGTCTTGAAAAACAGAAAACATCTACAAAACTGTCATGTAAGTCACCATTAATCCCCTCCCCACCTCACCCTCCCGTGTTTCCTTTACAGAGCACATGAATGGGTGGTATCTAGGACTGGTACGATCTGGGCTTTTCACAACTATTTCTGTGTTTATCCTCACACTATGAGCCAGAATATGCATCTACTAGTGCAAATCTGGAATAACTACATTGTCTTATGTGGAGTTTCTCTGGATTTATACCAGCGTACCTGAGTTCCAAATTTCATGCTACATTTGGGAGGAAATTTTGTTTGATCAAAGGGCTCAAGCACAACTTGCTAGGAGTCTCAGGAGCACACCTGTCATTGCACAGAAATGCATATGCAGGGCCAAATCTTTGAGTGTGGCCAAAATGAACTCAGCACAGAATATGAGCACCCCCCCGCCACCCATCCTCAGGTCACTTCAGCCCCTGGTGTAAGTTAGACTGTCTCATTTATGCCATCCCCCTATGCACCCAGGGACTGCCAGAGTGCAAGGTGCTCTGAACATGCAACGTACCCGAGCAGTGTCAGGAAATAATAGAGATGGCTATTCCAGTTCTGTGCCAGCTGGGGATTCAGCCCAAAGGACTGGGAGTGGGGACCAGAGATCTGGCACACACAGTCGTCCTACCATCTCCCCTTTCACTCAAACCTTCCCTGGTATTTAAAAAAAACCCTTGCTTCTTGTTTGTGCCCACCAACGAAAGAAACCTGAGGCTGATCAGCTTTCTCATCACCGTCTGCAGAGCCCACCTGACAAGGTGCTAAGCAATGGGAGATGGAGGTGTCCAGAAGCACTTTGCAAGATCAGATCCATGGAGAGGGCAAGCCAAAAAGCAAACGTGCCAAGGAGGATTCTGGTGGCCTTATTTGGCTGTTGGACTGCAGTTTGAGCCCTTGAACAACTTGCTGGGAGGTGCTGCATTCTCTTCTGTGAATACAAAAACAAAACAACATTCTCAGCAAATACATCCTGCCCATTAATTCCCCACTCTGATTTTTCTAGTAGAGCAATTTTCTCTGTTACCTACCTTTTTGTGTAACGGTGCAAATACATTTAAAGAACACTTTGACTGTGCAGTGAAATATTTTTTCTGCATTCCTATTCCACTATTCCTGTTTGATCTGCAAATTATCCTTTTAACTTGCTTTTGCTTATTTTTATAGATTTCCTGGTTTATTTATATCTACCTATCTATAATGATTTCAGAGCTATTACTCACAGCAGCAGCAGAAAACATTACGTTTCCCAATTTACAATTGCAATTATGATATCCGACAGAAACAAATGCAGCTGCCTTCAATTTTAAGCAAAATTTTGATCATAATGATTAAAAAGTAACTTATGGCATTGCATACATTAGAGAAATTAATGTGATTTCATGGTTGTGTTAAAAGGCATGAAAAATGGGGGGGAGGTAGGGGGGCTAGAGTGGATGTACTCTTTTTAACTCATTGGATCTCTTTTGTAATTCACCAGGTCCCACTCCAAATCCACAGTACTGCCATCGCTAGAGTTAACTTCCCCATTGAGTTTAATACGTGTGGCTTTTTTGTCCTTCAACTTATTTTTTTTCCTACTTTTCCCAGCCTGAAATTGCTAGTTATTAACGTATTTGTGTGCAAACAAGAACATTTTCCTGTCATTGCTTATTTCAGCTTGCCTGTCTGCGTGTGTGGGGACAACTGAAATCCAGTTGGCAATATTATAATCATTCCCACAATTACATATTACAAACTCAATAACAAATTGTGGCAGATCTTGGGGATTGTGTTTCTCTTTGTGCTTCACAAGGAAAAAGCATACAGGAGACAAATTTATATTAATGACACAGAACGTCTTAGTGAGGAGCCGGGATTCACATGAACAATCACGGAAGAACATGAATTCTCTCAGTGCTTGAAGGCTTGGGAAGTACAACTTGACTTGTCTCTGCTACAAAGAATGCATGTGCCCAGGACTTTTATTCGTGGATTATTTTGCTCACTCACTTGCAATCCCCGCCCCCCCCCAAGAGTCTCGGTGGCTTGCTTGCTCGGCCCAGCGAACTGGTGTCTCAAGAAACCTTGAACCATTATAAAGAGTTGATTCAATTTTGATGCCTTTTTTAGATGTGTGTGAATGGAATGTCAGATTAAAAGCACTGGAGACTGAAGCTCTCCGTATGAGTACAAAATTAGCAAGGGGAATGATAGTGCACTCTGTAACATGACCCTGAGCTAAAGGGACCTTCCTAGAGGTTAGTTCAACCCTCTTAGTCCATTCAGCCCTTAACTTCTCTGCGGAGACTTTCCCTTGGCATGGGTTGTGATGGTGTTTTCCTAACACGGACACTAGCAACCAGGCTGAGTCCATCAACTTATTTCATGGATGTCATCAAACCATATTGCGTCTGCTAACAACTTTCTGGTCATTCACTTCTGACTGCAGGCTAGATCCACACATGTGGTGAAAAGTTCTATACCCCATTACCCTGTGATCCCTCTGTTCTGCAGCACACAGGCTTGAAACGAGAGCGCTTTCTTCCAAATCATCCATGTGAGTGAGATGAGCTGGGCAAGGCTAACACATAGGCCAAGATTTCCAATTGTGCTCAGCACCTTCAATCAGGGCCAGAATTTCAGAATGCTTCAGCTCCCACTGAGGCCAGTTTGGGAAAATCTGACCAGATCTGGTATGTGCTGAGCATGTTAGAAAATCTGGCCACTTCAGTGGGATCTGAGACCTTTTGAGAACATTGACCCCCTTGTGGGTGCTGTGTTCTGGAAAATGTGGCCTTGTGATCATATGAAAGCCTGGTCTAGGGGGTCTGATTTTCCACTTGCTCACACTGGGGTAAGTCTGGAATCCTGCCATTGAAAGTAGTGGTGTTAAACTGCAATAGAACATGTGTAAGTGGGGATGGGAGCAGGCCGCTGATGTGAAACCAGTTTGTCCCTCCACCAAAAACGAAGGAAGTCTTGATTCATTGGCAGTGATGATATCCAGTATTTGGGAAGATAATTCCAGATCCAATTACTTCCCTGAGAAGATTTTCATAGCAGGTAGTGTTCCTGAACTCCTTGCCATAATATCTCCTTGGTTTAAGAATGCGGGGGCGGGGACAGGAACTTACTGGCATTACGTGAGCACTGTGAAACTTTAAAAGAAAGATGATATTGATTTAAATATGCAAGGCTCACTGACCCATGGCTAAGAAGCGGAGGGAGGATACACTGGCTGAGCCCAGACTGATGGAGAAGAGAGTATGTGGAGTTACCAGGGTTTGCTTTTAGAGGCAAAAGAAACCTTTCCACTGCTCACTCTTCCTTAATAATGTCTCCTTTGTCTATACTGTGTGTCAATGGCACTTTCCTGGCCTCAGACTTCACTGTATCTGTCAGGATTTCTCCTCCCTGGCATTGCCAGGAATTAGCTAACCTTTTAATAGCCATGATTAAAGTTCAATTTCTTCTTCTTAGACTGTGATGGGTCAAATACACCTGAATCTCTCTCTCTCTCTCTCTCTCT
>NW_020664725.1:12229285-12405828 GCF_002925995.2 Terrapene triunguis
GTTTCAGTTCCTAGGTACTGTCCGGATACATGCTGCATTCATACCTCTATGGGAATATCTACCCCACTGCCAGACTTCCTACAAAATGCACTCTGGGGACCACAGAGCTGCTGTGAAGAACTGCCCAGGCCAGCTCAGCTGAGGACCCCACCTCTCCACCCCCAAGAAGAGGATGCACAGAGCACTGTTGCTGTATCGGATTCCCTAGCAGGCTGAGAGCTGTCCATCAGCACCATGTGTTGCCCAGATAAAGCATAGCCTGGGAAGGAGCTGTCCATCAGCACCGGGGACAAAATATAATTATCTCCACAACCTTTCATTCCTGTTCGGAGACGGAGAGGGGATCGGGCCTGAGCTGCTTACACTGGCCTTCCCTCCCTGCGGGGAGCTGCTGTTTTTCAGCCCTGTGATATCACTACACTGCATGTGTGAGATTGCCTCACTTTGCGTCTTTAGCAGAGATACCGAATTAGAGCGCATCCATGAACTACCGGCTAGAATCCAAGCCACCACCACAGACCATATTGGGTCTCATTTCCCCCATCCATGGACTTCAACTGAACGACTCTGGATTTACCCCGAGGTGGGTGGAGGATCAGGTCCTGATAACTATGTTCCACGGGGACGCAAAGAGAGACAGTGACCGCTCGTCAGTATCGTCTGCCGCTTGCACATGAACTCCCAAAGAAGGTTGAAATCTGATCTTTGCTCCCTTTTCAAAGCATCCCTAAGAGACCCATTGGGTGGAGCTGAATCACGTTCCACCAGGCTGCGCTGCCTTGAAACTCACTTTCCCTTTGGGATGTCAGCTCTTCCAGGAAAGGACCTTGTCCTTTAACAATGAGATGCTTCTCATAGGCACATAGCAATCTCCAGACTAGATCAGACCAGTGGTCCATCTAGCTCAGTCTCCTGTCTCTGCCGGCACCACCAGTTTGAAATGTCAACACGTTGTTGTAATGTTCCGAGTTTAGCGATCTCCAGCCATAGCATTTGTTGTTAATTATTTGTATTACGTTAGCATCTGGTGGCCTCCTAGTGGCAGGTACTGTACATAGTGAGAGGCTGCCCCACCTTAACGAGCTTACAATTGAAAAAGACAAAAGTTGGAAGGAAGGATTATTACCCCCATTGTCCAGACAGGATATCGAGACAGACACATTAAATAACTTGCCCAAGACATAGGTGCTGCCGCACCCCCTGGCTTGAAGTGGTTTCCATCATATACAGAGTTTACAGTTTGGTCCAATGGCTCTCAGCACCCCCATTATACAAATTGTCCCAGCACCTCTGCCAGGTCACACAGGGAGTTTATGCCAAAGCAGCCAGGACTTGAATCCAGATCTTCTGAGTCTCTGCTGAGTGGTTGTTTCCCCAAGACCAGATGTTCTCTTATTCGATTACATTGCTCTTTCTTTCCTGTGTCACTCTGGAAATCGTCATCAGACTCTCACACATGACGGGCTCCCGCCCCGTGCCGAACACCAACCAGCTGGGCGCAGCCTTCTGTAATTCATCCCCCCGCGTGTTCGCGCCGCTCCTGAGTCATTTGCGTCAGGCTGCTTTTTGGTTCTGTATTAATAACTTTTCTTCCTGCATTAGCGAAACAAATTTTAAAAAAAAGCCACATGACAGAAAATTACTGATGTTTGAATATCACATCAGATTATCCGGGGAAGAACAGACTGGCATTAAAATAAATGATCCAGTCATAATTCCCCCACTCCACTTCCCATTTCTGCCAATGCCTGAGTTCTGATAACTCACCTGACCACACATTTCCATTGGGGCATGGTAATTTGGGGGTAATTTGAAAGCCGACAGTAGCAGACAGGAAGACAGGTTGTTACCACGCACACCTTCAACAAAGACATGAAAAGAGACACTCTCATTTGAAAAAGAAAAGCAAGAGAGAGGAGAGAAATGATTGACTTCTTTTATAACTTCTCCATCATGTTGGCACCTCATTTTACCGGTCAACGCAAACCCATTGTGAATCTCAACGCTGCAAGGTCAGCCCAATATAAGAAAATCAAGCTGTAAGGCTGTCTGCTCTGTGCATCACGCTTGGAATCAGCAATAATAATCACTCCCTGATCAGAACTGGTTTGCCATTATCTGCCTGGTGTTGGTCTATGATATATGAAGCAATTTTGGCTGTGACAGTTCTGTTTCGTGCATGTTCAGATCCTTCTCGGTGAAATCCATATGCTGCGCGTTTTTTTTTTTTGTTTGTTTGTTTCTTCCCAAGGAGAAATATTTTAAACTAAAAGGAGTTTGGAAGAGGTGTCACTGTAATTCATCTTTACAATCTTGGGGTGCAAATGATCCGTTCATTAGACACTGCATTTCTCTCCATTACGGCTCAATCGGAATGCATTTATTTGGTCATTTATTAGCAATTGCTTGACGGGATGTAGGGAAAGAAAAAAACTAAATTAGAACAAAGGGTTGTTTTGCTTGTACATTGTAAGTGGGTGAGCCCATAAAAATATCCAAACTTAATAACATCCATAACTCTGGAAGCCATAGACAAATACACAGTGGAAACAAGCAAGTTGTTGACAGGAATGAACCAGGAGACTTCCATCAAGATTTCACTACCAGTGGCTAGTGCTAGTGGATTGGAGAGAGATTTCTCTTTAAATGTTACAGTCAGTGTGAAACACTTTATTCACGGACTGCGCTGGCGGCTGCTTTAGCTGTCTCAGGACATGATTGTCTTGTTAGCTGCACCTTGTTTTGAAAGATCTGTAGGAAGAAAAGATTGAAGTGTTACACGGAGAGGTAGGTTTGATCATGCTGAGCCTGTGTCTTATGACTCCTAAACCAGCTCTGCAGTTTGCATTTTAATAAAGTGCTCATTGGATTGGGGGGTGAAAACAAACCTTCCCCCCTCCCCAGCATCCATGCATACGCCCTTAC
Organism: Terrapene triunguis; assembly: GCF_002925995.2. Classification (NCBI taxonomy): domain Eukaryota; kingdom Metazoa; phylum Chordata; order Testudines; family Emydidae; genus Terrapene; species Terrapene triunguis. The sequence continues at coordinate 12,232,211 of NW_020664725.1, forward strand.
ATGCATATGTAACAGGGAGATGGGGATCATCTGTTGACCACCCAGTCAGCAGGGGTTAGAGCTGTGGCAGTCTGGCTGATGAGTTGTGTTTCATTAAATCCAGCCTGGATACAAGGGAGGTGGGAGTGGCTCTCTCCTGAGAGGGAATTAGGAGGATAGGACCGAAGGAGTCCGGCAGGAAAGCCCTAGGCACAGCCAAGGGAGGAATGGTAGGCCTGGCTTTTGTGATGTGTTATTGTTCTGGAGGTACCAGTAAAGCCAGATCCCAGGAAGGCTTAGTTTGGATACAGTCTCAGGGCCTACGTGTTCTGTTGAGGATTAAGAAGGGAACTGTTTGTTTACAGCACACTGCTATACACACAAACACATGCACACACACCTTGCCCACTACACACATCTCCTTCTGCATGCACACCCCTCCTCCTCCACTTATTCTCCTAATCTGCTCTATGCCTTTCCACACATGCCTCATTCACCTGGCACACACCCCCACATCTCCTCCTGCTTACACAACCTGTCCCTAGAAACACACCCCTCACGCACAGCCATGCACGTCTGCCATCCATTTCAAGTCAGCGCCACCATATTTTATGGGCACCGCCAGTTATACATGTGCCGCTGCATTCTGAAAAGGACATCGCTCCAGGCTGTGTGCTTAAGGGAGGGTGAGCTCTTCCAGCTTCTGCTTAGAATGCAGCTTCATGGCGTATTTGATATACCAACACACTTCGAGTACATTTTTGTGAATGAGAAACAGTCCTCCTGTCTCTGACATTTGCACTGGTGCTAACTTCAGGGGATTTGTTGTTGGTTTGGTTTTGCTTTTTTTTCCCCTCTCCTCCCTTTTATAATAAAGACAAATATATTTGCATCTGCCTGGAGGCTGCTCTGGTTCCTCAGAGGAGTTTTGTAAAGACAGAATCAAAGGGAAAAAATTGCTGTGTTCACCCAAATAGTCTTAAAAATTAAATAAAGCAACACAGCCGCTCGTAGCTCCCCAGGAGCATTTAGTCTTTTGTGTTTAATTTCCACTGTGAATCTGTCTTTCAGAAGAGCCCTTGTGGCGCAGCAGCACTGTGTAAATGCCATGCTGAAAAACAAATGTGTACAAGGGGTTTGGTCTATTGAAGAGACACCAGGACATAAAACAGGATTACGAGCCCCTAATACAATAAAACGAGAGAGAGAAAATTCAGTCTAGATCAAAGTCATTTCAGGAGCAAATGAAACATTTACATGGGAAACGTGACTTAAAAATGGAAACCCTCTGATCAATATGAGCCCCTGGAATTTACAAGTCATCAAATTAAATCTTGTAGAGGCTACGTACGTTACAAGCACAGCTAATATTTGGAGTGTTCATGTTGAGAGGATGGTCATCAAATTTCAAGCTTCAGGGTATGAACCTATTGATCCCCTAATGCATCAGATATTTGCCTCTGCAAATAGGATACTGGATGTGGAGAGCAATGGTCTGGTCCAGTAGGGACCCAAAATTATTTCATGGGGTAAATTTAGGAAACAGTTGTCAGACTCTCTTTTTTTAAAATACATGGATGAAAAGAAAATGCCATGCAATTTGCTGGAGAGAGGAATATCAATATACCAGTCTTTCAGCCTTTCATCTGGAGATCACAAAGCAAATATTATTTCCCCATTTTACAGATGGATGGACAGAAAGGTTCAGTGATTTGATGCTGAATTCTCACCTTGAGTCAGTGGCAGAAATGGGAATTAGAACCCAGGAGTCCTGACTTCCAATCACCTGCTCTAAGCACTTGACGGCACTGTCTCCTAGACTCAGGAATAGAACCCAGGAGTCCTAACTCCCAGTCCCACCTGCTCTAATGAAAAGGAAAGAGAAACTAACTGGAGGGAAAGCATCAGAGTTTGAAACAAAGTCTTTGGAGGAATTTTCTCAAGTGCGATTGTTGCCACTCTAACGAATCGAGAAGGGCTCAGAGACAGCTGCAGAGGGCGGTACGTTGTCAGCACACTGCTTACTTTGGTCTTCAGTAACCATGGGCAGAGAGGGCCTGTTTAAAATTGGCGGATGGAGTTCCACCGGCGGCAAAGGGTAGAGCCTCACAAACAAAACACTTCGGCAAGGTCCTTAATTGGATTCAAGGACATTATTGCCACCTTCGAAGCTGGAGATAGTCTCCAGACCTGAACTAGAATCCACCCCAGGCTAAAAACCAAACAAAGCCACGATCAATTTTAATTTGGCCTCAGCACAAGGTGTTTTGTCTCACCTGACACATGCTCCTGGGGAAGCAATTTTTTCATGTCACAGGTGACCTCTGCCTCCCATCCTGCTACAGAACTCGGCCCTGCCTGGCCCTGGGGCTGAGGCTGCCTGGGAAGAAGGCATAGCAACCCCTGGGATTTGGGTTCACTCTAATGCCCGGCATGTTCGGCTTTGGATCCTCTATTGAAATGGCAGGAATTTGTTAAGCTGATGAAGAGAGGCTGCAGTGGAGAGACACAATAGCAGAGGAGGATTAGGCCTGGAGTAAGTATCTGTACTTGGGGGGATTAATGAGAAGGATGCAATGGATTTTGCATGGTGAAAGGGATTCACTGAATACTTTCAGTGAAATGAAATTAGTCCCACTCATGTGCTCATAGGCCCCAAGTAGGGCAGGAGATTGGAAACTCCACCATATAATAACAAAATCCTTCCCATCCCCCTTCTTCATGGAAACCTCCAATGCAACACACATCGCACACCCACACAGGGAAGCAGGGCGCTGTGTGGGGCTCTGGTATTTCACATGTGGCACCTGTGTTGTCCTGTGCCACACAGGGCTTGCACAAACGTCACACATATATTCTACAGGTGTTAAACAGGGACCAGGTAAACTTAGGAGAAGTGGACGCTGGTGAAAGGTGCTGGATGGATCACCTGGAATCCTCATAATCCACAGCACAAGCTGCCCCCACGCTATCCCCAACCAATATGTCTCAATATAGACCGGGAGCTACTTCCCTAGACCCACTCAGCCATTTGCCTCTTTACTGAGAGTGTCAATAAGAAGGCACTGGTTTGTGCCAAGCGGACACATCTCCTTAGCTGAGACTCCCAGACTAATTTCAGTTAGAAGCCACCAAAGTAGCCATCATCCATTCAGCCACGACTGAGCTGCTCCAGACTGGGACTAGTTACCTATAGGTGAGCGCTTCTTCCTCCTATCACTAGTCCACCAAGGCAAGCTGTCTCTCCCCTCCCCCTGCCACCCAAGGAGCCTTTCTTAGATATGGAGCCAACCAATAACAGGGCAAGTCTAATGGTGACACCAACTCTCAGCCCTTGAAGGAGGCCAGTGAGTTAGTTCAACATGATGTCTCTGCATAGGCTGCCACGGAGACTCGGAGATGAAGAAAGATGGGGAACGTTGGCAGACTCAATCCCAGGTGTTCAGAGGTGGCAGTCAGGTTTCCCTGAATAAGAATAAGAGATTAGAAAGAATGGAAGAAAATGGAGAAGGAAAGAAAGGCAGATCTTTAATGCATCGATTTTTCAGGATGCAACCAGCAGCTGGATGGATTACATCTTCTCCCTGTCACCATGAGAAATGGCGTTAGGTACACCAAGCTTCAGAACTCTCCAGGTGAAGGGACAGAGCAGGAGAGAGGTGACTTGTTGATGTTCAGGCATTTGCATTGTGTACAGTGGAAGCATCTAAATACACAGAAGAAACTGTTAGGAACAGCTTGGCCTGCCTCTTGCCTCCTGTGCATTGCATTCCAGTCCATCATTCTTTCTAATTAGGCACCTCTGACACCCGATTAATCCTATTTGCCTGCAGGCCTTTTTATCTTCCCTTCTGCTTTTATCGGACAGGGAATTAGATGCCATTAGTATGTAAAGTGCATTGTGCGGAGCCGACTTTCACGGGGCTCAGAGACTTTTAAAGAGGCAAAGTCCAAGCGATGCCCAGAAAAGTTTGTGAAAAGTAATTAATTTTTTTTTTAAATCACGCTAATTATTTCGCCATTTCTCAGAAACGTAAGAGGCCAGTCAATGTTGGGAGAGGCAGACAGAGCACAGGCTTCGCTTCCCTCTGCCAATAGACTGCAATACAGAACTGCCGCTCCCAGGCGGCTCCAGCCCTAGCTTCTCACCTTCGGCTCACACACGCGGCTCTGAGGGTGAACCTGAGGCAAGACCTGCAGCAGCCCCTGCTGCTCCAGTCTCAACCCTTTGCGCATTTCTGTTGGTGCACCTCAGACATGACGCGCTATTGGCCCTGATGTTCCACACAGAGGTGTCTGGTTGATCAGGCTAACAATGCTGATTGAGATGCATTAGACCAAAGCGCGTGGTCAGTATACACAACTAGATCATTATTATTCTTTCTTTATTTTAAAATAACCACGCTGAGACTTGAACGCTCGTTCAATGGTGGCCAAAACTCAGTTGAAACTCCAGTCTCCTATTGCAACACTAAGCTCTTAAAGCCTGTTACAGAAAGATAGAAAAACAAGCACGCGCGTGCGTGTGTGTGTGTGTGTGTGTAATTATAACACCCACACTCCAAAGCATGCGCTCTGTGTGAGAACACCTAAAACACCTGTAGTCTCATGGCCACTCCGGCATCTCGCCTTCATTTATTCACTCTAACATACACACACTGTCCACTCTTCACTCCCACCCTCACCCCATTCAACCCCGGCCACACACACACACACACACACACACACACACACACTCAGCTTAGGTCCCCCACACCTCCCTCTCAGCACCGCTGTCCCCTGAGACATGCACTCATCCAGTCACCACACCTCCTTATGCATAGGCCCCTCCCCCTCGTGCATAAGCCCCGCCCATGCCTTGATACACAGTCTCTGGGGCACAGGCCCCAATGGGACGTGCTCCCGTGGCTTGTGGGAGCGGACGTGGCATTCTTCTTAGAGGGCGCTGGAGGAGGTGAACTCAACTCAGCAGCAGGCCCAGCGGCAGCTCAGCTTTTACTATCAACTGGTGCTTTCCTTATTCAACCTCTCCCACCATCTCCCTGGGGGCTGATGTCTCTTCCTACATCTCATATTTCCCACCAGTTTCCCCTGCCGCCCTGGAGGCTCCCCCATAAGGGGAAACAGCCTAGAGGAGCCATCTCCGGAGCTCTGCTCATGCTGGCCACTCACTCCAGGTTTCCAGAACTCAAAATGCAACATGACAGCGGAGGTCTCTTGTCACCGAGAGGTTAATAAAATGATGATAATGAAAAGCCCCCTCCACTTGCCAGGACAAGAGTGCAAGGCAGCTATGTCCGCCGCGCCAACTATTTATCACTGTCAAGGTCCCCTGCAGCCTCAAACCAATTCCAGACCCAAATGAAGAAGGCCCGGCTGTACCCGGAGTGTAATCTGCCTGTCATTTCTAATACATATTCCTTTGCTTTAAGTGATGAATTGCAGCGGCTGCCAAGGCTGAAGGGCTATGAACCACTAGGAGATGAAGTGCTCTGTATCCTCCCCCTGGCCCGAGACAGTCAGCAACGGTCAATGTAATGCACTGCACCTCCCTGATTCTCTTCTCTGCTTGGATGGACCTGGAGCTCCTAGGCTCGCAGGGCCTGAATTTGCTAAGGTGCTTGTTCAGTCCTTGGGATTTCCCAGCTCTGCTAATGGGCCCAGACCTAGCCGGGCAGACCACTCTCTTCTGCACTGAAATTCACTCCTTGCTTGGATTCGCTCCACCAATGAATTCCAGCTCCCCTCCAGAGCTACCCCTTGGGCAGGAGAACAAGGAGAATCCAGCTTTGACTTTGAACATTCTCTGATTTGGAGATCTACCCAGGCCCCTGGGCTCAGTCATGGGCTCCATGACTCTTTCACCTTGGCCTTCTCCAAAATGTGCCTCTGTTATGACTGACTGGTACGGAAACCCTCCTTCATCCCAGATAACAGTAGGGATGGCAAAGGAGAGGGCAGGCACCAATGATGACTGAACTCAAGAAAGCAGCGGTCCTCCTAGTGGGGGGCTTAAAGGGGGAACAGGGCCTAGACCCATCAGCATAGTCTTCCTCCCAACACAGTCCCCCATCAACATAGTCTCACCTGTCGAATTTCCCCAGGGGGATTTTGGCCCTTCCTCACCTTCTGACTGCATCTAGATCTTCCTCCCAAGTGAATCTACTCTGCCAGGCCCCTGATTCCCCCCCCCCCCCCCAATAACTCACCAGCCCCTCTGACCCATCTCCAAATACCTCGGTCACCTACGTCTCTCAGAAGTTTAGCAGATTTTTTTTTTGTAACGAGTGACGCAGGCTTCTTAAGAAATGGAAACCGAGATCAAGTACCGAGTGTCCTCCCCCGAACTCCTCAGATCGGCGTGAGCTCTCCTGCCAAGCCCTGTTCCCTCCAGAGATCAGGCTGCTTAGTCCCTCTTTATGTCAATGTTTGTTTGATTACTGCAAAATAATGATTAACCAGACGCTTCTGACTTAGCAGGTATTGCAGAAAGCTGCGTTAATTCTTCATAAGCTTCCCATGCTGCCTTTTATATATCAAACTGAAATGTAATTATCTGCCTGGCTCAGGGTGTAAATCAGGAGTGTGTGTCAGGGAGATTGGCTTCAGGGCTTCCGTTTACTGCGTAAAATATAGACGTGCAGCTCTATGGGGCCGTTACCTGCCAAATCGCATGAAACAATTTCATGTGCAAACAGCTAGTTAGGGTGAAACCCACCATAAACCAGAGACGTGGCCTCAAGCTCAACACTCTCCCACCCCCTTTTGCCCCTGCCCAGGACACCAGACCCTTAACATCTTTCAGGGATAAATCTTTCCACCAAGAACCCATCTCCTTCCCACCCACTTGAGCGCTAGGTGCCTCAGCCCTGCAGAGCCGATTCAAACGCTACGTAGAGCCTCTGCTCCGAAGGGGGAAGCGATGGCAGATGACGCTCGCTGGAGCTGCATGTCAGCATTAACGTGCAAAGATGTATATGGGCATAATTAGCCTTCCAGCTCAGTAACGTATTAATAGAGAACATGTCTTATCAAACCACAGCTAATTCTCCCAGCTTAGCCTGAGCTGTGGTACAGCGCAGGCAGCAGCTCGCCCAGGTATCTTGCCGCATGCACAGATTCTGTTTCATGTCAGAAGGGCTTTGATGAGGATATCCAGGTGTTCTGACTGCAGCCTGGCCAGAACCAAGCCGGCAAGCAGCCAGCGGCATGCTGGGGCCAAAAGGGGTGCATTGCAAAAAGAGAGAGCCGTTTCCACCTGTGTTAGACCTGTCGGGGCTGCAATAGATGGGTTTAGGGTCTCTCCAGGGGGTGAGTCCCCTTTCTCTAGCAGCCTCTACAGCAATGGATTATTTTGAAGACAGTCTTCATCAAGACAGTCTTGGAAGAGGATGAATGAAACAAGCTTCTCCTTTGGAGCTGCCGTTTTTAATTAGCCTCCTCCAAAGCATCCTATTGTCCAGCGGCCTCCTCTCTAGAAGGCTGCAGGCCCTAATGAGAGCCACGGCCATTTTGAGATGGCAGGGACAGAAACCGGGCCCTACCCCCGTGCCGATCCCAGTAGCATCATTCAACAACATCCGCTGAACAATACCTGTCAGGACTGATCACAGCAAGCATTCCGGACCATGATTTGGATTGTCTCACATCAGTAGCTAACAGGTCTGGCTGCAGTCCCGCTCGGATATAGATTTTTATGCTCAATCACTGTTGACAATACTCCACTGGTTCTGGTTTTTTTGCTTCAGTTCCCTGAACACACACATACACACACGCACACACAGAGCCCTTGATCCTGAAAGACTATGCCCATGCTCAGTAAGGGAGTGCAAGGCTGGTACATTCCTGCACGGGTGTGAGCACAGGCGGGTCCTGGGGGTGAATAAGGGGAAGTGCTAGAGCCCTGGATTTCACAAGTGCTGAGCCCCCACAGCCCAACTGAAGTCAACTGAACCAGTACCTGCAAGCCTCCCCTGGGGCTGGTACCTCTCTAGAGGTGTTTACAGCTTGAGTGACTCACCTTAATCCCCTCACTGTTTTTGGTTCCTGGCGGAGCTGTGATAACCCTCTCCCATGGAGCCGAACACAGTCATTCATGCAACCCCTGGCCCCCAGTGATACATACACTGACTTAACACAATATGTTCCCCCAAAGATACTGCACGCAGCTGCAATATCTCACAGCCACGCAGTGGTATCTCATTAGTGGAGAATTGGGCTCCCTTGCGTTCCATGTCTCTCTCCTGCCTATATAGTCCACATGTATACTCCCAGTCCTCTGTTCCTGCAGTGGGCAGGGTCAGTCCGCTCTTGGGGGATGTTATCAGAGAGGCAGGCCAAAATCAGAACCCCCTGCAATTTTGGGCATTGTTTAGAGTCAGTTCCCCAGACCTAAAACCACCTCTGTCGTCTTGTTTTGGGGTTGGATCCCAAACCAAAAGGGGATTGTTTCTGGCTCTGGTTCTGATATGGCCCAAATCTCAGCAGAGAAGCCATTCTCAAGAGATTTCAGCATGAGGCGATGAACAGTCTTTCTGGAACAGCTGATCTCACAAGCTGTCTGGCCTGGGATGGGACAAGGTCACATGAGAACTGCTCATGAGATTTCAGCTCCATTGAATATGAACCTGACTCCACATTTTGATCCAGCCTCCAATTTGCACCCAGCACAAACCAAATCTGTATCTGTGGGCCTAATCTCTGTGAGCCATGTCTTATTATATGTAACTGTATTACAGTGAGGTATCCCCTCTACTGGATGGAGTCAGAACTGCTCATCAGGGTGTCATAGGACCTATATTGATACCCCCTAATGGTGATTCTCCTTTAGGTCAAGTGGCAGGTTAGCTCAGTGCTTTGGAAGCAGTTCTGTCCCAGCTGTCACCATAAAGTTCCAATTCGCTATGTTGCGCAGCATTATAAACCTACCTGACTGCAGATGTCTTACTCTCTGTAGAGGGCGGACCAGATTGTGTGACCCTTACTCCATGACTATTTCCATGGATTTAACACTCACGCAGTATGCTGCTGGTCACCATGAGCAGAGGCATCAGAACCTGGCCCAGAGTGAGCGAGAGATGGAAGTCTTTGAACAATAGTAGTTATTTATAAGGCTCTTTAGTCTGTCTGAGAAATGAGCCAAGGGACATCTGCCTTAGGTCACGGAGTTTGTCATAATGCGGAGGGCAGGGGGAATATCTGGCTTTCATTGCCAGTCTCCCAGTAGAAGCATTTTTGCTTAGGGTAGCTGGCATTGTTAATGGTGGTTTAACCTACTTACAATAATAATCCCTGTAATAGAGGCATTTTTTTAATCTTCGCAGCCCAAATGGGGCCATGCTGCAGGGGCAGGAGAGCTCGGTGGAAAGTTTCTCCAGTGACTTGTAGCACAAGCCCGGTGAGGAGTGGCAAACCAGCTGTATGCTGTGCCTCCTCATGCACCCCCCGCGCACCCCCCCCCCAAACAAAGAGAATTCTTTCCAGGAAGGAGTCAACCGTGGCTCTGTCCCTGGCAAAAAACAAACAAACCCACCCTATGGATCACACATCTGGAGCAATATTAGATCATCCAGGTTTCTGTTACATTCAGAAAACCAAATTCCTCTAATCTCGCACACCATCTGGGCAAATCTCTCACCAGCCGGCTCCCTTTCACACACCCAGCTCTGTGTCTACAAGATGCTTGGCCTGGGGTCACGGCGACTGCATCCGCACTCAGCAAAGTGTCTGTTGCAGGGACAGGCACTGCAGGAGATGAGGCAGGACAGTTTTGTGGTTAAGGCTGAGGACCCAGGAATTCTATTCACCGCTCTGCCACAGATTCCCTGTGTGACCTTGGACATATCACTTAGTCTCCCTGTGCCTTGATTCTCCATCTGTAACGTGGGGATAATAGCTGACTTGTCTAGTCAGACTGTGCGCTCTTCGGGCCAGGGACTGTCCCTTATTGAGTCTATACATCACCTAGTGCCATGGAGCCTGGATTTCAACTGGGGGCTCTGGGCACTGCTGCTATACAAGTACCAGGTAATAACCAATGGCTGGAGCTGTCTCCTTGGCTTGTAATCTTTCTGCACAGCCACGCACAGTGCTGTCTCTGATGTAACTATTTTGGTACGTCAGCACCCCGCGCACCTTACAAACGTGGCTGGACTGGTGCATTCTGGGACTTCTTTAAGCATCTTTCCCACAGTGCTCAGTTTTCTGAGAGCAGTGGCTCTTGGGTAATTTCTAAATGGGTGGCTCTGCATCGTGGCGTGGGATCAGGAGGACAAGCTGAACCCGGACAACTGGAATGCTTGTGGCTCCCAGTGCAAACTGGGAGAAAACGCAGAAGACAATGGCACCAGTTGAGATGCACTTGAGTCTAACCACCCAGGACTGGTAAAACACTAGGGAGAGTCTTGGCTTTGCAGGGCCCCATTTGAGTGGTACAGACAAGTCATTGTACTGGCTTCACATGATCAAGGGGTTCTAGCCAACAGCCTCTGCAGCACCTTTCTGACTTGTATAGCCCGGGCCAGGTCAAGCCTCCTATCAAGAATGGCAGAAGGATGCCTATGGGGCCATCAATAGAGCTAGCCTTCCTTTCATCCATGTTTGTTTTTCTTCCCAGGTCCACATAAAACCACTTTTTTTCCTCCCCGTCCCTGCTTAAAGTTTAGCTGCGGTCTATCTCCTTCAGTACAGAGCAAATATCCAGTAGCCCTTAACTCATCTTCACACGCACCTAACTCCAGTTAATGAGATGCAGGCCTGAGTGTTTCTCTGACTCCGGCTTTGATAGGATCTTGGCTAAATCCTTCCCTGCTCACCCGTTTCAAGATGTTCTGATATTGAACTATCTGCTCAGTTGTGTGCCTGCTGGGCGGAATGGCGTTCAGAGGAAAATCCATGTGAGCTCCTCATCTAAACAACTGGGTGGGGAACCTGTTCTCCTGACATTTCCTGTCTGGTCTGGGGGTAACACAAGCATACAGGCAGCATTTTTAAAAATATATATTTACCACAGAACTGCTTGCTTAGTCAGAGCTACACCGTGGGAGTTGTACTGTATTTGCACTGTACAGCAGGGTACAAAGGCAGTGCTGCCGGCAGCAGGCATAAGAGAGAAACACAGACAGATAAATAGTATGCCTTGTGATGGAGAGAATATATGGGGAGAGAGATGATCTGCAGAGCGAGGTGGATAGACAGAGGGTGTGAATGGGGATGGATAGATAGCTACATAGATCAGTATATTAAGATCTAGGAGGATAGACAGATAGATAGGATGAGGCAGGATAGTTATGGCTGCAATGGCCAGGACTCACAGCGGTATAACTACGCATGGCAGCGATACACATTGTAAAGAAAAAGAACAGACCCATGGCTAGGCCCTGAATAGAAAAGCCCTTGATTTTAGCATGTGCAGGTGGGGTTGGTCTATTCCAGGCCTCTGCCCAGTGAATTTCCAGGTTCTCCAACTAATAATAATAATCGAGCCGTGGCTTTTAAACTGTCTCTTCTCATCAGGTCACTGTAAAATAGTGTTAAGAGAAGGAGGGGGGAAGAAAAAGAAGAAGAAATGCAGTTGTTCATGCTAAGGATTTAATAAATGTTGACATTTTTGCAGAGGGGACTGTCTAGTATTTTATGGTGCTCCGATGATCAAGGCAGGATTAGCAGGATCCAGAAATTGTTCTCTCACTGAGGAAGAAAGACCAATTTGCTCCTGCCTCTTATTTAGGATTTGATCATACCCGTCCGTCCCTTAGACGATGAGACGATAAAGACATGCGGGAAATAGCCCTCCCCAGACTTGAGGCCCGGGAGCCCAAGCAAATGTACATCCCCCCTGCTTCCCTCGCAGTGTCTGAACACTCTCTCCTCAGCATGGCGTGTGTACTGGGGCTGTCTGTCCCTCGTCAGCTCTGCTCGTTTGCTTTCCCATTTGACCTGCCTTATTTTTAGACACCTCTGGTAGCTACCCGCCTTGTAGATTTCTGCAGCTTTGATTGCGGCAGCCGAGGTGGCAATGGAAAGTGCAATTTCAAAATTACCTTTCATGTGTGGTTTGGAATAATAACTGTTGCATTAGATGGAGCAGGCTCCATCTCACGCCTGAGGGTGAGGGTCTGTTTATCACAAGTATATAGTGTGCTGTGTCCTTCCTTCCTTCCTTCCCCCATTCTCTCATCATACAGATTGACTAGTGAAATCTGCCTGGCCTAGTCACTCCTGCCTGCCAGCCTAGAGCAACTGCTTGCCCACCCAGATAACCTACAGGCCAATATCTCACCTGTCCCCCCTACAGAGTCAGCAAAGGCAACCTGCCACCATATAGCTCAGCTGCCCAACCTACCTGGCCAGCAGTACGCTCCACACCTGCCAGATAGGGAAACTGAGGCATGGGAAAGTAAAGCAATTGCCCCAAGGCCACATAGGTCAGTGACCGAGAAATGAGCACTAGCCACTAGACAATGCTCTCCGTCTGAGGTGGGAGGAGATTCCCAAGATCCCTGACTTCTAGTCCATTGTTCTAGCCACCAGAGCTCCGGGGTCAGTGTGTTTGCAACAGGGAGCATCCGGCCATGCTGCTGTGTGCATGAGTGCGTGTGTGTGTGTGCAGCACTTCCTGAACTCTTGCTTAACGGTGGGACCCAATATGCTCCCGAATAAGAAAAGAGTCTCCACAGCTGGTTCACTGCAGCCTCAATGGCTGGTTATTTACCCCCATGACTCCTCTGTACAGAAGTAGGAGGCCAAAGCTGGTGTTCAGGCATATCTGTTCCGGAACTGGGCCTTGATGGCGGTAGGGTATTTTCCCCCTGTCGGTTCCTTCCTCTCTTTTGTTAGTAGAAAGAGCCAGGACAAAACAAAGCTGTTAATGCTCTCAAAGCTGCCTCTCTCCTCACCCTGCCACCTGTCTCCACTAGGGAGAAAAGAAACCACTTGACAAGCCAAATAAAAGCACAGAGGGTCTTAAGAAATTAAAGGTGGGCTCTTGTGTTCTTTCTGATGGACCTGGACCTGCAGACTCCCCCATCTTCCTTTGATGGTAATCCCATTGAAACCTCTGCAAACAGCTCCCCAGGACGTGCGCTAGGTAAATCTCTCGCTCTGCTGGAACAGCCGGGCTTTGCAGCTATATAAAAGCCGCTTTGAATCCCCAGGTTCCCTTGTTAATAATGAATGGTTCATAATAATAATTCATATGGATAGGATTGGTAGTTTGGGGAGGAGGCCGGGTAGGGCTCCTGGGCTGCAATCCCTCGACCCCTGTCCCCACGGCACTAGGGTGAGCCCAATACCGCCTGCCTGAGTCCTGGTTTAGCTCGTGTGGATGTAGGGGGCTGGAATGCCAAGCCCCCCGGATTACCTGGAAAAGCTGCACCTTTCCAGACACGGCTGCTCAGTGCTGAACTCACTGCCTCTCCTGGGCAGTCCCCATCCTTCTGCCAGGCCAGGAGAGAAAAGGGTTGAAAGGCTGAGCTCCTCTGGCAAATGATTTGTTCTTAGGGACAGTATATTCTCTGTATTACGGTAGCACTGGAGATCCGGGCCCCATTGTGCTGGGTGCTGCCTACACACAGCCCCTGTACTGAAGAGTTCAGAGCCTGACTAGACAAGACAAAGGGAGCATTACCACCATCCCCAGTTAAGAGATGGGCACTGAGGCCAGAGACATTAGGTGACTTGCCCAAGGGAGCCTGGGGATCAGGCAGGAATTGGGCCTAAATCTCCTGAGTCCCAGTCCCTTAACCTCAAGACCAGCCTTCCATCCAACAGAAGCATGACCTATTAGATCTAGAGATGAGCCTGAACCTGCACATCGGGGCCAACTGGCCCATTGAGCCCCGGAGCAATTCAGACCTCAATCCAGACATGCACTTTGTATTCCTGGGCTGGGCTGAACCACGATGTCAGATGCTCCCAAACTTTGGAGACTAATTTTCTCATTTGTTGGCCACTGTCGCAGAGGGTTCAAGGAAAACAAATGAGCTTGGAGACTGAAATAAGCGAGATTAAGTGACTGGCCCATGGCCACAAAAGATATCAGTGGCAGAGCTGGGAATTTATCCCAGGTCTCCCAAATACTAAACTAATGCTGTAACAACTGGGCCATCCTGCCTCTCAGAGGTGTCATGCCTGAATCACAGCAACAGCAGGGAGAGAAGAATCAGGTCCAAAGAGCTGGTAAGCGACTGAGAAATCCAGCTAATGCAGAAATGCTGACCCCATTCTCCAGCGCGAAGGGGCGTAGCCAGGATGGATGTTGCTGACCTCAGCGTGAGTGACACTGAACTGGCTGTGTAGACTTGGAGGTATCAAATTTGCTGCCATAGCAACCAAAAGGCTATCTAGAGAATGTTCACTGTGGCAAAAAAGGGCCTGAAGCCTAAGACTGACACCTGGGTTCTGTTTTTAGCTCTGCCATGTGACTTTGGGCTAATCTTGCCACCGCCCTGTGCCTCAGTTTCCCACTCTATAAACTGGGAATAGAAACACCCCATTTAATGAATTAAAAGAGCAGATTATTTTGAGCTCCATCAAAGGCACTATTATGGCAGTGGGACCTGCGGGATCCCAGTCCTGCTGCAGGGCTGTACTGGAGGGCTTCAGTGGGACTTAAGTACTGTGATGGCCCCCATGTTACTGGGGGCTCAGGTCAGACCCATCCCTAATTGGCCTTTAGAAGATGTGACCCTAGAAGGACCCAGAATCACCATGTAATGAGGACTGAGCATGTACCCAGACTGACAGCAGGGGTTCATTTACACTAAGGGGGGTGCTTGGAAGTTGGGCAGAGACCCCAAATGGAGACCGGGGAGATTATATTTGTTCTGCGGCAGCCTGAGCTCCACCTGGCTTATGAATAAACAGATTTACCTTCAGCAGCAGCCTGCACAGCAAACCCAGGCTTAGTTGGAAGGACGAGAGACGGGAGAAGAGCTTCCAAGTTTCTCTATTGGCTGAATTCCCTGCTATGGTGCCAGATCTCATAGGAGATGGGCCTGAACCAAATGGACAAAACACCCCTGGATTTTGCAGGTGTTTGAAATCTCAGATCCCATCTAAGAAGCCAAATAAATGATGGAGAAGCAGTCCCTGCTTTCCCTCACCTGCATCTTGCGTGGTCATTGTCTGGAACACCGAATGGGTGCAAAATGCTGCCTGGTCAGAATGATAATGTTCTGCATGTACTTTGCACCAGACTCAATGATAACACTAAGAAAGAGTCAAGCCCATAGAGTCTGATCCTGTCTGTTCTTGAGAGGTGCTGAATGACCCAGACTGCTGCTGATTTCAATGGGAACAGATGGTGCTCAGCACCAGAGCGAGGGAAAGAAGGACAAAGTAGAAACGGTTTTCCCATCCCAGGAAAATTTTAGCGATTTTGGACATTTTTCCCACCCCGAATCAGGATGAAAAGTCAAAATTTCAAAATTTCCCACAAGCTGACAATCTAAAGAAGAATTCAGTTTGGGTCAATTGAGATGATTTGCGTTGTCATTTTTCTTTTTTATTTCAGATAATATCTATTTTATTTTTATTTTCAATTTTGACCATTTTTATTTTTAAATTTTTTTACTATAAGAGCCTAAACGTCAAAATGAAAATGTTTTTCAACACGAAACAAAATTGAATTTTCTGTTTAGACAATGCCAAAATAGGACATGTTGACAATTTCAAAACATTTTTTCTGAAAAATGTTTCTAAACAGAAATTTCCTCAAAAGTGACCCTCCCCCCAGTTTTGGTTTTGATAAATCAGCATTTTCCAATGAAAAAAATGTTTCACTGAAAAATTTGTGTCTGATTCTCCTTAGCACCGTTGGTTGATCCTATCTAATGTTTGCATGCAGCATTGCGTATCCCAGCTTTGTTTGTATCTGTTCCTGGCCCGACGTTGCTATCTCCTTCCCATCGACTGCTTTAAGTGTATTAATTTTATTGGAAGACATTGTCAAAACCACTTCTCTTCTGTGTTTGCATTTGGGATGCCGGCGCAGAAAAGTACATTTCGTTTTCAATCTGGCCCACTGAACACTGATTGCAGACAATGATTTCTTCTGCTTTCCAGTCATCTCTGCGTCACCCTCTTTTCTGTTCCGAGTTTATGGTCACTGACTCCGGATTTTGTTGTTATTTGCCTTTGTTCCACATTTTAACCTTTGTTAGTGACTCAGTCATTGTGAAATTTCTGTTCAGTGACCTATAACACCCTAATTTAGTTGGCATTTTGATCTTGGATTCCTGATGTACAGTCTGTCATGTGCCAGGCCCCTTCGTGCTTCTCCTCTCTCAAGTCACCTCTTCTCCTTCATCCTATTTTACTGCTTCATTCCCTTCTGCCTTCTTACCCCCCTGCCTTTCCTTTTGAATGTTCCCTTTTCTCCTCCAAACGCTCCTATTCCTGTATCTCTCATTCCTTCCATCCTACCCTCCCTATGCTTTCTTTCTTGCTTTCTTTCACATTCCCCTCCACATCCTCCCTGATTCTCTCTTTGCACCACGCTGTGTCACTGAGGGGTGCTGCAGTGAAAGGAGCCCGCTGTTGATTCTCTCCAGCTGAGACCGATAAGGGAATGGCATCTCTGCTGAGGCTGGAAAACTTTGGCAGAGCGAGAAGTGTCAGCAGCAGAGATAATGGTTGTAAACAAGCTGCTTGGGGCAGAGCGCATCCGTCTCTCGGGGACAGGCAGTGGGTGCATGTGTGTGGTCCTCTCCATTACTTCTTGGAGAAGGGGTGGAATCTCCAGCCCCTGCATCAAGGAGGTCGCAGGAGGGCATGATTGTGTTACTGGCGAGGTGAGCCCAAGGTGATGTGCTCTTGGGAACATTCTGCATGGAGTGGGATAACTGCTGCTAGGGGCATAACTCCCGATTCCTTTCCCCCCAGATACTCACCAGCCATGAGGAAATAAAAGATCCTGCTCGGCTTATCCCCTCTCCCAGCCTGGGGAGCTGAGGGTGTTGGTTGAACTCTGGATGCAGGATTCCCTCCCAATACAGGGCCTGCAGGAGATAACCTAGCCCTGCCATGACCAGCCTGTGTTAAAATGGCATCGAAAGCTCAGCTTGCTTGGCTGGCTCTCTGCTTCCTTCCCTCTGTCTTTCTGCTGTACAGCTCCCGTGATGACTCTGATACTGGGGGCCCAGCATCCCTGGCTCCCAAGCTCCCATGGGTTCCCCTCATGAAGAAAGGCTCACAGGGGCTAAAGTTTTCCTTTGGCCCTTTGCTGGGCAGCAGCAGAAGGGTCTGCGTTGTGCCAGGTCATTCAGTGACAGGCAAAGCTCAGTTCCCCGTGATCCCTCTGCAGCTACAAGAATGGGTCGATCGGAGGTTCCTTTCTCACTGCTGTTGTCACAACCCATCAGCTGTGAGAGCACCGGTGCCATTAGGCCTCCATCTAAGGAGAGGGAGAGAGGGGATCCAGAGGGACAGGAGTGGGGGTGGGGCTCTCCATTTCCACCTCCCACTCCATGACCCCAGCCAGAGAGGCTGAGGTGATGGCTATCACAGCCGGTCTCTGTGACACAAGGGGCGTGCGAGCAAACCTAACAGTTGCAGACTGGGCCCCCACACACCCATTGGACTCACGCTCCAGTGCGTTTTCCTTTCAGAAGGGCTCAGCTGGGAACAGCTCACAATGGAACGCCAGCACATTGTTCTGTGGCCTTTGCTGCCATTCTGACAGCCGGAGAAGCCGCCAACAAACCAGGGAGGTTCTTCCGCGTGATTCTCTGGAATCCGCGGTTCTCTGGAAAGTGACGCTGTGCAAAATGGCCCCATCCCCATCGTGTCTCTCGGACTCCCGATCAAATGCGCTCAGTTTGCTAGCCAGTGTGTGATTGGCCTGTGGAACTCACTGCCACAAGCTATCGCTGAGGCCAAGAGCTTAACAGGATCCCAAAAGGCTCAGACATTAATATAGCTAATGAACACATGCAGAGTTATCGCAGTAGATATTAAACAAATACATTAAACAAAAGCTTTTGAAAGGGATATAAACCCTCCTGCTACACGGCACAAGCCAAACTCTAACTAATGGGGGAGGAGGAAAGTTATTCCCTATATGCCGACTGCAGAGACCTTGTCCTTCATCTGATGCACCTGCTAGTGGCCATGTCCAGTGACAGGACACAGAACTAGATGGCTCCCTGGTCTGATCCAGTCTGCCATTCCCTACATTCCTAACAAGGTGACATTTTAATGGCCTGATGTTCAGAGGTGCTGAGCTTGCACAACTCCCATTGACCGATGTGCAGCCCCTCTGAAAATCAGGCCATCTTCACAGCTCAGTGCCTCAGTTTCCCCTTCTGTGAAATGAAGATCATACGGTCTCCCTCACCTTTACAAACTGCTTTGAGATCTACTGACGTGGAGCGCCCAGTAGGATATTAATGGAAAGGAAACACCCAAAAGAGATTTAGAAAAGGCAGCTCCATCTAATAACTGCCCTGCATACCTCTCTGTCTGTCTGTCTGTCTGTCAAGGCACTTATATGGCTATCGTCACTGCGGTATCCGAGCACCTGTTTCTTCTTTGAAAGAACAAGCTCGCTGGGGCAAAGTTCAGCGCCGGCAGAAGCCAAGAGAAGCTGAAGTCAGTGGGAGCTGCATATGCCCGGGGGGAACACAAAAGGCACAGCGGCTCCTTTGGCAGCTCCCACATCTCTGTCACGGCGGGTGCATTGTAACGAGAACACAGCAACAAGCAAGAGGGAGATAACGGATAGGGAAGAAAATAAAGCCTGTTTTTCTCCCCTATTTAGAATGAAAAGTAAGCGGCGGTGCCTGGGCCTATCAGATCTGTCAGCGCGGCGCCTGGCAGGAAGAGGGAAGGGTAAATGCTTTTGTGTGTGCCATTCTGCTTGGCGGGTTCCTCTCGTCGGTGGGGGAGGGGGAGAAGAAACACACACACACACACACACACACACACACAACAAAGCGCGGGGTGTACGACGCGGTGGGGGGGGCAGAAACATTTGTTATCAAAATGGAAATGCGTCTCTTTGTTGATGAAGGTGTATCTGCTTCCCATTGTCTCTCGCGGCAGCCTGGTGAAAGGCTCCTTTGATGGCTCGGTGTTTGTGCACCAGCTATGAAATTGCTTTAGAAGACAATGAGCGCTCGTGTTTATTGATCATGAAAAGGAGGGGCGGGCTGCGTTTCTCTATTTCCCCAAGAGCAGCTGTCAAAGGCTTGCAGACGAAAACTGGGCGGCTGGGCCGGGCCGGCGAGCGGGTGATGGACAGGGAGTATCATATCTCCGGTACAGAGCTAATGTGGCCATCTGGCCTGATTTAACAGGGCTACTCCACTCTAACTCTTTAAAAATCCTCCAGGCTGCTCATGCTCTCCCCAACTCATCAGCTTCCATTAGCGGTGGGGAGAAGAATACCTCTGTCTGACAATCCCTGCACCGAGCCCATTATCCTGCACACCAAGAGGCAGCCCTCCTGGAAGAGAGACCAGCCTAAGCCTCTGCAGACAGGCATGGAGAGGACATTCCACAGCTCCCAGGGAGCCCTGGTGTATGGGCGGATGAATTCCTGGGGCGCTCATCTAGACCCAACGGTGGGTTTTAGGGAATCTGGAGAGAATGCTGAGTCTGGGGAAGGCTCTGCTCCAGCTGGTGGGGGGGGGGGGCATCAGGGGCGATATCCCAGAGAGGCAGGCAATTTGCAGGAGCACACTGATTATGGGGACCTTGTATACATTCAAGTCAGAACAGAAGCATAGAATTGTAGGGCTGGCAGGGGCCTCAGGCAGTCACTTCATCCAGGCCCCCCACCAGTGGCAGGAGTTTGAAGCTGAGGGCATTTCTCAGACCTCCTGACCCTACACTACAACTTAGGGTCGGAAGCTTATTCCTGGATTCTAGCGCTCACCAAATGACCCTGGTTAGACCTTGGCAAGGGAAACTGAACAGAAAAAGGCCCCCAGTCCCTGTAGGCACTCACACGCTCCCAAATACACCCAGACCTACCTACATGCAAACACATGGACGGCCACACACGGGCACCCTTGCAAAACTGTGTCCAACCATCCAAATGTATGCACAGGCACACTCTCTCTCACACAGAAATACATAGACGGTGATAAACACTCATGCAAGTATAAGGGCAACCTGCAAAGGTCATCAACACCTTTCAGCACTAAAAGCCACGGTCTCTAACACCTGAGCTAAAAGAGCAACTCCACCGGCTGGTAGCAGTCGTAGGCTGTTATCCACTGCCCATACATTTTCCCCACACACAGACACACTCCCATATGCACATATATATATCCCTGCGATGACACAAAAACACAACTCACACGTGGCCAAATCCACACACACCTTCCTTGCAGCTGTGTACACACCCAAGGCTTTGACACATATACACACTTGGACTCTCTCTGACACATATACAGCCTCTCAAACAGTTAACCAAACTCTCACACAACAATTGCTTCTCTGACCTGGCCAGGACAAGTCTCCTCTGGCAACACCCTATGCCAACGCATGCACCATATCCTGCCCACCTTCCCACCCCTGCCCCTGCTCCTCTCTCTCAAAGCAGCCTGAAAACAAGTTATTAAGTCTGTGTGTATATATAAAAACACATAGCATATTCCCCTCTCCCTCATTAGTTAATAGCGGCTTTAATAGGAATGTGTCTCTTTCTTCACCTATCCTCCCTCAGATGAAAAGTTTAATCATACAGTCATGCTCAGCCAGGCTAGCTCCTTTATCTGCACAATAAAGAAATGGTTTATGGCAGATAGACGGCTCAGACCAAGCTGTCAATTTCACACAGGGCCTTATCAGTGTTCGCACATGGTGTAAGTCCGTCGGAAATTAGACGCGGGATTCACATGTCTAACAAGCAGGGTTAAATGCTTTTTCTCCCCCCTTCCTTTTCTTTTTCCTTTCCCCCTCTCTCTTCACCGATTACAACATCGGCGGCAGCTTTAAAAGGACGGCTGTGCCCGCCTCCCCGGTGAAAGACATTAATTTATTGTAGTTCGCTCTTTATTTGATTATCGTTTTATTAAAACCACCCCAGGCGATAGCATTGCTGCTAGAACAAATCCTCGGCTCCTGCGTTTAATCTATTACCAGCCCAATTTATTGCCAGAGAAAACCAAGTGGCTCCTACTTGCTGTCGCTGTCGGATGTGCCCTCCCCGAAGGATGAATGGCACAGCGAGGCCTAGGCACGGACAGGACTTCATGCCGCTGCTGCTGCGCCGCAGCCTATCCCTATGCCCCCGGCACAGAGCAGTTTCCAGTGGGTAGGGTTCTTGTCACAGGGTGGCTGGACCCTGGAAGGGCAGCAGAACAGGTGTTCCCAGTTGGGCCAATTAAGAGGGTGTGGCTACGAAGAGCCAGCTTGTCATTAAGGATGGAATGTCCGGGGAGCAGCAGGAACAGGACATTCCCCTGGGAAAAGCTGCCCTGAGGAGAGGGGAACCTGCTGGAGGGAACATGGCGTCCAGGGAGGCAGTAAGAACCAAGGAAGAATCCTGCAGCGGGCCTGAAAGGCAAAAGGGGTAGGGTAACCATATTGCCCAAAGGGAAATGGGACACCGTGCAGGGCTGGCTTGAGTCCGTCCCCCCCCCCCCGCCGCCCACACAAGGCTGGGGTCACTGGAACCCTGCCGGCCCCCCGCACGAGCCCTGTCTCCCCCCCTGCAAGGGGCTGTGGCTCCCCTCCCCACACATTCCTCCCCACCGTACCCCACTTTTTGGACAAAAGTGGACATGTGTCCCGTTTGCTCTTGCCGACCGATGGAGCAAACGGGACACCTGCCCACTTTTGTCCAAAAAGTCGGGACGGCTGGGACAGGGCTTAACCAAGGGACTGTCCTGGCCAAAACGGGACGTATGGTCACCCTAAAAGGGGGTCGTCCCTGGTAGCTGTAGCCCTGGGTGGGCTGGAGAACTGGCATGATCTCTCTCACACAGAAATACAGAGACAGCATTTTGGCTTAGTGCTTTGTAGTGGTAGTTTAATTTTCCAAACCTAAGAGATGACTTTAGAACAAGCTCCCCTGACTCTTTAACGGGCCCCTCCCACTACACACAAAGTTCTGAGATTCCTCCCCTTATACACCCTTCTCACAACTCCAAATCCCAGCTCCCTCCATATACCCACAAAACTCCGTGTATTTAAAATCCCAGTCCCTTTGCATCTGCCCCACCCCAAACGCACGGGTATCTCTGGCTGCATCTGGAAAACCCCAGTCCGCCTCCCAGCAGCTGGAACAACTAGCTCCTTAAAAACCAGCACCCGTCCAGCTCAGCTGCAAATGGACAGGAACACCTTTACAGTGACAGTAGCTTGTAATACTGCCGTGTCTGCCACATAAGTCAGTGGCAACATCAAGAAGCGATTAATGAGGATGGCTGACATTTTATTCAGTGCCTTCCAGTCCAGAGCATGGCAGGGCATTTTGCAAACCACCTAGGGACACAACCACACATTGCATCCAGCCCTGGAGTTTCAGCCCCCTCTGATGCCATGTTAACAGCATGTAGCAACCCTGCCCCAAGATTCCAGGTAGGAAAGTAGAGAGGGAGGCCGCGTCCATGCATTTTAATGGGAACTGGGCACCCAAATCTCCTAGGCAGCATTAAAAGTCTCTGCCTAAATGTCTTGTAGGGTTGTTTGAGTGCACCCTATTTCTATTCCTCTGAGTGGAACCAAATAAGTGGCAGTCGCTGGGACTTGGTGGTGAGCCAAGCCTTATCCTGCCTTCTGCCCACTCCCAGAGTCACGCTAGATCCACCCCAAGCCAAGAGCTTACTCCTATGAAGTTGGTAAGAGACACGCAGTGCCAAACCGCTGGGTGGTAATGAGGGCTAGGTGAGCGAGCTGGAAATTTCCCCAACCATTCACCCAATTTCACAGCCTCGCATTTCGAAAAGTCTTTTTGCTTCTGATTTCCAAACGGACGGGAAATCAAAACTGTCAAAGGGCTCTTGGCATGGCATTTCCAGCCATGAAACACAGACACTTGCAGAAAACCCTGCAAACACACACACGAACACACACGCATACACACGCGCACACACTCACACTCTCCTACCAGAAGAGCCCATTTTCCGGCGGCTCTTCCAGCCAAGAACGCCTCCAGCTGCAGACATCAGTTAGCGATCTCCAGTATCTGCTCAGTGCTGCCTCCAGAATAGCAAGAAGGGAGCAAGTCAAATAAGTGGATTAAGCATTCAGGGCTCCCTCGCTGGCTGGGGTCAGGAAGGTTCCCGCAGGCAGACGACAGAAATGAACAGCAGAACAAAGCGCCAAAGAAACCTGTGGGTGTTAAAAGCTCAGCTAAGCAGCAGTTGCCAGAATTACAGCACTGGGTACCAGGTTCCTGACACTGCAGCCCCTGTCCTGGTTCTGTTTAACAGAGTAGTTCCAGAGCTGTCTTTCCCCTCAGCCCCTGCCAGGCTTAAGGGTGGAGTGAGCCTGAAGCTCTTTGCATGAGGGGCAGCAGCCCTCAGTGTGATTCTTCCCCCTCCCTGATTTATTACCTCCTGTCTCAGGTAGGATATTGTGTGATTAGCTTTGGACAAGGACTTTTTAGCTTGGAAAACAGGAGACTAAGGGGGGATATGATAGAGGTCTATAAAATCATGAGTGGTGTGGAGAAAGTGAATAAGGAAAAGTTATTTACTTGTTCCCATAATATAAGAACTAGGGGCCACCAAATGAAATTAATGGGCAGCAGGTTTAAAACAAATAAAAGGAAGTTCTTCTTCACACAGCGCACTGTCAACCTGTGGAACTCCTTGCCTGAGGAGGTTGTGAAGGCTAGGACTATAACAGGGTTTAAAAGAGAACTAGATAAATTCATGGAGATTAAGTCCATTAATGGATATTAGCCAGGATGGGTAAGGAATGGTGTCCCTAGCCTCTGTTTGTCAGAGGGTGGTGATGGACGGCAGGACAGAGATCACTTGATCATTACCTGTTAGGTCCGCTCCCTCTGGGGCACCTGGCATTGGCCACTGTCGGTAGACAGGATACTGGGCTGGATGGACCTTTGGTCTGACCCAATATGGCCGTTCTTATGTTCTTATGGACAATTCACGCAGCTCACAGGCTAGTGTGTGCAATGCATTTGATGATTCTTAGCCCAGTTGGGCAACTGCATCACACAAAGAAATCCACCCCCCACAATCGATACTAACTAGCCATCCTCACCCAGCCATCTCAGCAGGCCAAGGACCGAACTGACCCTCTCTGCAGAGGTGCTCCCTCTGCCTTAGGGCAGGTGCAAGATGGCCAAGCTGTCCCCATGCTGGGGAGGGGTCCAGGTCTTGCATCTGCAGAGCTGTCAATCCAGCGCACTTCCCCAGAGCTGCATCATTTAAAACGTTAACGTAAAACAAAAACTAACCCAGAGCAGCAACGAACCATCGATCTGGAGACTCTCCTGCTAGTCCCAGTTGCTGCTTTTGACAGTGGGCGCATTTACTGATGGCTCACAAATTAAGAAGTGCAAAAAAGCCTCAGCCAGAGAGAGAGGGTGGAATTCTTCCAAGATTGACACACTCCCTCGTCTTCTCCTTGCTTGCTGTTCTAGGGCTGCCTTCAACTCTGGGGACTACAGCAGGACGAGGTTTCCGTGTTGCTTAATCTAAGCAAGTTTCATCTGTCCTGAGGAGTCTTAATGTTCTCATGGCTAGAAACCTCCCACACACACTGACGTGTTCTGCAATGTCTTCATCAGAACGAAGGCCTGGCTCAGCAGATCCTAGACTGAAATACTGTTCATGCTTTCTTTCTCCTTGGGAAAAGTAAAAAAAAAAACCCAAGGAATTGGCAGCTCTCTAATCCCTCTTGTTCATGCCGTGTTTCTGACCCCAACTCTGGGAGTGATGCAGAGCACAAATGAATCGCGCCCTGTGCAAGACTTATTGTCTCGGAGCATCCCCCGTGGTGAGACCCACCATTGCAGCCACTCTGCCTCATCCTCTGCCTTGGGACTTCCGGGGTCTGGTGTGGGGGCTCAACCGCTGGCAGGTGATATGACACCCTCACCCCTTCTGGGGTATCCAAAGTCCATACTAAAGAGAACAGAATCCTAACTCTTCCACCCCTCTTGGGTTCAGTCCTGGGCAGACTTTTCTCCCACTCCAGGGCTCTGCAGAGCTTTCTCGTTGGAGGCCCAGCTCCTGCTGAGCTGCCAAACTTCAGGGCTTCTTCCCTGGTGTCTTTTCCCCAGGCTGATTCTCTCCAGGCTGGGTCCTTAGCCCTGGTCAGTCCCTAGGCCTTCTGTCTTGGGAGGGAGGGTTGGCTTTCTCCCACGCCTGCTTCAGGAGTCTCCTTCACCCCTGCCCTCTCCCTTCATTGGGCCAGTCCCATGGTACAAACTCCCTCCAGCAGCTCCTCATGATTCCTTTCCCTGGGGGAGGAAACTCCAAACTACCTCTTTCCTGTGTCTCCCCTCTAACTGTCCTATCATCTCCCTCCCCAGCTGACCACGCCTTTCTCCGGGACTGCCAGCTGCTCATTAAAACCCTTTTTGCAGGTCAAACTTCCCTGATCAATTATCCTGGAGGTAGACCAGGTCCCCCCCGTAAAGGGACCCAGTCACCTTGTGACACGCCCTTCTGAAAAAACCCAAACGCTGTTCTAACTACAGGGCAGACTGTGCTTGTGATTTAGTGCTGAACCCCTGTGAAGGTAACTGGCACAAGTGGGGGCATTTGCACAGTACATAGATTGTACGTCCACACCATAGTATCCAATATGTAGACTGTGGAGCCATTCACCTCCACTTCAGTCCATGAATTCCCCACTAAAAGATTAGCTTTTTTGAAATCTATTCATTACTTGAAAAGTGGCAGAATGACTCTCTTGGTGCAGTCCTGGCCCCACGGAAGTCAACAGGAGTTTTGCTATTGATTTTAATGAGATGAGGATTTTACTTTGGTTTGTAGCTTGTTCATGAGCAATTAGTTGTGAAATGCCAATGCTCAAAATTAGAGCTGTCTGATTGGACAGGTAGGTCACGTGGTATTGTTTCTGTTCCCTGACTGGATGAGCATAACTCTTAGAACTTGACCTGGATATTTGCTTTCCAAGAATGTTCTGCAGTCAGATTCATTATTCCCAGTAAAATCTATCTAGCTGTCTGTCTTTTATTTTTAGAGTGCCCATCACTGGGGCATCTACCACTAAGTCAGCCACTAATGTATTTGCTGAAAGCTAACTCCAAAGGGGTGCAAATACCAAAGCCAGCTGGTTTGCAAAGGCAAACCCATACTGGTCAAAATATTTATTTCCAGGTTGGTCGTTTGACGTTAAACAGTGGCAATATCATCTGGCAAGGCCATCAGATCAGCAAAATGCATCCAGAGCGAAATTCGCTCTCATGCAGAGGCACCTCAAAATAAGACGTAAGGGAGACTGAAAGTATTGTTTATTATTTAGATGGAGGTAGGGCTTCAGAGTCCCAGCCATGAACCAGGACCCCATTGTGCCAGGTGCTGTACAAATACAGAACAGAAAGATGATCGTTGCTCCAAAGAGCTTACAATCTGTGTAGTGAGATGGTGCATAGACTTCGAAGGAACCATGAGGCTTGCAGTAAATTTTGCCCTCAGTGCTCCTGCAGGATTGAAGTGGTCCGTAGTTCTAGTGCTGGCTCTAGGGAAAGAAAGCATCAAGCTCACTGCTGTATATGAATATTCCATGGATGAGTCATTCCCCCTCCCGTCGGGTGAAAGTTCATTTGGGAAGATATATATAAATAAAGAAGCGAAAGTTGAATCATTTTGATGACTCATGTAATATTCATTTTGAATAATCTGTACACACGATTCTATAAAAATGATACGTTCCATCAGATTCCTCCGCAAGCTCTAATTTGCTGCTGGCGAGGAGCAGTGCCGGGGTCTTTTATGGGTATTAGTTCCATGGTGTATAGCAGGAGGCAGAGGAAGTTTAATTATGATTCAGTAAGCCACGTTGTGGGCTTGTCTTAAAGCCACTTAATTAGTGCAGAAATATACAGCTGTAATTATCCTGAAATATGGCCTAATTAACCTATGGAAAACCCATACATGCTGCTCAGGAAAGTGGGATGCATTAATAGTCTATTAATATACTGGAACTGACAGCCTGTCATGCACACATTTGGGAACACCAAGGCAGAACCTCCTTAAATATGATTTCCTACTGAGCTCTACCTGTACAAAATAAGGACTGAGCTCCTCTCTGCTGGCTCCGAATAGAGCAAGTATAGTACTGTAGCCCCCAAATGCATTTCCCCCACAGCCGTTTTGAGCTATAACACCTCCATTGTTTCTGCCCCGATTCTCCCCCTGCCCCAGAGATTTGCCAACACACCCAAGTCCTGACTTACAGCCCCCTACTCTACTTGTTGAGTCCTGGGTCTCTTCTGAGTGCAGATTGCCAGTCAGTCCTGAATGTGCGACAGGTTTATATTAACAAAGTCATATCTACTTGAAGCCTGGATGGGAGTCCCCACAAAGTCCTCTGCTGGTGGCCTCACCTTGATCAGGAGTCCCAGGCTTGTAGGACAATATGAGTTCAGGTCTGAGGTTTCCAAGTCACCTGGTTATTGTACGTTCTTAATTTGGTTTGCAGAGCTCATGGGAAAGAAAGCCCTCAAACCATTCAGTACCCCAGGGTTTCTATCCAAACCATCTATCAGACCCAGTCCCCAGGGCCGGCTTTAGGAAGTGCGGGGCCCGATTCGAATAGTTTCGACAGGGCCCCGGCAGGGATGACTTAAAAAAAAAAAAAAAACATAAAAAAAACACGTGGGGCTTGTACTCACCGGGCCGCTCTCCTAGTCTTTGGCGGCGGGTCCTTCACTCGCTCCGGGTCTTCGGTGGCACTGAAGGACCCGCCGCCAAAGACCCGGAGCGCCGTCGGGTGAGTAAAAATTAAAAAGGCGCCTCTAGCCAGGGAAGGGATTCTCTGCCACTTGCTCCCCACTCTGGGCGGCCCTGCCACTGGGCACGGGGCCCTTTTAGGCGCAGGGCCCGATTCGGGGGAATTGGTGGAATTGGCCTAAAGCCGGCCCTGCCAGTCCCCACTCCAGATCTGGGACCCACAAACTCCACAGTGAAACTGGTCCCCAAGATCAAAGTTTCAGGCAGCAAACAGCCCTAAAACCTGGTGAATTTCACTTGCTAGTTGGTTTTGATTAAAAGAAGTTTCCACCCTCCCAGCTTTGATATTAACCAGTTCAAAAAAGCCCCAGAGCGTAGAAAGAATTCACAAAACACCACGAAACCCAAACTGGGCTTTGGGACCTTGTGTCTCTAGAATCTGCAGACCATGTAGGAGGAGGAAAGAGTAGCTGATCTGGATTCAAGCAGGGAGGTGTGAATTTTTGTGGCTAGAATCAGAACCAAACCTTTGCCCCAAAGCTGCCCCAGGCACTTTCTGAGGTTCAGAACCACGTGCTTCACTTTACCCCCATCCCATCCTTTGCCATTTCCCCTGCTGCCCCTGCATGTGGAGAGAGCCCAACCTGGCTGGAAATATCGGCTGTAACTGGGCTGTTCTCTTGGGATGAAATCCTGGCCACATTAAAATTAATGGGAGTTTTAACTTTGACAATAGGGGCAGGTGTTTCTAACCCACCCAGCAGCGGGAAGAACCGATAACACCCAAGAAACCTAGTTCTCAAGGTTTCCCAACCAGTTTTGCAGCCCCAAGAAACAGGCTAATCCTCCGCACTGATCGCTCCTTCGCACACTTTACAAATATGAGCAGCTTTTATTCCCCTGTGTTATGGATGGGGAATATGAAGCACAGACTGGCCCTGAGTCACAGAGTTGGGAACAAACCCCATAAATCCTATTGCTCAGCTCCTAGCTAACCACTAGACCATGCTGCCTCCTGGCACAGAAAAGTGTGTTTGGGGTTCATTTGGTGCCATCTGAGCTGAGGGAGCAGCCTGGCGGAGGGGAGCCAGAAAGCAGCGAGGTAGGGGGAAGAGAGAAGAGGCAGCTGGCAGGAGCTTTTCTTGAAGCACAGCACATCAGCAAATATTCCAGCAGCGTCCTCATCCTTTGGTGATCAAAGTAACAGAAATTGAATCCGGCTGTAATCATCCACAGGGTAGTTTGCTTAAAATTCCCCTAATTATGGAAGTGCAGAAAATGACAGCGCCACAGCGTTTTGAATAGAAAATCGACTGCTCCCGCAAACCGGCTGCCGCTGCGGCAGCTTCAAGACAAAAGGGGCAGGAGGGGAGAGGGAAAAACTGAAGGTGGAAGTGTGGTCCGGTGGTGGGGGGTGCAGAGAAGGGAAGATAATCAGCTTTCTTCCGCCACCTTTCAGGCTGCAGAGAGGAGCTACGAGTCAAGGTGAGCTTCCCCGCTCTGGAAGATTGATAGAAAAATGGATCTCATTGGGTTGGCCCGTCCACTTTGCTGGCGATTACTGCGTGATGCATTTGACACCGTATCCCAAGTGATATTTTATCCAATACTTATCGCCGAGGCGCTAAAGGCCTTCTGAGTGCCTGCCTGTCTGAGAAGAGAAAAGGGAGGGGGATGTTTATAAATATAACAAATGTGAAATATGGTTTGCCATAGTGGTTCCAGCAGCAATCTTTCATGATGGATTGGAGCAGGCCCTGCAGATGGCTAGAGCCTTCCCACCCCCGCCATTCGCCCGTGGGAGATGACTTCACCAAGAGGATGTTTTATTCAACAGAGAAGTGGGGATGGGGCTCGGAAGGGGGCTGGTAAAAGTTCCCGGCCCCCCAGCGATTGCAGGTAATAGGCGGCAGGGACCGAAGCAGAGGGCTTGGCTCAATCCCACCTTTCCATTAGCAAGAGGGTAACAATGGTGCCTTGCCCATGGGTGAGGGTATCGTTGCTAACAGAGGCTGGTGCAGAGAGTGTCTGTGGCCAATGCAGAAACAGAGCCCAGCTCTCCTCATTCCACAGCCTAACGGGCTATGTCACATTGCTCCCTTGGGTGCTACCTGCTTAAATCAGCCTCTTGCTCTGCCCGGGCCTAGGGATCCAGAGCCCTCTCAACTGCTCGTGTCCCTCAATGAAAGACGTGCCTGGAACAAACCATCAGAGCCAAGTAAACGTTAGCCTCCAGGGCTGGGCACCCCTACGCTTTATGGCAGGGCCCATCCCCAGCTTTGAACTGAACAGTCGAGGTCTTCCACCTTCCCAACCATGGCAAGTCAGCTTCACCCATGACCTAGACTATAGGCCAGTCTCCAATACAGGGTACCCGACGCAAGCAGCTCTGTAGCAGGAGTTGCCTGTGTAACCTACACTAACCCAGTGTGGGGTTTCATCCCTGGCTGGTGGCTGGGTCACATATTAGACCCACAGGCCCTGAGTTCAATCCCCACAGATGGGCACAGCCAGGAGCATCATTGCACCTGCATTTCAATGAGCAGCCCAGTAGCTGGATCGCAGGAGGCTCACAAAAGTGCCCTTAATTAACAAACGCATCTGCAGCGAAGGAGGTTATGCTGCCCCCTGAAAACAGTGACCCTGGCCTGAGCCACGGGTCATTACAAAGGCCCCCTGTGCTGGTAGGATCTTCCAGGGGGTGTTTACACCTGCCCTATGCCAGCTGAGCTGATGGAAAGCTGCTGCAGGACAATGATTAATTGGATCCGGGATTCTCAGGACAGTTTACCCTCTGACTTTGCCTGGTGTCACATCCTTGAGCCACTCCTGATTTGCCCAGTGCCCGTGAGAGTGAGAGGCGAATGCGGCCCAGAGAACTCCACAGCCATTGAGACACAATGGATTCCCAGCGCCATTAGCCTCTCTGTGCCTTGATTGCTCAGGAAGGGAAACGCAAGTCTGAGAAATTGGAAACCTTCGCCGGCAGCTTCTAAGAAACCCAGCAGCTCTGTGGAGGGGGCAGGGAAAGAAGAAAGGGATTTCTCCGGTGCTATTAAAAAGAAATAGAAAAATCTGCTGTCCATAAAGAGAACAAAGCCCTGAGTCAGAGCCAGCAGCGAAGGGGGAGATCAGAGCAGGCTGTTTAATTAAGGGATGATTGATAAACCAGGGGGCCTGAACCTTTTCACTCGTGCTATTGCACCCTGAAGAAAACCTGGGTAGAGGAAGGGTATCTTTGCCAAGCATTTAGGTATCTCGCTAACAACCTGGGCTGCCAGTTAACTGCAGAGACATCACAACGAGCAATACATCAAAATACATCCTGCCGTCTGCAGCTCCTGGCCATGGCTGGTGTGCCTTCCCACTCATGGCATACACAGGATTAATGCTCTTTGGCTCTTTTATCTCCCTTTGGATCTCAGTATGTGAGAGTGAGCTGATGCGGGACTGACAGCCCTGGACACCAGGGGTCCTCAGCTTGGGCCCAGTCCCGTGAAATGCTGAGGACCCCTGGAGTCCCATTAATCTGGAGTCGCTCAGGCGCTCAGCACCTTGCAGGACTGGATGGTGGGTCCCGAGAGTAAGTACTGAGCACAGGGGGCCTCCGTGCCTTCGGAATGCAAACCCAGGAAGTCAGCTGGCAGGTCACGTGACATGCCTCCAGTCCTCTGCCAAGCCCCTGTACTATCCTGATCACTAAACCCTATATGAGGAGAGGGGAATGGGATGGGGGGTGCCAGTCTCCCTGCTTTGCCTTGGGGTGCAGGCACTCACCCAGAAATCACTCCAACACCGTAATCAGCAAGGGACCCTCAGCTTTATCAGCAGCAAACAGTCCCAGTGCCAGTATCAGTCCCTCCGTCACAGATCGGGGCTTCTCTTTCCTGTGGCCTCTGAGCAATCCTCACATGCCGCCTGATGCAGGCTCCCAGGGCACATGCTCTGGCTGCTCCCTGGGTCTGCTCCCCAGCCCAGATCTCAGTGGCTGCCCAGCTCTCTCTCTCGCTGTCCTGCACCCCCCGGGACACGAAGTGCACACAGTGCATCCACTCCCAACCATCCCTCGTTCCCAGGAGCACTTGCCACAGGTTATCAGGCCTGGGGTGGGATTTTCTCCGCTCCCTTTCCAACCAGCACTCTAGGAGGGTGAATGGGCCAGTTTCTCCTCTGTGCTCACTCCTCGCCGCTCAGTGCCTGAGGGAAGGCTTTCACAGCACTGCTGATCTGCTGCACACATCTGTGTGGTGACTGGTAGTCCACAGTGATTAGGAGGAGCTCTGCTTGGGGCCCTGACCCACAACGGTCAGGTCTAGACTCTGGATCTCTACCAAAGTTTGGAAGATCTTCTATGCTGAGGCTCCTGGTTCAGCCCATTGCAGAAACGGAGACCGGCTGCAAAATTCAGCTCTGGATCCCAATTCAGACTCAATCCCACCCATCGTTTGGGCATGTTCAGTTCCGGATGAGGCCCATTGCATGCTCCCAAGTTTCTTTGCCCTAATGCAAGCTAAGCCCTTTCAAAGAGCAAATCTCTTTCCCGGTGTTTGGAAAGCAGCGGTGAGTGTAAATGTTGCAAGGCCAGTCGAGCTTGTGTTGTGCATGATGGAGCGAGACCTGGAGCCTGCAGGGCAGAGCATTCCAATATTTGGCTTCCTGCACTCAAAGCACATTCCCGCCCTCTGCTCATTCCCCCTGGATCCTGCGAATTGCTCATGCTCCCAGCGCATCCTGCTCTTCCTCTGCCCAAGCTGGGTTTTTTTCATTTGTGGCTTTTGCCAAAAAAGTGTCCAAGTGATGGATTAGTTTGCTGCTGGGGAAGAAGCAGGTGACCAGGAGTGGCCAGCCGACCAGCAATGCCAAGAGGAACAGCTGAGGGGGGAAAGCAGTGAAATCCCCATGGTCAGCTCGCTGTGAAATAGCAAAGCCATTGGAGGGTGCCTGACCAGGCTGGTGACTCAAGGGGAGTAACCTGAAGCAACAAGACTGTGAAAACTTAACAAGGGAGCATAGAGCAGACAGGGCAGATTCTCAGCTCAGATAATTCGTATTGACGTCAGTAACCCCATGAACACTAGTTGGCCCCATGGCTGCACCAATGCAAGGTAGAAACGGGATAGCTCAGTCATCACTCTAGTTGCCTCCAACCTTCCTGCAAAGATCTTGGAAGGCTCAGGAAAGCCCCTTAGACTCTGATACCAAAGAACAATTTTCAAATCCAAACTCCAGTTGCAGAAGACAAGCTGGGCGGGATCTACCAAGGAGAGAGGCACCAGGCACCAAGTGCTGGTGAAGGAGCAAAACAGCTGAACTTGCTCCAGAAATACCAGGAAACACATCACTGCCACCAAATGGCTTGGGAAGGATGTGTCCCGGGCAGACAGCACCAGGCCCTGCTGCTCTGGAGCCAGCGAGGCAAGTGAATCACAGAAAAGGAACAGAGCAGCGCACATGGACAATGAGTTAGAGTCTCTGCTTCAGATGAGAAATTAGGACCCGCTGCTTGGTTGCTTCTGTGAATTGAGTTGATGTTGTCAGTGAAGAGGCGTCTGTGTCTCTAATCCCCTCAGTGACCCTGGTAATAATTGGCCTGCTTGTTCACAATCTCAGCAGCGAGACCCAGGTCCAAATGGACACAGGGACAGAATTCTCCACTTGCTCTGGATGCTTTAGATTAGGCATGAGAGGCAGGGCCGGCTCCAGGCACCAGCTGAACAAGCAGGTGCTTGGGGCGGCCAAGGGAGAGGGGCGGCACCTGCGGCAATTCGGGGGCAGCAGGTCCCTCACTCCCTCTAGGAGCGAAGGACCTGCCGCTGAACTGCCGCCACCGATCGCGGCTTTTTTTTTTTTCCAATTGTCGCCGCCGACCCCAATCGGGGCTTTTTTTTTTTTTGCTTGGGGCGGCAGAAATGCTGGAGCCGGCCCTGATGAGAGGGACACTTGCTCTGCCTCTTCCAAGAGCATAGATGGTCTGTGTGTAAATAGAAGTTTGGTTCCTTTGGGCTGGTTCCGTTCAAAAGCCCCAAATTCACCTAGAACGAATGGGAGCAAACCCCCAGAATGTGATCTTCGGGAGGTCACGGAAATCTGTTTGGCTACTGCTTCCTTCTCCCAGCCCCAGGCATCAGAAAGCAGCGTAGCAGAACAGCAAAAGCAGTTTACAGGAGTCAAAACCCAAACCCCAAAGCCTGTATTTTTGAAGCCCGTTATCAATGATTCCTGAATGCATCCTGTGCAAATGCCCTCGCCCCCCAAATGGCATTCCATGCTCGAGGAAGATTAACCCGCACTTATTCCCAAGGACAATCAATAATAATCCTGCTTTGTACTTTGAAAGCACCTTTGGAAGCAGGAAACTGAGGCAGGGACTGGCTCAAAGTCACACACAGCGAGTGGAAGAGCCAGGAATAGAAGAACCTAGAAGTGCATCTTGATCTGCTCCAAGCACTCGATACGGCTGGCTGTTGCAGCAGCCATCTCTTTAACTGAAGCACTAAAAATTGAGAGTTGCCTGCCCTCCAATGTAGCCCGTAGAATTGACCCCCTCTTGCCAGTAAGCCCTAGAAATATGTTGCCATCACTCCTAGCTAAGTTGGTCTCAGAGGTAACTGCACGCATCCTGCTTTCTGTTTGAACTGAGCTGTTTGTGATATCTGGTAATAACATGGGACATTAGTCCGCTGATGACTTTGCATAACAAGAGAATTGCAATTAACATGATGATCATTTCTTGTGTTTGAGCACTTTGGCATGGGTCATGAAGCCAGTTTAGCAAAACAATCCGATGGGAGTTATTTACCCAGCGGTAAAAGGGCTGTGTTCATGGCGAAACAAGAACTCCAGTGGAAGGCTGCAGCCTGGACTTGGGCCAGGCCTCTGTATGGGGCGCTGCATGTGTGCGTGCAAAGGTGGGTGTTCTATACTCTGTGTTTGCATGCATGTGATGGGTGTGACATGTATGCACATCACACACGTGTGTACAGGCATGTAAACCACGTGTGGGGGGCATGCATGCAATGTTAGTGCTGTGCGTATACACATAAACGGGTGCACACAAGGGCGGCGTCCTGTGCATAAACCATACATGTGCGTGCACACATGCATCCATGGCTAGCACCCTTCATGCTTACAGAGCATTGGTGCTGCATGTCACATGCATGTCAGCTGGTTGGCACATGAAGGATGTAACCTGCGGGCCCGTTGTGCTGATGCGCAGGTGTAACCGCTGAACTTTCCATATGCATTGGTGTGCCCGGGAGGCTGCTGCAGCTTCGGGAACTGCACGTGTCTCATCCCCAGTATCAAGCTTCGCTCCTTCGTCTCCAATATTATCAGCCTATGCAACATGGCCCAAAGATGAGCTCCCTGATGACGAACTGGTCTCATCCTCTAGAGGGAGCAAGATCCCATGATACACCTCCCACCCCACTGTGGCAATGACATTGGCCAACTCCAAAGTGCAGGCCTGAAATCCAGGAAGCCCGAAATGTCTCCGGTGGCAGCTCCAGCTGTAGTGACATCTGCTGAAAAAGACCAATAGTGACTTCTACAACCAAAGCCTGCAGGAGCCACTCAGGCCCTTGCCTGAACAAATCGACTCTAGCGCAGGTCATTATCTGGGAGAGAAAGGGCCCCAGGGGACTGGCATGTTGGAGCAGAAGCAAGCACCAGGCAGACAGGCTCAGTCGGATGATCTGCCATCTCCTTGCGATAGGAAATTGATAGCTCCCTGCCCCCCTGACTCCCCTCCTTTCGCTGCCGTAATCACTGGCCAGTAACAAATGAGAGGAATTTATCATTACCCTGTGGTTAACCAGCTGATGGTAATTAATAGAGATGCACCTGAAGCTTTGCTTGGCAGATCCCCAGGGATCCCACTGCAGCGGAGGAGGCGGAAGGGAGAAGCAAGGGGCTGCGAGAGAGGCTCTCTCACTTGAATGGCTTCATGAAAGATGCAGCTCTCCTTGGTGGAGATTAATTTTCTCTGATGAAGTGATAAGCACTTTATCATGAGGATTCTTTCATTAGAGGCATGTGGCACGGAGCTCGGCATGGATGGGAGCACAGGGTACGCCCAGGCAGGGAAAGCGTATCCTCTGATCCTTGTCTCGACTGTACAGGAGCCAGGGGTGCACCCAGATGGAGGAATGATGCCCTTCCATCCCCACTGAAGTGCTCCCCGAGACAGCGGGAACTCCGGGGCAGACACTTCTACAGCACGGTAGGGGGACTCCAGACAGCAGCTTCCTCTTGGAGCGAGCTAGAGGGGAATTCTGGGAGAATAGACCTCTGACCGTGTGGGCCAGAGGTTCACAGGACAGATGTCCTCCTTATGTGGGAGGCCGGGGAATTTGGGGCAGCTCTTAGGTCCCTCAAATAAAAGCTGCAACCACCAAAAACTACATTTTTATTGCAGTGCCGATTTCCTAGACACTGCAGGCCTGACGCTCTCATTGCACCATTGTTCTGAACCCCCACCACCATCACCACCAAGCTATCCTATACATCTGTGAAGCCAAACAGATATCATAGCGGTCTAGGAAATCATGACTGGTGTGGAGAAAGTGACTAGGGAAGTGTTATTTACCCCTTCGCGTAACACAAGAAGCAGGGGTCATCCAATGCAATTAATAGGCAGCGGGTTTACAATGAACATAAGGAAATACTTCTTCACACAACACACAGTCAATCTGTGGAACTCATTGCCAGGGGATGTTGTGAAGGCCAAAATTATAACTGGGATCAAAACAGAACTAGGTAAATTCAGGGAGGATAAGTCCATCAATGTTTCTTAGCCAAGATGGTCACAGACGCAACCCCATGCTCTGGGTGTCCCTAAAAATCTGATTGCCAGAAGCTGGGACTAGACGACAGGGGATGTCTCACTCAATAGTTGCCCTGTTCTGTTCATTCCCTCTGACAGCTGCTTCAGAGGGAATGAATGAGCCACT
Source organism: Terrapene triunguis (assembly GCF_002925995.2). Taxonomy (NCBI): domain Eukaryota; kingdom Metazoa; phylum Chordata; order Testudines; family Emydidae; genus Terrapene; species Terrapene triunguis. Next base: position 12,268,989 of record NW_020664725.1, read on the forward strand.
GTTGGCAGACAGGATACTGAGCTACCTGGACCATTGGTCTGACCCAGTCTGGCCATTCTTATGAGATCTTCAGATGGGGAAAGAGCACAAATGAGTTTAAGGCACTGGACTGAGAGTCAGGAGGATCTGGGTTTAATTCTTGGCTCTACCACAAACGTTTTGTGTGACCTTGGGCACATCACTTAACCCCCCCCCCCCGGGCGTTACCTCCCCATCTGTCAAATGAGGATAACAATCCTCCTTTTGTCAGTCTTGCCTATGTCGATTGCAAGCTCTTAGGGACAGAGACTGTCTCAGACTGTGCACATGCAAGCACTTAGCACACCGGGGCCCCTAAGCACTGCAAACAAGACTGGAGGGTGTTAAACAAACGCAAACTATTATTACTATTGGAAAGTGTGGGTCGGAGGAGTGTAAATCTCTGAGTTGTAATTTAGCCTACACACCCAAGTTAACATTAACAACCCTCCACTACCATGGATGCAGAATGGCCGTGAATGGCCAGAGATTCTGTTTCACGTCTCATTGAAGAGACTGATTAATGCAGGTTTTTAAAGTCTCTTTTCACATGCTGTGGCACAGTAACATCTTTCCATTTCTCTAGCTCAGTTATTTTTCCAATCTGGGTACTTCAGCGTCACCAGCCAATACAGTTTGTACCTTGGTTTGCATAATTCTAAATCATTTCATTAATGAAAGGAATCTATCCATTATAAAACAAATATAACAAATATGAACAGCTAATCTTTGCCTTATATTGCAGGGATTAAATAAGCAGAAATATCAGCCGAAAGCATTCTAGACACGTTAGGCTGCCATAAAATTTAGTAGGTGAACTGTTTAATTTGCATATCCCAAAATGCAATAGGGTGACACTTTTGAAATTAAAAATTGATGACATAAATGGCATTTAAAGTTCATTTAATATTATTTGTTGAAATTCCACTGACAAATCTGTCATATATTCAGTAGATCCTATTACCAGAAGAAAAAAAATTGAAATTCATACCCACCCAAATCTGAAAGACCTATTAAGGCAATAGATGAGAATTTGCATTATCAAATAATCCTAACAGGAGGTTTTATAAGTGGAAATGTAAACTACAGAGGTTTTAAAATGTTAATTTACAGTGATAACTAGTTTCCAAAATGAATTTGACTGTCTCTCATAGCGACGGTGGAAGATTTGCTCAAGGAGCTGGCCAAAGTGTGCTCCAAACACAAGAGGTTGTGTCTCCGGAATAGCAAATCTGTGACCTAATGGAGAAGGCACTGGAAGGGGAGTCAGGAGACAGTTTCTCTTGTTGGCTCTGCTAGTGACCTTGGGGGTGACACTTCAGTTGTGCTTTCCCACCCTGTGTCTTGTTCATGCACAGTGGAAGCTCCTTGGGGCAGCAATTGTCTCTTGGGATGTGTCTGTACAGCACCTAGCGCTGTGGGGGGGCCAATCTTAGTCAGGACCTCTGGGCACTACCGTAATGCCCATAATAATGCTGGGTACTACTCAGCTCACAGCACGGGCACTCAACATTTCATAGTGGGTTAGCACAAGCCACCAAGACTGACCCATTTACCCCTATATTGAGCCCCAAGACTTTAATGTTAGACCAGTGCATTTCAGTCCTCAGGAAGCTAAGCTGTTGTGTGCCCTGAGCAGAGAACAGGAGAGACCAAGATGCTCTTGGAAGAGAGCACAGAGAAAGCCCCCCGGCTTCTCCTGTACAAAACAGGCAGGAAGCACAGACGCACTCACGCACACGCACGCGCAGGCACACTCTTTCTCTCTGAGCTACTCCCATTTGGAAGGAGCCACATCTTGTGCAGACTTCTATTGGGCTTTCCAAGAAACACCCCCTCGCCCAGTCAGCACAATAACTCCACTCCAGAACACTCATCCTCCTGCTCCCAAAGCCCATACCCCTGCCACTTAACCTAAAGGAGAATCTCCATTTTAGCAGTCCAGGGCCTACGAAACACAGATGAACCGTTCTGATTCACCCACAACATTGCTGTGGAAAGCTGGAAGGGAAAGCAGGCTGGATTTGTAAATGGCAGTGATGGTGCCTTCTGAGATCTGCCAACAGGCAGGGGTCTATGATAGTCGTGATGCAGGGGAAAGCTACGTTCTGCACAGAAGGAAGAACTCCTATTTAAATGACAAATGGCCTGTGTTCCATTTAAATGAAGCTAAAGATAACGACAAAAAATATTTGGGTTCTTTTTTCTTGTTACATAAAATATGGGAGGAAGGAATCGCAGGAGAAATGGTCCATGGAAATTAATCTGGTTTACAGTCCTCATGAATAATAATGAGCTGATGAATATGTAACCATATTTCCTTTCCCCTCTGCTCCCGTCTCTTGTTGAGTTACTTTCTATCGGGTTGGAGTACGGTGGGGACGTTGTTAGTAGTGGTTGTATATGCTGGGTTAATTGGGGAGGAGGAATGGGTCTAACGAATGAAGTAATGACACCCTTGTGTGCTGCCACAAAAGGCGCTTGTTCATGGTTAAATGATCTGGGTCCCTGTCTGGAGTTAGGGCAGCTGCATCAGAATCAGTGCTGCCTTCCGTGGTGCTGTTCGTTGGCTGATTTAAGCACCTTGCAACAGCATCATTATTCCCATTATACAACCAGGGAAACCAAGGCCCAGACGAGAAGCCACTTGCCCCAGGGCACACAGTGAGGTAGGAATAGAACCTCTCAGCTCATCGCCTAGAGCTCGAGATGCTCGATCACATGACCTCTCACACATGGCACCCAGAACCCCCCTCCTGCAGTACGTACACAGCCCCTCAAAGCCAAACTGAGGTGTCTCCAAAATCTCTGAGGACTGTCTCTTTGCAGCTCCGACGGAGGTGATCATGTCTTTTGCCTCCACCGCCACCCTCCCCCTGGCTTCCAGCTGCAAGGAGGCCCATATCCCATAGCCCAGAGTAACCCACGCCATCCAGCCCTCTCTCCCCCATTGACGGAGCCTGAAGCAGCCACCTCAAATCCATCACTGCTAGCGACAGAAAAACAACCCAAGGGATTTTTTGCAGACTGTCCATCTCCTCTCCACCCTCCCTGATCGTTTCGCCAGATAAACAACCGAGTGAGGAATTAATAAGGACTTTCATTTGCACTGTAATAAGAGGGAAAACTTCATCTAAAGATTAAAGCAACAGGCTTGTTTCTAATGAATTCAATTAGGGGCTGAGTGGATGATAATACATGCCCCTAGCTAGGAAGGTGCTTTGTGCCAGTGGAGTGTGCCAAGTGAAAAGGGCTATGTGGTGTGAAATATAAAAGTGGGTTTATAGCACTAGGATTTATCTGCAACTCTGAGCACTCGCAGTATTAATAACATGACTATTAGAAAGCAAATTGATGTAGCCATTAGGTCACATAATCCCCGAGAGCCTCAGTAGAGCTTAGAGCCACAACGCACAAGTATTTATGGACACCGCGTTTCAAGCGAAGGCAGGAAGTGCAGCTACCTGTGAAGGAGCGATGGAGCTCGGGGACAGATGAGCGGCCAGCGAGTGCTCCTCTCCAAGCAGTGGGGAGAAGGGATGGCTTGCATTGTGAAAAGGGAGTCAGTCTGTTTCTCCAAGGCCTGGCTCATGCTGAATGCTCCAGATGTATTCAGGTGGGAGGCGTCCGTCTTGCAGCTGAACGTTGCAGGTACAAAGCAGCTACTGAAGGTCCCATGTGACTCCAATTAGATGCCACCTGCTGAGTTATTGAATGTTCCAGGTACAACCAGATAAACTGCACTAGCAGCACTGCTTAGCGCTCCAGATATCTCTGGGTAAATTGCAACCTACTGAGATGATGGCTCTAACTAGTCTGTGCAGGAAGAACACTGGTACAGCCAGGCACTAGAAACATTTTCACAGGCCTGGTTTCTATTGCAGTGCCCTGCCTTCAGGTGAGTGGTTTGTGATGTGGCCGCTCAGCAGGGCGTGAAGGAGAATTGTAACCCCCTTGGCTGTGAAAGCTGCTGGGAACTGAACAACTCCCTGGACTTCCACTAAATCTGGATGCTTTTGGGAGCTGGGGTCATGCCACCCCCCATCCGTTTGTGCAGCGCCTGGCACGGCAGGGCCCCAATCCTGATGAGTAGGTCTCCGTTCAGTGCCTCAACGGACAAGTCCACATCACAGTTAGCACGAACTGGCCCCTTTGTAGGCAGGGAGCAGAGAGGTCAAGGACTGGATGGGGCGATGCCGCTGGGACAGGGCCCATGGGTGAATCAGCAAGAGGGAAGTTTGCTGGGCTGTGGATAGAATCTTGGTCTGTCAATCTGGCCCTTTTCACCAGTGCTAAAATGACGTTTAAAACCCAAAGATCTGTTTGAGGTGCGCAGCGCTCTCTGCACGGGGCCTGTCCTGACGCCCCCTGCTGGGAGCAGGGGACGCTGATTATCCCCATCTGCACCACCTCACTTCACTTGTGTGACGGAGCAGCAGAAATTGTTCCAATAGGAGACGTGTCTTTCACGTCTCCCTGAATAGCCCGAGGCTGAATCAGTCAGGGAGCTGGCAGCCTCGGTTACTTACACATTCAACATCTAATAACCTCTACTGGGGAGCCTGGATCTCGTGGCAGCACGAGCAGAATTACAGTGAGCCATGAAATGTTCCGCTAAAATCCTTCCGTGGGAGTTGCATTGGGGGATTTGGGAGTTTGGGGATGGGGCAACTGGAGCCAGGCTGCGCCGAGAGATGCAAAACTCATCCATGTGACTCTAAATGCAAGTCCTACTGAGTGGTGGTCCCTTTGCCAGCATCAGGGATACCCACAAACTAAGGAGTTAGCAGTTCATACAGATGAGTCTCATGTCTCACTCCGCTGTGGCCTTTGGTCTGGTTCTTGTCTTGTTCTATGAGCTCTCCAGCAATTCCTTTGATTCCCCGCCCCCCACCCCACACAAACACACTCCTGATGTGTCCAAACCTCAGGCAGTGGAGTGGAGCTTCCACATAATGAGTCTGGTGGGACTAAAGAGAGGCCAAAGAGAACAGGCCAGATCTCAACCCCCCATGAAATTTGGGGTTCTCAAAAATGGATCCACACCAGGACTCAATCTTGGATTCATCTCTCTATGGGACAAGTGTGTTCAGTTTTGTAGTCTGCAGAAACAGAGAAAGAGAGACCCACAACTGCACACACTGGCAAATGTTGTTTGGAAAGGAATCCTTTTTTTCAGTAGGTAATACTGAGCTTCTGCTGAATTATTCCTGGGGCTTGTTATGCTGGGAACCTTAAAGGTGAGAGAGAACGTCATGACAGCTTTCTCTCAAAGTGATCATAAGGTCCTTCACCTGCTATGGGACAGGTCCTCAACTGATGTCAATCACCATATCCCCACTGATTTCAGTGGAGATCCACCACTTTACACCAGCTGAGCTTCTGATCTATATATTTATTAAAGGTGGGTGACATTTTCACAAGGAGCACCCCAGATTTGGATGGTCTCACAGTTTGATGTGAAACTGGGTCTTGCCACTCAAGCCCAGGTGAATTTACAAGTCACGTTTGGCCTATATTCAGGTGTGGGAGAAGTTGCAAATGCAAAAATTAAGATTTGCGGTTTTGCATTTTTTGATGCAAAACAACAACCCCTCCCCCCCAAAAAAAACCTTTTGGCTAAATTCCAGGACACAGCCACATTTTGCAAGCACGAGTTTCCACAAGACAAAATTATGAAACATTTTGCCCCCTCCCCCCAAAAATGTTGCAACTTTGCAGAGTGCTGCTGTATTCACAACCATCATTCCCCCACCAATGATAAGCATCCGCTTCTGGAGTGGAACACAACAAGGAATTGGCTGTACACAGTAACACTACATAACAGGCGAGAAAACAAAGAAGAATTTTGTAGCCACTTGAGAGGTGGCCGAACGGAATTATTGGAGTTGGAATCTGACAGTGACACCAGGGTTAAGACCTCAACTTTTGCACCAAATGCCATGGGATCATTCATGTCCATGATTGATCAGGACTTTGAGTTAATGTTTCATCTAAATCAAACAGCCGACGTTCTTCTGCAGAAACTGATTCCACATCCCAGCTGCGCAGTTGGTGCCACACTCTGGTCCCATCCTTGTGACAACATCTTGCTGAAATCCCTTGACGCCCCGATATTTCCTTTACCACTCTCAGGCAATCCATTCCTTTTCCGGGCTGAAGCCATCAGCCTTCTTTAGAAGCACTGAGCCCATGGAGTAATTGTTCTGTCGTGGACTGACATCTCCAGAGAGGCAGCTCATGTCCCCAGTAACAGGAAATGTAGAGGCAAAGCTGGAAAGCTATTAATGTTTAACACATAGGGAAGCTGCTGTCTGTCAGATGCTCCAATCGCCCTGAAGTTGGCAGGCAGAACGTGTTAGCACTTCTGCAGCTCCAGGAGGATGTTATCAGCCTGACAGGGAAAGCGTACTCGTCCCCCTTCGCGACTGTGTAGCTCACATGGCCAATAAAAAGAACGACCCACCTCTGGAAGACACATGCCCAGAGCCAGTGGGATGCACCAAGGTGCCAAATCACAGGCCAGAAGATTTGTGATCTTGGGAGAGCCCATTACTAAATCCGGGCCTGGGGTTGGAGTTTGTAATAAATTGTGGAACACGGATACCCTGCAACCTTGGGTTTGGTAACAGTTGTATCATCGCCACTATAGGGCTCCCCTTGAAATAATTGACAATGCTCCCATTGGGACTAGGACTGAGCCCTGGACCATGGGGAAACTGAGGCACTGAGCAGCAAGGGGATTCGCCCAAGGCCACACAATGAGCTAGTGGCAAAAGAAGCTTCTCCAAGTCCATGTGACCTGAACTTACTGCATTAACTAGCTGCAGCCCCAAGGAGCTGGAATAAGCTACCTCTTAAGCTGCAATAGGTACCTGGCAAATGGATTGGCTTAAAGAGACTTGTAATCCCTTCTCTCAAGGAGCTCTCATATGTAAAGTGAGCTGGAATTGTGATGGCCCACTGCGGCCTGCTATTTTCCATGGAGTGTCCTGAAATCATATACTTTGTATGGAGCTGAAGCATGTCATCATTGCCGGGAAACAAGGCAAGCCTCTCTTGAGGGTATCGCAGCCAGCACGAAATGTAAAGAAATAAAAAAGGATGTCTGTATTATACTTGTGTCTGCATATGTAATGTTAATATCCACACAGTGTTTGTGTTAAATCTGTCTGGTGGCTGGAAGGTGGCTGTTACCTTGGTACCTAACATACAAACGTATGCTATGATAGCTAATGGTTCAGGAAAGGAACTGGGAGTCAGGACTCCTGGGTTTAACTCATGGCTGGGGGGGGTGTGTGTAGTTGTGTGGTGTGGCTAGAGTAGGAGACTAGGAATCAGGGCTCCTGTGTTCTGTTACTCAGCCCTGGGAAACACTGGAGTCTAGTGGTTAGAGCAGGGAAGTGGGCATGGGGATACCTGGATATTCTCGGCTCTGTCAATGACGTATTGTTGTCCGTGGGTGAATTAATTCCCCTTTTTGTCTGTTTCCCCCGTAAGGCCAACGTGCTGGCCCACCTTGTTAAAGTGCTTGGGGAGCTCTGATAGTAGGTGCTATTCTATTGCAAAGGGTTATTGTTATGACTATGTCCAGCAGTGAGGGGAAAGCTCTTCTTTTTCCATGTAGGAGGAAATATTTCTGCAGCAGCCCACGTTAGGTTACATTTTACCACCCCCGGAGCTTTCCTGCCTGTCCGAGATGGAATGAAGATGGCACGACAGTGGGATGCAATCAGCACTGACCGTGTTCCGAGCTACTCCAGGGTTCGCTGCCATGCCTCAGACAGGCTCCATTTTACTCAGCTCAGCGGGCTCCTGCCAGATCTCACAAGAGTCATGCCCCTCGCCGCTAAACAAGACAGGAGTGGAGCAAGGATTTCTGCTGGGATAGTGGCAGAGTGCTAGCTGTGAGGGACATCACGAGTGCCTAGAGCACCACCTCATCCAGCCAGGGATTTTACAGGGAATGGGGCAGGAGCACTAGCTCCCAGCCTCTCCCAGCAGGCGACACTGTAAAGAATGGTATCGGTGGGCTGGCTGTGGGGAGTTCCCAAGGCTTCCAGTGCCAGGCTCCTCCAGTAGAGTTGTTGTAGGGATCCCTGTTACAGTGCTGGCTGCACGAGTCCCAGCCCCTGATGGGCTTCGTTCTGAATCCATCTCACCCCCTAGGGCTCAGGGTAAGCGATCTCTGTGCCGCCCACCTGCCTCCCTCCCAGGCAGCAGGCTGGGGCCCCCTGCTGCCCCTGCACCACTGCCTCCCTCCCCTCTGCTGTCAGGTTCTCATCGCAATCTTCACACTTTAATTCCGGCTCCCGCTGGGCAAGTCTGGAGTCTCTCGATGGAAGGCAGATTGCATCCAACCAGCCTGAGCCCCAGTCTCCAGGACCGTGCCGCAGTGCGCCCGAGAAGCTGTTAGAGCTGCAAATTACCCCCCGTGCTGCTCAGCTATTCTTAGAGAGCTTTCCAACAGACACTGGGAAGCTGGTGAGTTCCATCCAACCTGCCACCTCCAGCACTAACCCACTCCCCTTCGCTGTGCGTCTCTTTGCCTTCATTGCTACCCACCTATCCCACATCAACACAGACTCACAGTGCTGCTGGGATCTTCCTTTACCCTTCTTGGTTGTGGTTAAGGCACTGGCTTGGGACTCAGGAGACCTGGGTCCAATCCCTGGCTCTGCCACAGATTCCCTGCGTGACCTTGGGCAAGTCACTTAGTCTCTCTCTGTGTCTCGGAGCCCCATCTATAAAATGGGGGCAGCAGTAATTTTTTGGTCTGCCTTGTCTATTTAGATTGTAAGCTTTTTGGGGCAGAGACTGCCTCTGGCTCTGCCCACTCTGAGTTGGGGTTTCTAGACATTACCATCATACAAATAATCTATCAAATGGAAATCATATGCCCAGAGAGGTTGTGAGGATAAATTCATCGATAAAATTTGGGAGGCACTCAGATACCTCCATGATGGGTGCCATAAAGGTCCGAGAATGGACAGATCATGAGCCAGAGATTCCCTATAAAAGACCCAGATACTGGGCCATCATGCCCCTTGAATGGTGTCTTCTGGGCCATCTCAGATTACCTCAGTTGAGCATGAAGCCCTGTGGGACTTCGAGTCACATATGCCAGCAGCATTTCCAGTCCAGAAAGCTGCCCCCCTTCCAACTTCCCAGCCAGGACGTTAGAACAGCCAAAGAGGAGGAAGCATCCCAGTATTTTACCTATTCTTCAGACAGGACTTTGTAGGGCACATGTAGCTATCCAATCAAAGCAACTGCCATTGGTAAAGCTGCAGGCTCTGAGTCAGTGTATGAACAGCCGGCACCTAGGGTTGTGGGGTGCGAAACCCCCTGGAGAGGGGACTAGCTGAGATGCGTGCAGATGTGCTTCCAGGCTGCGTCTCCTCTTCTGCAAACGGCAAGCGCAGCGGGCTAGGCCAGAATGCACAATTGATCGGCGTGACCGATTGGGACTTTAAGGAGGGAAGTGTGCTGGATCAATACACAATCCACAGTACATGAATCACTCCGGCTTTTCTGATTTATTCAGCTCCAAATAAAACAAACTAACAGAAGATTAATATATAGCCACGGGCAGGCAAAGAGGGGTGGGGGCAGCTTTCTTACTGGATAATTAATTAGCTTTTCTCAGTCTAGCAAAGTGTTATCCCATTCAATTGCGGGCAATGAAAATATTCCAGGGAGGGGTTCCTCCTGGGATGTGGGGGAAGTGGGTGGGGTAGGGTCAGGGCTAAGATGCCCTCCTGAGAATTGCCAGGGAGCAGTGCCAGAGACGGGCCTGAAATGGAACCATCTGGCTCTAGATCTGACCACTGTGGTCCAGGTTAAGCCAGGAGAAGCTGTGGGCTGTAACCCAGCTGGGACCTGCCGGTGAGGGGTGTGCACTGCAGAGGACAACACCTCAAACCCACGCAGGGTTGAGCTGAGCCCTGCCTGTTCGTGAGTTTACACACTGACTACAGAGGAGGCGCAGAGTCCTAGATAGAAAGGGAAGAGGGCGGTGGCGGGGGGAGTCCTCAAGTGCCCCATGTCCTCCTGGCCATGTAGGGACAGCCAGGGCTGCTTGTGGGGAGACCATCCCTGAGTGGTGTCACATTCTCCCTGCTTCACTTCAATATGCAAGGGCTGCCTCAACGTTCCCTCCCCCACCTGCTGGACTTTCACCGAAACAGACCTCCTGCAGCCTGGGGCACCGAACCTCAACCGTCCCAGCCTGGAGAGGGAACATACCTCTGTGGGCTCTCCCCTCTCTTCATGTCCAGCTCAGGCTGGCATGGGACTGGCTGGCTGGACTCGGTTCCTCTGCCTCCTTAGCCTGGTGGCTGGGCGAGCGAATCTGCAGGCTCCACAGCCTGGTCTTCAGCCCCTGGGGGGTCCCGCACAGGCCTTGTGACTCGCAGCAGTTGCAATCATCTGCTGCCATGTGCAGCTCTCTCCTTATCAGCCCCGTGATGGGCACCCCCTTCTCCCCCCCTCCCCGAAACTGTTTCGGTCTCTGGGCCTCTCTGCTTCTCCCCCTCGGAGTGCTTATCGGGAGTCTTATCCGACACATGTCCCCAATAATCAGGGGGCGCTGTCAGGAAAGTTAATTGCACATGCCTTGTCTCTCTGCCCCATCTCTTTCTCGTTATTCCATCATCAATCAGCAGGAACCCAGACAGGCCTCAGAGACCTCTCCTCCCCCACTCCCAGGCTCCTGTATAACTTTGTTGCCTGGCCTTTGCCACCTTTTGTTGTTGTTGAGTTTCTTGGCGCATTTCTACCTCTGCGGCGGATTGCGCCCTGACTTGGATAAGATGGATGCAGTGCATGCTTCTCCGGTTGCCTGATTAATTGCTCATCGTCTAGGGTTATGGGTTTGCTCTGCTCATTATCAGCGTTCGTTAAGGGAGGGCTGGGGGAACTCTGGGGGTGAGGGGCCTGAGCAGCTCAGAGAGATGAGTCAAAACTGCGGCACTGACCTGGTCTGTGTGGAGTTCGAATGAATGATCCTTGATCCTGCTGCAGCACTTTCCTTGTAAGGAACCCAAAGTGTGTTACAACCTTGAATTTAGCCTCGCAATCCTCTCGTGCATTAAGGCAATATAATCAGTGTCAGAGCTGGGAAGAAAAAGCAGATCTTCTGCCGCCCAATCCTGGCTGTGCTTTCTCCCTGGGGAAAGGGGAGTTGGGGCACAGACATGCTTCGTTTGGACTTTTAGGAAAGCGAAACCCAACCAAAGCGGTTTTGCAAAAGCAGCACCAATCCTATCTCTGGTTGGCTGATTGCCAATGGAACTCTTCGGAAATGAGTTTGGCGCCTTCTTTCTGACGGTCAAGGAGCCCTTTAAGAGTGTTTTTACGGGGAAGAAAGTCAGATAGAATCCTAGGGAGGAGAATTAAATTCTGGCCCACACTAAGGGCTTCTGATCCAGCTCACATGGCCCCCGTTCTGACCTCATGCAGCCTCACATAGCTCCTGTCCCCACCGTATGCGGCCCCCGCCTTGCGCAGCTCCAGGTCCCATGTCATGCAGCTAGTTTGACCTAACCTGAATTTTTTGGTTTTTCCAATTTTCAGTTTGCAAAAAAAATTGAGATTTGGACTTTTGGTCCTGATTTGGGTTGGGGAGTTTTTATTTTTGAAATCTCAGAAATGTTCACAGGATGTAAAAAACATTCCCACCCAGCTCTACCCACGGCCACAGCCGGTGCCTCCATACAAGTAAAAAACAAAAAGAAAAGGGGAAAATACAGGTTCCGGAATGTTGTTTTGCTTCTCAACATTCTGTCTCCCCAAGGCCCACGTAGCCAGGAAAGTAAGTTTAATTAAAACTGCATTAATGCTTCCCACATTGAGCCTATGGGTCTCTTGGAACCATCTGTCTCTGATGGCTACATGTGTATAAAGTGGCAGCCCTTCTGTTCCTACTGACAATGAGGCGCTAATGCACAAAATGGACCCCCTCTCTGCTGGGAAGGAAAGGCAGCGCCAGCCAGCAGGAAGGGAGTTAGGTGACAAGTGCATAGGGAGAGCATGATACAGATTACACATCCCCAGTGAGGGACACACACAGCCATCCCTCATAGAGAGACACGCAACGGTGACCTCCACAGACAGATGTTATAGACACGTCACACAATATATACTCACATACATGCTTCCCACACACTCCATCTCTCACACACACACACACACCATGCGGTTCCCAGCTTTCCCCACCATCCCCAAGATGGTGTATCTCAAGGATCTGGGATGCAAAAAGACAGAAAGGATTTTCTTCTCACCTTGAAGAAAGGGAAAGGTCTGGGGCTCTGGATGCGTTGGGGCTGAACCGATAATAGACCAGAGACAGGCCTAGATACAGATCTAAACTTCCACGAAATTTGGAGGGATTCAGTGCCAGTGTTTTCATTCAGTGCCGCCTCTGTTCTAAAAGCTGTCACCTCCCCGCTGAGTCCCAAGGGTCCGGCTTGCTAGAAGCGGAGCGTGCATCCTCATCAATTCCTGTCCTCCTCACTGGCCCCGTGCGGAACACCCATGCTGCCACCGCAAATGCTGGGGGGAGGAGGGGAGATCGGGGTTTTGCTTCCACGTCGAGGTTTTTAATTTCCCCATGCAGCGATGGTATCATGGCCCCGACATTGTGCTAAACACGCGTCTTATCTCTGCCGCCCGTGTAAGAACAATATCAATTTTGTGGTGTTATGGCTGCAGTGAGAACAATGCTCTGTGAATTGTTAAACAAGCCACCAGCCTCGTGCCGTACAAGCAGAACAAGTGTAATCGGTGATATGGACTTTCAGCATAATTACAGCGCGGCCGCCAGCACAGAGGCATCCCCCCTTCCCTGGCGTCTGCTGTTGCAGAAGAAGTTCCAGTTACTTTAATCCAGTCCCGACTGGAGAGAGATTCCCCCATGGCTTTTACCTCTCTGGACCGTGACAAGGCCAGTACTCACAAAGCAAGAAGACATGTGGGGTGAAATGCCCTACATGCAAAAGAGCCAAGGTGTATGCACCACTTATGTGCTACTTTGAGGACTTAAGGGGGTGCATAGGCCTTTGCACAGAGGTGAATCTCACCCTTTGCTGCAGTGCGTGTGTCTTTGATACCACATCCGAGTCAAACCGTCCACATGCTTCCTCCGTCTACCGACCTGAACAAGAACACAATCAGCACCCCCACTATACAAATGGTTCCAGCACCCCTGATGGTCAGCTGTGGTCAGTACTTGGCCAGGTGCCTTTCACCAGTAGATCAAGCCCATGTCCAAAGAGTTGTTACCATCTGATGGCTATTGGGTGAGCCACATAAAATGAGCACGGCTGCTCTGCTCTAGATCCCGCTAGGCAGGATCACAAAAGCTTCCATCACTTTTGATACCCTGGTCTCGGCCGCAGAGAGGCTGAGGACTGAATGGGGCCATGGAGACTGACCTCCTCTCTCACTGCCGGCAGTGGGCACTGATGGGGCAAATCTATACTGCTGATGCCCCATGCTCTCCCTCTTCAATATGTAAAGGCCCCAATCCAGCAAAGCACTTAAGCACAGCCTTACCTTTAAGAACCTGAGTAGCCCCATTGAATTCAATGGGGACTATTCAGGTGTTTCAAGTGAAACATACTTTGTTGGATTCGGGGCCAAATAGAGGACTTCAGGGAGTCCATTTGGGCACCTTGCACCAGCAACTCTTAATACTTGTACTATATAAAGAGTTTAAATGGATAAAGTGTCCCCAGCCAAAAGCCCAGCGTGGATCCATTTTTGCCAGTAAATGTCCCTCAAGTGCATGTCTTTTAGCAGGTCGTGGCCTCTCGATGCACTGGGTCATGAAGCTGTTATAGCCTCCCAGGTTATGCTAGAAATGCTGTCCCTCCTGCATGGGTCCACAAGCTGTCTTAGGAATTGGGAGTCATGGAAAAGCCAAGCCCACTTCTATCCCATCCTTGTAACTGAGCCATCCCCGATCCAAACTCAGCGCGAGGAGTGGCGTCGCTAAGAACGAGGAGCCAGCCGGCAGAAAAAGGCACATTGGGTTATTTATTTAACCCATGCCACCTTGGTTACAAATGATCCACCACAGAGCAGGTCTGGCTGGACCCCTTGCTGTGGGAGGTTACTAATGAGAGACTGGGTGAATCATTAAGGCAGCTGTCTTAGTGTTAATTAATGGCTGTTAAATGTGTTCCTTGCTCAGGGAGGGATGGGGGGAGGCTTTTCCAGAGAAAGAATTGGAATCTATCTATCTATCTCCCCTACTTTTACCAAGATCCAGCTAGCCACACTAGCCACATCATCATCTGTCTCTTCTTAGAATCATAGAATCATAGAATATCAGGGTTGGAAGAGATCTTAGGAGGTCATCTAGTCCAACCCCCTGCTCAAAGCAGGACCAATTCCCAACTAAAGCATCCCAGCCAGGGCTTTGTCAAGCCTGACCTTAAAAACCTTTAAGGAAGGAGATTCCACCACCTCCCTAGGGAACCCATTCCAGTGCTTCACCACCCTCCTAGTGAAAAAGTTTTTCCTAATATCCATTCTTCCAGTAGAAAGCTCCTCTCCCACTCAGGCTACGTCTACCCTGTAAGCTAGGGAAGTGGTTCCCAGCTCATGTAGACAGACTCACACTAGCTCTCATTGAGCTAACATGCCCAAAACAGTGGTGTAGTCACAGCAGCACAGGCAGCCGTGGGTGGCGGCGGGGGCCTCGCGTCTGCCCGTGCTACTCTGGCTATGCTACTGTTTTTAGCACACTAGCTCAGATGAGAGCTAGCAGGCGTGGGTGCAAGGAGGATCCAGCGGCAGCAAGTCTCAGAGCCTGCATCTGCGGACTCAGGCTCACAGGGCTCGGGCTATGATGCTAACAAGAACTGTGTAGCTGTTCGGGCTCAGGCTGGTGCGTGGGCTCTGAGGCCCATCCCCCCTTTTTAGGGGTGCTCTGTGGGGGCTGAGCATCACAGCCCAACTCGTAGTGTGGATGTAGCCTCAGATTGTTCTGCCCCTCTTCCTCATCTCCAATCCCTGCTGTCCAGGACAGAGACTCACCTGTCTCCTGTTTGTTCCCCGTGAGGCAAGTTCTGCAGTGCCTCCTTCTGGCTGGAATAAAAAAAAGATTCCCTGGTTTATCCCCTTCTCTGTGCAATCTTCTTCAGTTGCACCCCATGAGCTGGGACAGGGATGGTTCTAGATCCTCTTCACTCCACCTCTGCCCCATTCTCTGCAGCCACCTAGTGATGGATAGAAGATGGTTTCCCCTTTTTGTATTCCCCAGTCCTGTGTACGTCCCTTTGGGTTCAACTGGTCACCATGACCCCTTCTGGATGGGACTCCCCATTACATTCCCAGCTGTGCTCCTTGCTGGCTGGGCTGGGAACTAGTGGGTCCTATGTAATTTATATTCCCTATGGCGCTCCCTTCTGGCTGGGATTGAGATGGATCAGTCCCCTGTGTATACGTTTTGGAACTGGTGTTCATAATGCTCTGAAGTCTTAATTGCTTCTCTTAGCAGACAGCTCCACATAATGACTCCAGTGTTTTGAAATGCTGAAAAACAGCTGTGTATCAGTAATATCTCGGGAGCTAGGTCAACTGCTCTGCAGTAAAACTCCATCCTGCCTTTCATATCCCATCAGCACAATGAGCAAATTGGACTTCGCTCCGAATACTAAACGCCACAGTAAAACTACAGATTGAGTTTCCTCCAGTAGTAACAGGCTTTGCTTTAGACACACACAGAGTCACTTGTCATTTTTTAACCTGAATAAACTTTGGAATTTGATACACACTCTAGCTCCTGTATTACTTCTAGCATCTTTTTCAAACCGTTCTGGAGATTTACTGAGAAGACACTTGTAATAATTATTAATGAATCTTAGTATTATTTTTAGAGCACCTAAAGGCACTATCCAGGCTATAGTTGCAATGTAAAAGGCCCTGTACAAATCTACAGTAAATCTTTGGTAAGCTTTTCCTCTCCTTATTTCCAGTGGAAATCCAGCATTCCTTCCCCTCTGATGTGCAGTATTTCAATTGAGCTCTCAAGACAATGTAAGAGGGGCAAACTGCTTCTTTCATGCTCTCCCATGACTGTGCATTACTTCTGCTGCCAGACCTGCAATACCAGCTCTGATTGACTCCTTCAAAAAGAGCTTTTATTTTTTTGCATCTGCATCTGACTTTTTTCATCTCTCATTTTAGAGTGAAAAGGGAAAAAAGGCAAAAAAGCAACCCGTTTGGAAGGGTTTCCTCTCACTCCCCCTTTACACGGATATTCTGCAAAACCAGCGTCTATTTTTCCCCTGGCTAATTAGCGCCGCAGATAATAAGCTGGTTTCACGGAGTTAGCATGGATCAGTGTCTCAGTTAACTGGGTTAATTACACAGTGGATGGGCATTTGTTTCTGTAAAGACAAACTGCCAATGAGAACGTGCCTGGGCTTACCCAGCAGTCTCTGCAGTACTGGAGGAAGTAGCAACAGTAGCTAGACTAGCTCTTGCTTGTGGGGAGATATGGGCCCTTTTCTTTTTTGATGGAATCATGTACAATTTTGGAGATGGAATGTGGCTCAGCTGTTTCGGAGAAGCTGCTGTCAAAGAGACCTGGGAGATCTAATCCAATCTATCTATCAGTGTTTAATGCAATGTCCATCACGGAGGTTGCCAACCCTAGATAGAGTTCTGGTTTCTTATCAACTTTGTCTTGCCCCTCTGGTCTAGGCTGTGTCTCTGATTCACTAGGTGACCTTGGGCAAAATCATTTCACTTCTTGGTGCCTTATTTTCCCCCATCCATTGAATGAGGATAATAAAACTTGACTCACTTTTGTAACGCGTTTTGAGGTCCTTGGATGAAAGCGAGGAATGTAATTGGATGTATAATTTAGGTATTATTGTCAGTGTGAAAGGTCGACCCTGGGCTCCTGCTAGGCTGTTAATAAAGAAAACCATTGGCCAGAATGGGAGTTTCCCCTATATCTGCAATATGATTTTAGAGTGGACATAGAGCATCAATGGCGTGAGGTTTTCGTTATGTCCATGCGGATGGATAGGGCCTGGCACTGGACTGGGAGTCAGGAGACCTGGGTACTGATCCCAGCGCTGCCACTAACCAGCTGCTTGACTGTATCTCTCTGTGCCTCTGTTTCCTCTCCTGCCCTTTACTGAACTTGTCTATTTGGACTGTGAGCTCTCTGGGGCAGGGATCGTCTCTTGCTATGTCTTTGCACCATACCTTGCACAATGGCACCCTGACCTCAGTTGGGGCACCTAGTTGTTGTCATAATACGAACAATAAATAACAAAGGTCAGAGCATCTTGTTGCTCCGTGCCTAGCACCGTGGCGGTGCCTGATTCAAGAAGAGGCATTACCTCAGTACAAATACAAATAAACAATAGTAATCATTCATTATAACAGAGAAGCCACAGGAACATTTTTTCTGAAGACTGGTTAGACTGTTATGGCTTTTCAGGGGCACTTGCAAGGAGCAGCCCAAGCTCTGTAGAGCACTGTGATAAGTAGAAGGGAACAGGCCTTGGCTTGTTCAGCCAATACCTTAGTCTGACTATCCTGCCCAAAAAACGCTGCAGTGGATCCCGTGAGCCTTCACTGCTCAGATGAGTCTGTTCAGCACTAGGGATAACCTGCACGAAACAGCATCGCCCTGGAAGGTGAGCACAGCACATCTGGTTGCCATAGGACTTTACTCTACTTCATCCACAGGACTTTCTTGGATGGACTCAGCTGGCTTCTGGGTGCTGGAGCTGGGTACCTGTCTGCTAGTAAAAAGGCAGGGAATGCTAGTGGGTATCGCTTCTGTGAGTTCAATGAACCTGGATGTCTGTGCCTCAGTCAGTGATCAAGTCATGGTGGGTGTGCCAATGCTAGGGAATCACCCCCGATGGCTTTCCTGGGTACACCCAGCTGGTTTTCTGTGTTCAAAGCATCCTTGAACACAACTGATGGAGACCGTCTCCCCCAGCAGCTGATAAGGGAGACAGATGCACAAACCAACCACTAACTGCCAGGGGTTAGGAAGAAATTTCATGTACGGGCAGGTGAGCCCATAATTGTCCACGATAGGGTTTCTTGCCCCTCCCTCTGAAGCAGCTGGTGCTGGCCATTGTTGGAGACAGGGCACTGGACTAGAAGGAACTTGTGTGACAATTCCTATAGGTTGCTTCTCCCTGAGGGACCAAATGGCCTCTGGGGTGTTCCTCTGAGAAGTTGTCTTCTGCTGGATGATGCTGGAAGTGGTCTCGCAGAGGATGGAGGTCCACACAGAGAAGCACCTGCCGAGGGACCCATCTGCTCTTTAGCATTCTATCCACACTACTTAGCAAATATTACTTGCTATCCTGAGCCCTCTTCCCCTGTCCCTTCCCGTCCCTTATCTTCCCTGGCACTCTGCATATTGTGCCATTATTCATCAATGCATCTGAAGAGCTCATGTTCTCTCTTCAGCTGTTGATCTGGAAACTAGGCCCTGAGCAGAGGCCCCATTCATGCTTCCCATTGACATCTTTGGGGTTTGCTTAGTGGGACGGACACACCATGTCTCCTGAGCAAACAGAAGACTCACTCTCGGCTGACCTTCGGGGAGAGCTGGAGAGTATTCGACTCTCTCCTCTTTGTCTGTCGCTTTGCTTGTTTTCCTGTCTGTAGGCACGGCGGTATAATCTGGCATCTCAGCCCGGAGCAAATCCCCAAACTGCAGCCAAGGAGCCAAATGCAGTCTCCCTATTGTAGTCCTTGCCCTGTTGGCTGAATGATCTTGGTCAAGCTATCCCTATTGCAGTGAATGGAGCGATGCTGCAGGAAGACAAGAAACTGGAGCAGTACAGCTCTGTTCCATCCCCAGCTGCAGGGCAGGATGTATTAGATAAGGGAGAAAAAGGGCACCCTCTGCTACTCTCCTTCATACAGTTGGCTGGGCCTGAAGATCTATGGCCTGGTAGTTGCTGGTGCACAATTCTGCTAGGTATCACAATCCCATTCAGGGGATTGGGCATGCTGAATGCACTACACCCAGGTGCCAGTGCCCCAGTCAGTGAGCAGGGCAGAGTCCCTCAGGAGAGACTCTTCTCTGTGAATGAGCCAGCCTTTGGTCTCATCGCCGCACTGGGTGGGCAGGATGGGCGTGCATGGGACGTGAGTATCCCTCGGCGATGGGAGCAAGGAATGCTGCTGGGTGCCCCCTGGGATGGAATGTACTGAACGTGGCCATGATGCCTGGGCCAGCATCAGGGGCCACCCCCCCAGTCCTGCCTTGGAGCTCCGCCGGGGCTTCTGTCTGCAGAGGCAGGAGCTGCGTGGTCTGTGGAGCTCTAGACCTGGCTGCAACCCGCGACGTGTTCCCCTGAGTCAGATCCCTGCTGGCATCACAGGTAGTTTGGAGAGTTAACAGCCAGCCCGCCCCTCGTAGTGCTTCAGCATTCAGCGCCGCATCTCCTGTTTCCTATTATCTTTGACAACTGGATAAACCGAGTGACCCCAGCGCCGTTATGAAGACGCCGCATGTTTCTTTTCTGCGGTGGTGTGTAGTGGTGGAAGCGGCGGGGGGGTCACTTATACCATGATGTTGCTATAGCAACCTAGTCCCCACTCAGCTGGCTCGGGGGGGGGTGGGGGGTTGCGGTGCCTATGTGACTTGCTTGGGCAGTTTTTTCCCATCAGGGTGCTAGGGAATGGTGATAACTTCTCTGACAGCAAGGGGGGTGGGGGAGTGGAAGGGTGGCTTTTTCCTTTCTGAGAAGACACATGGGAAATAATCTGTGCATGAAAATCCTCTTTCAGCTCCTCAGAGGCAGCCTCTGGAATCCTCTAGGGGACGGGGGCTGCTGTGGTTAGCTTAGCTGAGCTCTAGTGAAGTCAGTAGAGCTACTCCAGTTCATGTCAGCTGAGCGTCTGGCCCTGTACCTGGATGCCCCAGCTGGCTAACCCATGTTCCAGCATACATAGGAAAGCTTGCCACCTACCTCCAGGCATCAAAATCTTTACTTAGAGCTCAGGTTTGGGCTTGATAAACGAGGAAGCTATTTTCCTCCCAGGCCATGGCGGCACAGAACTAAAAGTGACCAGGAGCTGCCCTTTGGCTTCATTTCCAGGTGGCAGATAGGTGTCCATGCAGGAGCAATGCAAGAGATGGCCCTGATCCCCTGGAGAGCCCTGACTTGTTTCCTTTCTGGGTTCTCCTTGTTCAGGCCCAGAGAGCTTGTATTTAACAGTTAAACTACCTTCCCGCAGACAGGGACACAGGAAGCAGTTCCCAGATCCCCTCTTCACTACAGATGACAATGGCCTTAGGTCTTTGTAGCCAGACCCAACCCTCTGACACAACAACAGCAGTTGCTCCATTGCCTTTCTCCTTCCTGTGGGCTGCTTAGCATCAGAGCTCTGTGGAGTCGCAAGCGTTACGTTTCAGAGCATAGCCACGGAGAAATCAGAGAGAACCAGAAATACTCTTGCTGGAAGGTTGCAAAATAACATGACTTTATTTCTTCGAAGTCAAAACACACAAGAGACCAGCAAAACAGGCTGCTCCCAAAGGCAGGGAGGCACCGCTCACCCCACCTTGCCTCATGGCTTTTTTCAGCCTGACGCCAACCCTGTGCTTTGCTACCGATCTCCCTGCTTGTAAAGTGATAGCTTGCAATTCCAACACCATCTTCGATACACCCCAACAAGCAGTCGGCAACTCACCCCATTGGCTTGCCCCACCTCACTGCTCTCATTAAACGCTGCAGTGAAGATTTTCAGAGAGTGAGCTTCCCATTGAAAAACAACAAGGCAAAGGAAATGTATTTCTTCCTCAGGCTGGTGTTTCCCAGGCTGCCTGTGAGTGAATGCCAAGGAGGTGTGTGAACATAACAACAGCTGGTGTTTATCTGGCAAAGTACTTTACACTTTGTACATGTACAGCCTCATGGAAATGCAGCAACCTCTGGGGTGGAAGGCAGCAGCCATGCATACAGCAGACAGGAGGGACGGGAAATTTTGGCTAAGAACAAATAGTCAGGGCCACATTCTACTGCTAATCAGTTGAAAGCAATGTGGTTGCATGGGGCGTAAGTCAGGGGTGAATTTGGCCCTGACTCATAAACCATGCCTTGGGTTCTTTACTGTTTTCACAAAGCAGACAGGACCTGGTGTTTTAAGGCCTTTCCAAAAAAAAGCCACATGTAAAGTAAATGACGTACGTGGGACTCAGGCTTGATCCACATTTAAAACCTAGGTCAACAGAGCTACAGTAGAACACCAGAGTTACAAACTGGCCGGTCAACCGCGCACCTCATTTGGAGCCAGAAGTACGCAATCAGGCAGCAGCAGAGACCAGAAAAAAACAAAAAGCAAATACAGTACAGTGCTGTGATAAATGTCAACGACTACAAAAATAAAGGGAAAGCAGCATTTTTCTTCTGCATAGCAAAGTTTCAAAGCTGTATTAAGTCAATGTTCAGTGGTAAACTTTTGAAAGAGCCATAACGTTTTAGTCAGAGTTATGAACAACCTCCATTCCCGAGGTGTTCGGAGCTCTGAGGTGCTACTATACGGCACTCAGAGGTGTGAAAAATAGACACTTGTGAGCACAGTAGCTATGCTGACCGACCCCCTGGTGTAAACACAGCTAGGCTGGGGGAGGAAGGCTTCCATCGACCTAGCTCCCATTGCTTGGGGAGGTGGAGTCCCTTCAGCTATGGAAAAAAACTTTCTGTCTCTGTAGGCTGCGTCTACTCCATGGGTTTATGCTGGCATAGCTACAGCACCGTAGCTGTCTGGCCTCTGTGTCTTGACCTACCTCAGGTGGAAGGAAGGCTGAGCTAAAGATACTGGGATTCAAACCTACAGTCCCAGGGCACCCAGGTAATCAGATCTACTGCTGTGTTGGGGGAGGAGCAGAGGGGCATGCTGGAGGGATCAGCTTGTTTGTGTGAGCCAAAAAGTGTGTGTGAGAGAGAGACAGAGAGAGAGAGCCCATAGCCACCAAAGAGTTAATAGTATTGTCCCTATCAGCCGCAGAGAAAAAGGAAACTAATTCACCAGCTCAAGAGCAATCTCGCAATCCACTCAAGTTTTGTGCCACTCTGTGAAATCTCAGCGCCTCAACTGGCTCAGAAATTGGTTTACCTCCCCCTCGATGAGTTTATGAGTTTGTTAAAAGCTGATTTATTGTATTCTGCTGCTACTTCAAGATATTACCGCCAGGGCGTCTGTTGGGAGAAGGGCTGGGATTCATTACAAAGTTACTTCAACAAAGTCACTGGGGATTATTTTATTTGTGTCGCCTTGCAAGTAAAAAGCCCTGAGAAGGAAGCCGCACTAGCCCTAGTGTCCCTAGAGTCTAAGGTGGCTCCTTTTACGCTGTCTGGCAATTCTCCTTTTGATTCCCTAGGGAGAAATCCTGGCTCCAGGGGAATCAAGGACAGAACTCCTGTTGACTCCAGTGGGGCCAGAATTTCAACCATAGGGCTTAAGGAATAATTCTTCATTATTAGTTACATTGCAGTAGCATTTAGGAGCCCCAGTCGTGGCCCAGGACCCCATGGTGCTAGGCGCTGTACAAAAAGATACTCCCTGCCCCAGAAAGCTCACAAGTGCTGCACAGGCCCTATGCTAGCCCTCCGCATGCCGGTGATTTTCACCCCTGACAAGGCTATGGAACAAACTTCTGCTTTAATTCATGTGGGCTTGTGTGGCAAACAGTCCCGTGTTCTCTACCCCCTCCTCCCCCCCGCAGTCTCTTGTCCTCCAGGTTCCCTCTCCCGTTCCCGCCCCAGACTCGTTTCCCATCTCGAGTTTGCCTTGCTCAATCAGGAGGCTTGCGAGCAAAACCCAATTGTAAAACAATTTGAAAGCAATTTTTGCAGCAGCTTCATGATAAGAGACAGCGCTGGTATCAGCAACGTTCGCTTTCAAACCACAGAGCACAGAAACAGTAATCTTGGCGAGGGGAGGGAGAGAAAACACAGAGTACATGCCCACGTCGCTCCGCTGGCTCCTGTCTGCTCTCCAGACCTGCGTTCCTCTTGTATGAACTGCTCGCGTGTTTCCCAAGGCAGAGAAAGCTGTTCCTCCAAGGACAGATCCTCAGCTGGTGCGGATCAGCCTAGGTCGGCTGGCGTCTGGGCTGATTTACACCACCGAGTTCAATGGAGCTATGTTGATTGACACCAGGTGAGGATGTGACCCACTGATTTCAGTGGAACTGGATCAGCTGAGAATCTGCACCTGCAGCCTTAGCTCTGGAAGGAGATTACTTTGGGGGACTGCAATAAGGGAATAAGAGGGAGATGATATTTCAGAGCAGGCATAAACCTGAGCCTTTGAGCCCTGGTTAATTATTATTATTTTCATTTATTACCATTTGTATGGCAGTGGCACTCAGTGACCCCAACCCGGATCAGAGCTCCATTGTGCAAGGCAGGAAATGAGGAGAGCGTGGATGAGAGTTGCGAATGGTGCGGACAGAGAGCAGAAGCCAGGGCTTGGAAATGTGATGGAGGAAGCAGCAGCTGTAGGAGTAGGACATGACTGGAGTGTGAGGATCTAGAGCAGTGGTTCTCAACCCACGGGTCACTTGCAGCATCAGCACATGTGACGTCCCCCGGGCCCTACAGGTAGTATATACATTGTGTGGATGCAGCCCACATAACACAGAGAAAGCTGCATATGTGGCCTACAGTGGTAAATAGGTTTAGAACCACTGATCTAGAGAGAAGGAGCAGTCAAAGGTGACGCCCCTGTTACAGGCCTGTGAGACCGGGAGGAAGGGGGGTTGCTAGCAGTGACCGAGAAAAGGAACAATGGGGAGGAACACTGTGGTAGGTGAAGTGTTCTCAGCTTCTACAGGGCCAAATCCAGGCCGGGTGTAACTCCATTCACGTTGCTGGGGTGTCGCCTGTTTGTGCCAGGGCCCAGTTTGACCTACACGCTGTAAATCTGATGGGTGGAGTTTGCAAAGGGCATTGGGAAACATAGGAGCATTATAATTGTTTTGCCTCCATTTCTGGCTAACAGGGAACCTGAAGGGCCCCATGTCTAGGGCACTGGACTGGAACTCAGGCCATGAAGGTTCAGCAGTTGCCTCTTCCACAAACTCCCTATATGACCTTGGGCAAATCTCTTACTCTTTCTGTACCTCGATTCCCCATCTGTAAAATGGGGATAATGGGTCAAATGTCCCAGTGCAGTGAGGCTCTGAAGTATGTAACTCATCTTTACAAAGGAGACTTAGGTCCTAAGCCACATTGACTTTCAGGGAGACTCAGGCACTATTGAAAATGTCACCCCAGAATGTTTCCATTGTTTGCTCAGACTGCAAGCTCTTTGGGGCGGGGGTTGTCTCTTCCCTCTGTGTGTCTGTGCAGTGCCCGGGGGACCCTGACCTCAGCTGGGCCTGGTACCTAAGTGCATAAAAAAGTGCAGACACCTAAGTGCATAAAAGACACCTCAACATTGTTAATCCTCCCCGCCTAGCTTTGAAATCAGGTAGAAATGGCCCCCAAGCTAACACCTCAGATACAAATGGCCCCAAAACTCTGGAAATGTTCTGAGTCAGACCCAAAAATTGCATCCAAATCAAGGCAACAGATATAAGAAGGACCATTCCTCTTCTAAGTCTGTGCTAAGATCATCGTTCCTGAACGGTATGAATAAAGATCATTTAATGTCTTTAAACTAGGCACATTTTCCTCCAAAGATGGCAGCAGATAATCCCAAGTGCTCTTGATTTAAATGACTGATTATGATGGAGATTAAAACATAATGCACTGCCCATAAAAGGGAACTGTTATCCGTGAATGAAAGGGGTTTTTTAGGGCAGGGCTGGGGTGCATCAGACCAGGAACTGTACAGAACTGAATGAACGGAGGGGAATTATCTTCTCGCTCAAGGAACGGGGATACGTTGTGAGTAGATCGGGGGTGCCCTGGCATAGAGGAAGCCTAAAAGTGAATGAAGAAAGACTAGGTTCCCCTGTCAGCTCAGTAATGGGGGATCCTATCGTTCTAGGTTAGGGGCTGCCTTGGCTTTAGAACTGAACGGACAAAGTGACCGAACTCCCCACTTGCCCTCTAGTGATAAATGGGGTCCTTTGGTGAGGAAAGGAATGACCATGAAGATTGACTCCAAGGAAAATGTGCGGGCACACATGTGTGCCCATGTATGTATAGAGATAAATGTGTGCATGTGAATGCACATGTGTTCACACGTGTGCATGCGTGCTAGTTTGAATGGAGCAGGGAGCACACACAGAGTAGGCCTGGGATGCAGAGATGAGCTGAAGCTCACTCTGTCCCTGGGCTCAATGCCACCCTAAACTCTGCTTCAGCTGGTGACTCACCTCTTTAAATCTGCAAGGGGGAAACAGGGCACCAGCTGAGCAGAGTCAGTTAATTAAGTTGCAAATCCACTATGGTTGCCGGATGATTCACTGAACTTCCTCTTGACACACACACACCCATATGCAGGGTCCCAGTATTCAAATATTACAGCAACAGTTTGCTCGTGACATCTGATCCCATCAATCACATCCACCAAGGGACCTCATCAAGCCCTTCCCAAGACCAGGCATCGTTAGAAATGCAACAGCAGTGTTAAAAGACAGGCAGCCACAGGCCAACAGGGCCAGTGCCCGTCGAGTCACAGCAATATAACATCCTGCCCATCCTTCAAAGGAGAAGACGCACCAAAACTCCTTGATGATGAGTCTCCAGGTGCAACATCTGAGAGATGCCTTCACTTACTGATTCATCCAGCCTCAGAGGTGTGTTGTCTCTGGCTCAGGGTCCCCTGACACCTTCTACATTAAATGTTATGGCCAAAAAATTCAGCTTTGACTGTCTAAAGCTAGGCACCCAATTTTGGAAAGGTGGCCCCCTCTGTCTGACAGGAAAGCAGTGATCCATGGCTAGGACTACTCAGTAGTTCTTCCTCTGAAAGTTATCTCTAGTCCCTGATAAACAGCATCTGGGGAAGGAGTTTAGTTTTTTTTTACTCAGAATCCCAACCTGAATGCAGGTCACTCTCCTTCATTTCCCCCTTGATCAGCATCCCCTAGGCACTTACCCATTCACAGTCTATTTTCTTGTGTCCCAGCATACGTGTCACCTTTCATTGAGGCAAGGGGCCCTCCCCCTGATTGTTGTGGGCCAGAGCTCAATAGAGAAGGAGGAAATGAAATGGAAGAGACACTCATTCACTTCAGGGTAAATTCTTCGCCGGGTTCCACCAGCTCCCTGGCAGTCAATGGGACTGTACCGCTATAACTGAGAATGGAATTTGGCCTTTAGAGAGGAAGAGGTGGATGGACACTGACATGACAGGCACCTTGGAGATAATAAAATTAGATGATAGATTAGATTCTCTGCATTCAGGCATCAGCTGCTCTTCATATAGCTACATCACACTCTGCTACCCAGAATCTGAAATCTATACAGGCACGCGTCATTTTCACCTGTGGATTGGACGTGGGCTTCAATCACATATGTGGCATGAGCTTTTTTTATTGCTAGTATTATTTGTGAGAAACTCAGACAATCAGGTTTGGCAAACAAGAGAAGAAAGCAAGGAGGCAAAGGACCTGCTCAGAGCCAGCTTTGAGGGCACTTGAGGTAGACGAGTGGCCTCAGTGAGTCTGGGAACATCAGCCTCAATGGGGCAAGGGGCACTCATGGGAGTAAGTGTGTTTGCACATCCCTGCTTGCTAATAACAATGAGGATGATGCTCTGCAAGCATGTAGCCCTTTTCATCTGTGGTTCTCTATGCGCCTCACTAACAATAATTAATTAAGCCTCGGTGAGGAGAGAGGCCCTTGTGTTGGCCTCTTTCTTCTGAAGTGAAATCCTACAGCTCTCATTTGGTTAGTCCAAATCCCTGCTATACACTCTCATGCCTGGCCCCAAAGGGGATGCTAATCCAGCCTCACTTTGGGGCTCCTGAAACCCAAAGGCTGGCCTTGCTTATAATAACTCTCTAAATATTTACAGAAGCTTTGTGGCTCGCCAGGACCCTGCTTGTCCTTTAGAAATGAGACACGTGATCCTTGGAGATATGGTTACGTGTCTTTGATTGCTGAATGCTTTGTGGGTTAGTTTCAATCCACCGTCTGTCCCTAGCTACCACGCGGTGTGCATGCAAGCACCAGGCAGCATGGTAAAAGGTGTGATGTTCGGTGTTTAGACCCTGTCTGGGGATTGGCAAGAAGAGGGTGAATTCCTTTTTCTGAGCAGCGGGAAGAACACAGCCGCATGCCCTCAGAGCAGGGACTGGCAGGAGAGCAGTACTCGGCCTGGGTGGACACTAGGAGTCAAATCCTTTCTCAGTTCTTACTTGGGCAAAGCCTTCATTGAAAACAATGGGTCAGTTCCTGAGAGGTGCTAAGCACCTCCAAGCCCACCAAAGTCAATAGGACTGGAAGGGATCAGCTCATCTTGAGATCTGTCCCACTGGGAGTTTTCCCTGAGTAAGGCAACAGTTATCTCTATAGATTTCAAGCTTTGGTCCAACAAGGAGGTGCCCTGGGGTGCTGAGATGGCAGGCCTTTGGTGGGAGAAGACCTGGAAGGAGTGAACTGTTATCTTGGGGGGAGGGGGGAATTTCTTTCTCTCCTACTCGAAGCAGGGCAATTTTCAGACTCTGTTTAAAAACTGACCACAGGCCAGACCTTGGAGTCATTCCTCAGATTTCACTTGCTCCTCACCCTGGCGAAACTCCCACTGATTTCATGAAAGCTGGGCCAGGCCATGAGGAAAAATCTGAGGAAAATCTTAGCCCTCCATAGGGGATATGGTGGGCCAGAACTTCAGCCGTAAAGCAGTGTAACTGTATTACTATAGAAATCAGGGAAAGTTAGGGGTGGAAGAGACCTCAAGAGGTCAGCTAGTCCAGCCCCTCTGCCCCCTTGCTGAGGCTACATTAAGTATACCTAGACCACCCCTGAGAGCTCCACAGATATCAGTGGAGTTACATCGGTTGACGCTAGCTAGGGATCTGGCCTGGCTGGTTGACTCTCCCAGGGCTACGAAACCAGGCTAATGGGAGCCTTTGTGTCTTCTTAGCTTAAAGCAAAGCAACATGACCAAGTGCGAAAGGCACCGGATTGGGACCTGCGTTCTATTCCCAGTTCTGCCGCTGCCCTGCTGCATAATCATGGGCTAGTCACTTCCTTTCCCTGTGCTTCCATTTCACTTCCCACCCTTTGTCTGCCTTGTCTACATAGACTGCAAGCATTTTATGGCAGGGGTTGTCTCTTACTATGTGCTTGTACAGCACTTAGGGGGCCCTGATCTCAGTCTGAGCCACTAGGCCCTACCCTAATAACAAGAATAATAATAAATCCTGCCTGGGAAGTTTTGGGGTTATTTTGACTAGGCTCCCAAGAGCTGGGTACCTCAGTTAAAGGCACTTTGGGGCCCTAACCCAACTGGGTGGCTCATGGAACTGGAATTTGTTTTGCAAGGTTTGACGCTCCAAACCCACAGAAATGGATCCTACTGAAGAGACAAAATATTTCTAAAGCTCCTGCCCATGGGCTGCTTCCAAGTGCTGAGCGGCAATATGCACAAGACAGACTGCACACCTATTAGCACCGCATCAATATCATTTAAAGCCCCATTCTGAGGAGGGCCTGGCAGCTCAGTTAATGCACTTCATTTCCCTGTGACTCTGAATGGATGTAAATAATTGTGCCGCGCTGGCCCTTCCTGCTCCATCCTCTCCAGCCGAACGGATTATCTCTCGTTCTTTCCCCAGATTTGACTTCGGGATGCCATAAACTTCATTGATGGCCTTTGACTGTTCAAAAGGCCAATTGTATAATGTACCATAAATGAGATTTTAATACTTGGTGGGAGATTAGAGCAGCTCTGTTGTTTTAAAACAGACGGTTTTCCCATGAGGGTAATCCCTCGATCATGTGATTTGTTCCTGGGTTCAGGAGGATGACACAAATTGACCTGCCATGGACTTAATTTAGCAGATTCTGTGCTCTGGCCTGCTTTGCCCTTTCTACTTCAGGTTTTTGCCTGGTGAGGCTGCTCTCTTTCCTAAGCCTTTGGTATGTAGGGAATTACAGCGAAAAAACCAAGGGCTTGCTAGCAGAGCCTGGATGCTGGTTTAGAGGAGGTTGCCATTTTGTGGGTAGTGTAAATAGCATTGTTTATGGCTTTCTCTTGTCTTGGGAGAGAGACACCATTCATCTCAAAAGACAGCTCCTCCATTCAGCGTCAACTCCATGATTCAGCACCAGGGACAGCTCTAGTTAAGGGATGCGCTACCAAAGCTGGGCCACATTCTTCCTAAGATGGGTGCCAATAAATGGGTTCAGTTCCAGATTTGCCAGTCTTCTCATATGTCCTTGTCATAAACATGCCCTGCAGTGAAGGCTTGGAAACTTTAAATGGAGCAATAATCTCCCTCCGAGAAAGATGCGCGGAGGTCCCGCTGCACGTCAAAAACTGGTGGGAAACGCTGCAAAGACAGATTGCAGACTCACTGTGTCACAGCTCTGGGGAAACCCTCCCTGCAGAGAGAAGTTGAAGGATCAGAGCTGCACTCCAAGGAATGTAGAGGTTGGGAAATTAGCAAAACTGAGTCTGGGGAACAGACTGTATGGAAGGGAGAGAAAATCTATCATGAATTAATCACAATAGGGCATCTTTCCTCAGTCTTCTGTAAAACTCCAGTGTGATAATTTAATGGTGAGAATATCCTCTAATGAGCTTTGAGGAAACTGCAGGCTTCTTAATGGGCTTCTTAATGAAGAATCATTTAGGCTTTTATTAACACTGAGGAAAAACACATGGTGTTTGGTAGCTATTGGAGCTAGATGAACATGAATAATTGCTTCAAATGTTCAAACACAAACTCTCTAATGGGCCCCTATGCAGTGCTTTGAGGGATATCACAATTTGGGTCTTCGGAAAATGTATCTGGAATGAAGACTTGTTCTGGGTACCCAAATCAAATTTCCAATGCAAGAAGCATCATGACAAGTGCCATCAACGCCATATGTTCCCCAGATGTTCTAGCAGCTGAAGAACCAATGGAAAGATGCAAGATGATCTCAGCTTTGAATCATGCTCTGAGGCATTTTCACACTTGCATGTTTGTTCTAGGTTCAATTGATCCCTGCCAAGACCAGTTGTCACTGATTCACTCTACTTTCTAGATCACGTATTGTCTACTACCTGTGTAGGTTTTTTAAAAATGTCTTCTTGTTTAAGGCCTGATCCAATGCCCATTCACTGAGTGGGAAGACTCCCACTGACTTCAATGGGCCTTGTTGTGTTGCATTGTCACTAAGGCTTTGAGAATTTCGGATTCATATCTTCTGCAGGGACAGTAGGCAGTTTAGGTCAGATATGCATCCATACAGGGAAGGGGAGAATATAAAGTCATGACACATCAGTCCAGATGGAGATGAAGTGGGGGGGAGTGTGACCCACTGTAAATTCTTACTGCTTTGAAAGTGCTATTAAGTTGCTTCCGAGCTAATATTATAGAATCCACCCTGAGTAATGGAATGGCTGTTGCATCTGTGCCACAAGCTTTAATATCTTTAAGAAAGCTTGAGTTAATAAACCCGAGAGCGTCACACTGCATGGCTATATGGGGTCTGAGCCACTGATGATGCAGTTGCAACCAGGGAGCCTTCACTGCCTATGGACCTGTGCTTCGAATGCCATGAGCTCCTGGGAAACCTGTCTGCACAGCTAGGAGAATGGCGTCAAAGAGAGCTAATCTCATCCAGGATACTAGTGAGCACTAAGTTACAGGAGGGGGAGAGAGATTGAGAGGCAAAGAAAATGGTGAAACTGGGGCCAGGAGATGTCTCTTTCTCTCATCCTAATTTTGCTGCAGGGTTTTCTCCCAACTTCTGCCAATTTCTCTCCCTCCAGGCCTATTAACACAATTCCCTAAGGCAGCTCCAAGCAATATCCATCTCTCTCTCCCGGCATGGCCGTACACCCGCCTCCATTGCTGAGAGTGACTACGGGGCAAGCGCATTATAGATGAAGGCAGGAGCTGCACTCTGAACTCTGCTCTGTGTCCTCCAGAGATGCTGCCACTTTCAATAAGGAATTGGACAGCGAAGGGCTGCCTGGACATCAGGCCCCTAGTTCTGTGTATTGTGCAGATCAGTCAGGGGAGCATGGGGGGGTCGAGCAGCTGCTTCCTGACCCCACGGGCCCATTCAGATGGAGACGGAGCTGAACTCACATGCTGTCCCCATGGAGCTGCAGCTGTGAGGGGGAGGGATGTTGCTACATAGCTGCCTTTCCCCTCTGTCTGGTCCACCATCCTTTTCCCTATAAATTCCACACTGTCTCCTCCCATGTGGTTCAAGGGAGACCAAGGAGATGTAGCTATCAGCACAGAACAGCCCCAGAGCAACATGGCAAACCCCTCTCAGCCCTGTACGAAGGAATCCAGCATCACCACAAACTCCTCAGGGCTAACCTACACTCCTGTGCAGAGGGACAGCACGAAGGCTAGGTCTCAGTTGAGCCCCCAGGCTTAAGTGGGACATAACGATAGAGAGGAGCACTCAGGAGATCTGTGTTCTATCCCCAGCAGTCTAGTGACCTACTCTGTGCCCTTGGGCAAGGTATTTCCCCTGTTTCCCCTCTCATCCTTTGTCTTTGTGTTTCTACTGTACCCAGCACAATAGGGACTCTGTTACTACTAATAAAATCCTAAGGCCCTTCCTCAGGTATTTCTGACCCTCCTTATGCACCAAGCTCTTATTGACTTGAGCGGGAGCTTTGCCTGAGTAGAAACTGAATACGGGACCTCGAGATCTGGCCCTCAGAGACCACTAGTTGGGAAGACAGAAATAAGCGTGAAATTACTGTCTTAATCTATCCAATGCTTACTGTGCAATCAGAGGACCAGCAGTTACCATACAATTATGGAGTTAATTAAATGGGTATCTGGACCCTCAAACATAAAACACTACCAGAGGCATCTGCTGAGAATTAGATCCCAGAGAAATAAATGACACTAAGGAGGGGGAATGGTAAATAGCTATTCTAGGTAAGTAATGAAAGGACGTTCATCATTCTCTTTCTGATGTAGCCATTTGCAAAATGCCAGGAGTTGAACTGCTGTTTAATTTCGAAGAGCTCTGCTTCAGCACAGTGGGGGGCGGGGGGGCTTTTGGCAAATTCAATAGAATTAGTCGATAATATTTCATTAATACAGAGGCAATATCACAAGCTTTTGAAGTGTGGACATCGTAATCACAATTTATTTTCAAGCTGGATTTATTCTCCCTGTAGAGCCAGCAGTAAAATAAATGGCAACATTAAAATGATAATTAATTTCTAAGCCTGAAATTTAGTCGTGGCCAGGAAAAGGGAGATTACTTTAAGGAGGCATTTTCTAGGGAGGTATTATACGCAGGTGGTTTTATTTCGCTCTCAATTAAAGGCTTAGTCCACTGGGCCTGAATTACCATGGTCTTGCTCCAGGTCTGCTCCAAGTTTGTGCTGGGCTACTCCAGTGCCCAGTGGAGTTACACAGCCTGAAAACTTGAGTTACCCAGGAGTCAGCCAGGCCCTTTGACTTCACCTGAATTACTCCTACTTTATAAAAGTGTGAAAGCAGAACTAGCCCAACGGGCCAGATCCTCAGTTGATACCAATCAGCATGGCCAATGTACACCAGCTGGACATGTATGTTTATGTACGGGATCGCTGCAGGTAAATGCCCCCAAGCATAAGTATCTATAACACTTATAGGGCCTCATCCACTCCCAGCTGCCATTCCTTGAGTCCTTATCCTCTCTTTTGCCATGATGCCTACAAAAGACTTGACCATGGTTAGGCTGCTGGTGTGTTGTGACCACTGCCTATCATGCTGATGAATATAGTCTCACTGATTCCTTGTACTGTCCCGTCGGTCTCTCTGTAGCCATATGCTGTCTCTTGTCTCCTACTTAGGTTGTGAGCTCTTTGGGGCAGGGACTTCTTTTTGTTCTGGGTTGGATGGCACCCAGTACAATGGGGTCCTGGGCCATGACTGTGACTCCTAGGTGCTCCACTACTACCAATAATAAATAACAATGCAGCCAAAGCCGAGTGACTGGGCACCCCTCTATTCTGGCCACCTGGGGCCCACACCTCCCCATGCAGATCACCCATCCCAGAGGAGGAGTCAGACATTGCTGTCACTAGCAAACAGTATGCATGTGGCTGGGCTGGCATGCCCCACTGCATGTCTCTCCTCTGCCTGCCAAGTGGCATCTGAAGCTTTGTGGGGAGTGGGAATCCCGAATCAGAGTAAAGAATTTGTTCTCCACATTTGCCATCAAGTTTTCCTGGGTGGTGGCCAGGAGCACTGGGCATCCTGAATCGGGCCCTAGGAGAGCAACTTGGACTTCAGTGGACTTAAAGAAGGCTCATGTGATCAAGAAGTGTCCATGCTGCTATCCCTTAGCTGATCAGTGAATCATTGCCCCGGCCGGTAGTCCCAAATGCATGAGATCTCTCTGCTGGTGCATTGCCCTCTGTATTCCGGGGCTACATGTGCTGAAATAGAGGGTTTGGGCTGAAGAGTCCATTGGGTACCCCGTAAAAGCCGGCGAAAGGTTAACGTTCCTAAGATCTGTGAATTGGGTGACTTCAGGGATCAGTAATGAGGTGCAAAGTCTTGCACTGCTGTTCAGTGTTCTGAATCTAACTCAGGCTGGAAGCAACTGAGGGTTGTAACCAGCTGGTGGAAATTTGGGGGCCTGTGTGGAACAAGTATGGTGAGTCTCATGCAGTTCCTAGTGGACTGGGGTCCACAGCTCAGAAACCGCCATGACAGCTGCCATAAACTGGCAACTTTCTTGGCAGTCTCACCAGAGTGGTCAAGGACTCAGTGGGCCATGGTAAGGGTCAAGGACATAGCACAACGGAGTGATGCATGGGCGTAGTCGGCTGGTCGCTTTACCTGTTCTGTAGATGAACAGAGGGCTTCAGTCTCCAGGGCTATCAACCCATCACCTTCCACCCAGGCCCCATCGCTTCTGTATCGTCTTTGCCCCTTATACTTCCCCCATGTCTTTGCCAGTCCCTAGGGAACCACCTCTTCCAGAGCCATCAGGAGTCACTCAGACCTATGTGGGAAAGTATGAAAATAGAAGGGAAAACTATTGAGAGGAGGAGGGACACTAGCTTGCAAATTCCCTGTGATTCTTTTTCCCTTCTGCTAAATTTCTCCCTGCAAACAGTGACCCACAAGTCAGCTGCTTTCAGTGCTGGAGGGTCCGGGCTCCCATCATGTCATAATTCAACTCCCAAGCACCACAACGCTGCAGTTTTCTTCCTTCCTTTGGTAGTTGGTTCACATCCTCTGCTGTCTGTGGCGATGGACCCGCAGCCCTCCTGCCTTCCTTCAGCAAGCCATCTTCTGGGAAATTAAACTCAGGCCACCATCCCGGAATGACTCTCCAAGCAAGAAGCTGCTGATGTCAGGGGCAGCCAAGGGTTCCCCTTTGTTAATTACTCCAAACTGCTGCAATCTCCAGTAAGGGATGGAGCCACCCAGCGGGAGATGTCCAGGCTACTCCAGTGTGTCTGTGATGTGTCCCGCAGATGGAGTCTACAGCAGAGGAAGAGGTGGAGGAGGAGTTCAGTTCCTGATGGAAAGGCCCAAGATGGGCTGATTATTTTCTTCTCTTCCTGCTGGGGGTGAAGATGCGCTTGGCGCCTTCCCTTGGTGCTCAGAGCAGGAATGCCCACTTGCCAAGGCCCTTTTCGAGTTCAGGAGCAGTGGAGTTCCCCAGGCCTAGGGAGTGAGCTCCGCAGTACCACCCAGTGCAAGAGGCTGTGGGTAAATGAGGCAGCACATGCCCAAGCCAGGTCAGAATCAGACCCATCAGCATTCTGCTACCAGCTCTGTCCCTAGCTCACTGCCTGGCCTTGGGCAACCCTCTTAGCCCTGGATCTGGGGTGCCCTGGCCTGGGGCCCAGTGGGAAGCACAGGCTGAGATACTGCCATGGCAATGCGAGTTGAGTCTCGGCGTGAGCATGAGTAGGGACTCGGTGCACTGAGCAGGAGCAAGTCCCAAACCCCTTGTGCACCCACTCCCTTGCTGACAAGAGCACTGGATAAAAGAAGGACCAGGAGCCGGGCTGAGGAGACGTGGTCTTATACAGGTTCCTCTTCACATCAAGGAGATGCTCAGCTCTGCGTTCCCTTCTCTGGCCTCACCCTAGACATGGGTAGGGCAACTGGGCAGTGGAGCGCTCATTAATGTGCCTTGTGCTCTCTTAGTGCAGGATCAGGCTCTCACATCCTCCTGAGCAATGCAGGATCAGGTCCCCTGTGGTCTCCCTTTGATGCAGGACTGAGCCCCCCGCACGCCTCGTCCTGCTCAGCATTTTTTTTACCTTCCACTTGGGTGCCCCCAAGCCTCCTTCACTGCAATGCTCAGACCTGCCACACCTCTCAGGTCCCACCACTCACAGCTGCCACGCAGCATCCCAAAACCCTGCGTCCCCCTCTCCCCCTGTCAGCACAGCTGCCCCCTCCCTGGGGTCAGCCCTCGCTTTAATGTAGTTGCATGTGTTAATGTAATTAGACATTCCCCCCAGAAGCAGATCCCTTCGACACAGGCAGGTTCCCCATCCTAGGGGGAGTAATTTATGGAAATAGGGAAGGTGTTTTAAATTATTCAATATAAATGTAAATAGGAGAAAGGGTTCCTTTGAATAAATTGTGTTATTTATGCACAGCCCTGGAAAAATGGGCAGCGGGTTGGGAGCCGCTCACAAATCAGAGGCATTTGTTTCCCCGCCATAGGATGCAAACAACGTAAATATGCTTTACATTTTAGAAAGAGGCTTTGAACTCTTAAAGCAAAATTCCCAGCCCCTGTTTCCCATTTAAAGAGAGAGTTCATAAAGGGTCTACTTCAATCTGAAACCCTAGAATACTAGGGTGATGAGGACCAAACAGAAAGGAGTCTGTAAGGAAGAAAGAAAGAAAGATGATTTAGATAGATTTAAAGGGAAGAACTGGGGCTGATTAGGTCTCTGTATCCCCACACGATCTCCTAGAGGAATGTCTCCCAGCCTCAGTTTCCCACTGAAACAAGCGTACAGTGGTGATTAAGTGTGTATTACGTGGATGTTCTCTAGGGACAACAACAAAAAGTGTCAATGTCAGCACTGGAGTTGGCTGAATTATTCATGGCAAATGAATTAGCATTTTTTTGCTGTTGCTCTGCCTGTGGTTTTCTGGGGAGCAAGCCCAAGTCCGGTGAGTTAGTGTCATTCGGAATGACTGGCAGGGTGGCGTGGGCTGCACGTTTCCCAGCCTGTGGGATGCTCACCAACTCTTGGCTTTGCATACGCATGTCCCTGCTCGCGGGGGCCTCTGCAAACAAAGGCTCGTCTCACACATCAGTGGCCACTTCGAAAAACCCGCTTGCCTGAATGCGCATGAACAAAGGAGCAGGGCAAGGAGCAACAGGCCCCAATTTCAACAGCGGTTCAGCAACACTGATGGGCATCATTTCGCTAGCTGTAGCGGGATGCCTGTTCTAGGTAGCCCAGTCCCGGTCCATCATTCCTTCTCTGTGTCTGTCCTTTAGATGGTAAGCTCCCGGCGGAGGGACTGGCTTTTTATTGGTGTCTTGAGCAGTAAAGTCCACATCATCAGTGCTTAGTGCACAACAGCAATCCCAAGGGATCTGTCCCCCACCTTTCTGCCTGAGCGTGTGCAAAGGGGTATCATCAGGGGCAGGTTCCCTACGGATTATCTAGTGTCTCTCCCCCAGCCTCCGTTTAAAGGTGGCTCAGTGGCTGTGGGGTTCTAATGAGGCCTCCATAATTCTCAAAGATAAAATGTGCTTGGTAAACAACCCCAGAAACCCTGCACCCGGCTTCCCCCGTCTCCATCTTCTCTCCCCATCCCAGTGAGATTTCATCGCCTGGTGCCACTTTAAGTTCCTTGTTCTTCTTGCTCAGACCAGCTGCCCCGTTGCACCAAATTATGCATATCCACAAACGCACCCACACGGGGCCTCCCTTTCCCACTTCCTGCCCCAGCTCAGAGCCCAAAGAACAGGAGATGGGCAATCTTGAGTGAAATGGCATCAAAGCCTTTGTGCTCCCGTGACGCCGCATGAGGAAAGCTCAGCCCTGCTGAGCTCTGGGGCCATGCAGCCTATGAAAAGTGGGGTGGAAAAAAGGGCGTAGCCCCAGCTGCAAAATCCCCTCCCACCCCGATCCTCTCCCCTAACTGCCCGTGGGCTGCAGCAGGCACAAGCAATGCATGAGCAAAGCAGCCTGCGGCTCTCTTGACATACATGCCTGGAGCTGTGGGCGCATTACCACCCCTGGGTGCTTTGCCATAGGTAGCGAGCCTGGTGCACCCTCATTGTCATAGGGGACAGCAGCAGAGAGGCCAGGAACAAGCTCCCGGTGGATGTGAGTGGCAGATCTGCAGGGTCACAGTCAGGAAGAACAATAAGGAGGAGGAACATTGAGGAGGATGGAGAAAAGGACCCCTGGGACCCACCTGCAAACAGACATACTGTCACACGCATGCCCATGTTGACCATAGATGTGTTCACCTGTGTGGCACACAAACACATACGTGTGTACAGAGAGGAAAAAGACCACCGCACCCCAAACTAGTGATGCCTCAAGTATTTCTCTCTATTAAAGGCTAGTGCACACTCATCCACCCTTCACACCCGGCCTGCCCCAGCAGCGGGAGATACTCAGACTGCCACAAGCTTCCGGGCCCCATCTCCCCGAAGTCTTAGCAGCTTGGCCAACTCAACTTCAGACTCAACTTGCACTGCAAGGGGGGTACCCCACAGCCACAGACTCCTCTCCCTATTGCTGTCCTGAACTCAAAGGGGCAGAAGCAGCTGTTCTCCCTAACCCTGTACTCTGCGAGAGGCACTGGAGCACAGATAACTAAGTACTGCAGCTCTTGGTCCTCTGGATGGTCCATGTCAGATTGCATTTGGAACAGCGCAGGGTTTTTACAGTGGGGTCTACGACGACTTCCTGGTGGGACTATGCAGCTGGTGTTCTATTTTTAGGCTGGAGCTACTGAAGTGTCTATGAGGCATAGGCCAGGCTCTGGAATATCTCTACCTGCCTAGGCATTGTCCTGCCTCGGAGGGCTACACAGTGAGGAATGGGCCAGGGTAAATCTCTCTGACCTCACACACTGCAGTCAAATCAGCTGTAACTGGCATCCGGGTAGCAGGGACAACCTGTCTCTTCTTAGACAGTGCTCGAAGGTCTGCAAGTGAAGTACATTCATAGCGGAAACACGGCTGAGCCAGCACCATGCTCCCCTTCACTCCTGTCCAAACCTTCCGCCAAGAGACCGTGGAGTGACCGCTCGAAGGCTGCGCATCACTGAGCAATGCAAATCCTTGCGCCATGCAGTGGAATCGAGAGCCCAAATGGAGCTTTCCGAGCTATGGCCTCAAATCCTCTTTCTCTTGATCTAAACTCCAGGGCCCTAGTGCCAGGAGTCACACGCCCAGCCCTGAATGCAATAGGATCTAGCTCTGGCGCATTCACACCAGGAAGTATAAATCCACAGCCAAATTCTATCCTGGCTTACACTCCCTGCCCTCCCATTGACCTCACCAGAGGGCGGTGAGTCAGCACAGAATTTGGACCAGCACATTAGCATGCTTGGTTTAACTAAAACCCACGGCAGCGCCCTCTACCCAAGGAATGGGTGGCAGCTCGGTATAGCACCGCCAGGAGGACTGTTATCTTACGGAATAGGTTTCATTTTATAATAATGTTCACACCATGTTAGTCTGACATCGGGATTCAAACCTCAGGAGCTGCGGTAGGAGCGGAGGGTGTGGAAAGACAGAAAGAGCCTGCGATGGAGCAGCAGCATCAGAGGAGCGGGGGAGAACGCAATGCAGCTAAGATGAATGAGAGCAGAACCCTGTATGTTATGCAAGCATCTTTTCCTCTCGCTAACCCTAACCCTCTGGTGCGTTATCAAAAGCCCTCTGTACCAGCCAGAGGCAGAGGTGGAAGTAGTGACTCTAGCATTACCTTGACTGGGACATGGGGATGTGACCCTGGTCCCTCAACTCAGCAGCAAAGTGATTCTTGACAGCCCACCAATACTAAGCACTGATTCTAGGAATCCCATCATGCCTCAGGGCTATCCCATAATTCCAGGATAATGCTGTGTTTCTTAAAGATCCCTAGGCACTTTTTTGCAAGAGTCAGGGATCCTAAACCTGGCATCCTCCTTCCGTTCCCCCACCACCACCACCACCACCACTGTTTTAGCAGGGTGTGGTGTTTTTCATTTCCTCCTTCCAAAAGATACAGCATTTATTTTCCCTTGGCTTAAAACAAAGAAAAGAAAATATTTCTTCACACTACGCACAGTCAACCTGTGGAACTCTTTGCCAGAGGCTGTTGTGAAGGCCAAGACTATAACAGGGTTCAAAAAAGAACAAGATAAGTTCATGGAGGATAGGTCCATCAATGACTATGAGCCAGGATGAGCAGGAATGGTGTCCCTAGCCTCTGTTTGCCAGAAGCTGGGAATGGGCGATAGGGGATGGATCACTTGATGATTACCTGTTCTGTTCATTTCCTCTGAAGTTCCTGGCATTGGCCACTGTTGGATGACAGGATCCTGGGCTAGATGGACCTTTAGTCTGACCCAGTATGGCCATTTGTTCTTATGTTCCTGCCCTCCATAGTCATGTACTGTTGTTATATGCAGTTAAACAGGTGCATGTTCCATCCCAAAGGTGGCTGCATATCAGTGCTGGATGGAACAATCTCCACACAAAACTCTGTAAAGGTCTTCAGCGTCCATCAGCACAGACCCAGCTGCAGTTTCAACCCTTCCTTCTCACTCCCAGCTCATGTTTAGAGTGATCAGCATCCAGAGGTCTGAGTGGCAGATTGTGTGTCAGGACTCCTGGGTTCCCCCTCCTAGCTCCGACGGAGGATCTCTGAGTGATCTTAGTGAAGCCACTGAAATGTTCCACTTTCTCTCTGGGTCAAACCTGGGGAATACTAACTTTCCACACAAGAGGGGAGGAGGGATTCAGGCTTACGGCACACAGGCTTGGGATCTTCAAAGGGAAGAGAAAGGCAAGGGATTGTGTTGGCTTACCAGATTCCCCCAAGGCGCTCATTTGCA
Source organism: Terrapene triunguis (assembly GCF_002925995.2). NCBI lineage: Eukaryota > Metazoa > Chordata > Testudines > Emydidae > Terrapene > Terrapene triunguis. The sequence continues at coordinate 12,309,157 of NW_020664725.1, forward strand.
CAGGCAGAATCATTACAATTGAACTGCTGAACTGGTAGAAGAGGATGTGGGGAGGGGGAATTTATTTTCCCCTGGACTGATAATAACACTAGGAGCCAACCCCCTCGTCAGAGCCATGGCCAGTTTCCCCAATTAAGACTGACTGGGCACCATCCGCCTCCTCCTCACACTTAATCACAAAGCCCCTGTGAGCGGACGTAATGGGCCATCTGTCAATTAAAGCTGCAACTGGCAACCTGTGGGATCCCGGTTGCTGGACCACATTTCGGGGTGGGGGGGAGAGGAGCGTGATTATCAATGGTAGCGGGGAACGGAGCACGCACCTGCTTTGCTGCTGTTTGATTAGCAGGCTGCGTCGCCTCAGGGGACTGGGTGCATGAAAAATGCAAGAGACAGAATGTGTGTGTGACTTGATAAACATCATTACAGGGGAAAGGCCTGTTTATACAAGCGTTAAAAGTACCGCAAGGCCCTGCCTTCCTTCGAGAGTGGAGTGCCAGCGAGGCACAGAGGAGAACACTAGGAAGCAACTCCCGGCCAACATAAATCCAAAGAGCCCATTCTGTCACTTAGGCATCTCTACTCTGGCCCCAGGGCTTTGGGTAATGAATGGACACAGACTTTTTCCCATTTGGATCTTTTTTTCATAATGGTGGATTTGTGTGTGTGTGTGCGAGACGTGACATGAAAAACGCCTTTCTTCACATAAAATCACATTAAAAACGATTAAAAATGTTATGAAATGGTAACACGTACACAGAAAGACCTGACTATAAAGCAAAACACGTCTTAAGCGAACGTTAAAAACGGATCATTAAAGCCTCGTCCTCACCAACTGCACTCAAAATATTGTCCACACACCAAATCAACCAGAACATGTCCAGCTTACAAGTCAATTTATAAAAGGTGAAGCCTGGCTGGGACATCAGGAACCAGTGAGGGGTCTGAGATTATCCTCATCCTCTTCATCTCCCTTAGACTCCACCAGATTGGAAGAACGAGCTGCTCTCGTAACATTCTTCCCATTCCCGAAGGAGAGAGGTTTAGTGGGAGCCGCTGCCGTATCGATTTCCCCCAAAGCGCCAGACAGTGCAGCCCCAGCCCTGGAGCATGCAGGATTGGGGGCTTAAGGACTCACCATTCCAGTACTGTGCTGGGAGCTCTCACCCAATGCTCCCTTCTCGGGGCACACAGCTCCATCCGCAGCCCCGGCCAGCAGCTCAGGGGCTATCAAAGTCTTAGCCCTTTTAGACATAGTCCCGCATAAGTCCGTCTCACTGGTCTGTTCTTCACCCCCATCTCTAGAACTTGTCTCTGCTTCCTCCGCAGGGAAGTGCTCCTCAGAATCCAGGACTTGCTTTTATCTAGGTGCAAGTGATGGGGTCACAACCCTAACCCTAACAGAGGACAACAGCAGACCATACACCGCAAGGGGGGGGATAGAATCTGGCAGTGCAGATGCAGGCTCTTGTCTTCTGCTGGTCCCTTGATGTCCCAGCCCCCTCCCCGCTATCCTGGAGTCCCATATTGATGGGGAGGTGCACATGCGCATGCATCCATTTAGCGTAATGCTCACCGCTATAGGAATTCAGCCCAATGAGCACTGGGTTGGGCAGGCTTCCAGGGAGAATTTTTTTTCCCCTCGTCCCAGAGAAGCAGATAGAGGACACCACAAGGTAACAAACAAATATCCCCCAGCTAGAGGTTCCTCACCCAGCCCACAGCCTGTTCCAAGATAATCTATCCCCATCTGTTGCTGTAATGGAGCCTGATGCATCTCCAATTAAACTCAGTGGAAGGACTCCCATTGCTGGGAATGGGAAATGGATCAGATCCCTGGTGCCTCCCTGGAACACTTGTGTGAGCATGAGTTGCTATTAACTCTTTGTTTTCCTGAAACAAGGTAGGGCCTCTTTGTGCTATTCCAGATGAGTAAAATACTCCTGGGAGGTGTAGTCCGATCAGGGAACCCAGCCCATAAAGGAGAATGTGAGCACCAAGCACTTGAACTACAACTCCCATAAGGCACCACGGTGGCATTTCAGAACTGAAATATCTTGGGTTTTAATTTTTCCACAGAAAATGCAACGTTTTCCAAGAAAATTTCTTCAAAAGTCTTTTTTTTTTTTGAGAAATTTTCCACTCGAAAAAAAATAGTTCTGGTAACAACCCCCCTATATGAGTTGTCAGCACAAACCTCTGCCACATGACCCAAAGGAGTAACTCCATCAGCTTCTAGCAGTAGTAGGTTACTATTCTCTAGCAGACAGGCTATTAGAGGGAGAAGTGGCACATACCTTGCCGGTCTGTTACAAGGGAAAGCCCATTTATTAATTTTTATTATTGCTCACTATTTGTATTTATTTTCTTAAATACAAAAAAACCCTGATAAAACATGCTCACATATAAATAGAAAACAATATTCATAAGGATGAATATCTGACAAAGAACAACAATACAGATATAATCATTCATAACTATCAACAATTAGTAACCAGTAAACGGAATGTATTTACAAATAAAATTACAGCATATTGCAGCACAAATACCAACCAATGTCTCCTCAAGTGTCTTAGAGCTGATATCTAATAGACTCTAAGGGAACCCAGGGTCTTTAGCATTTATATAGCACTATTGTGCAGTCAAAGAACTGTGCAGATATTAACTAGTTCATCCTTACAGCTTCCCCGGGAGGCAGAAAAGGATGATGCTGTTATCTTTGTACATTATTACTAGTTATTTGTATTACAATAGTGCATAGAAGCCCCAGTCAAGATCAGGGACCCACTGTGACAGTCACTGTACAGCCAAAGAGTAAGGATACAGTCCCTGCTCCAAAGGGCTTGCAGTCTAAACAGACAAGAGGTGGGAGAGAAAAAGGCACAGCGAAGGGCGAGTGACTTACGAAAAGTCACAGAGCAAGTCAGGGTCAGAGCTGGGAATAGAACCCAGGTCTCCCGATTCCCAGTCTTTAGTGCCCTATCTGCTGCCTCTCTACAGCTGGGGAAACTGAGGCATGGGCCTGTTTCTCCATTCACCCCAGTGTAATGTGACATCAGGCTCAGAGCAATTTGGGATTAGAATTCAAGACTGCCCAGATCCCAGCATAGTACTCATTCCACTAGGCAGCACTGCTGTTTGAGCTCTTCAAGGGGAGAGGTGCCTGGCTAAGGACTGAGTGAAGATGGCAGGACTGGTCCCTGTCATGTGCTATGTAGCATTGGGCAGGCACATATGGACGGTTGTCGTAGACCCATTTTTTTTCATCTGACTAAATATATCAATGACTCCAAGAGGAAGGAGAGTGGAGACCGGGTGTCAGGAATCTGCCAAGTTTGAGACAGAGCTGCACAAAATGTTTATAACCAAAATCAAACCCAGATCCAACTCACCTGATTCCTCATTCCATTGTGAGCCCAAAGCTCAGGCCGTTTTCACTGAGCTCATTTGAGCTGGACCGAGGCCGGGTTTGAAGCAAACCTGGGCTTTGCAGGACTGCTCTCCCTGCCCCACTGAAACCATGTAGAGGTTATGGGGTGTTAGCCCCACCCATGTGAAATTCATTGGCTTCCCTTGGCATTTGCTGGGGGTGTAGTTAGCTCTAACCCCAATACTCAGAAAGCCAACCAAATTCAGCTCTGGAGACAGTAAGGGCAAGACTTGCGTCTCCCTTGAGGTTACAGTCAGTGTGCAGATTTGGCTTCTGGCCACATTCCATGCCTCTGAGTGAACCAATATTTTAGAAAAGGTTAGTGTGCCTTTTGGATACAGCGATGCTACAGAAAATCCTACTGATGGCTGGAAAGAAAGGAGGAAATTGGGCCTTTGACACAGAGTATTTATCAGTCTAAATAGTGACCTATGGCACACAGCGCAGGCCAAATCCTAGACCACGTAGTATTTCTGCAGTCCCCAAAAGAGAGACATCAGTTTTAAGCTCCACAGTTTGATGACTGATCGGTTCATTGCCTGAGTCTGGAAGTTGTATTTGTATTTACCAAATGAGTCTGTGACTCGGGCAATGCAATCATTTGCTTGAGTTCCCCAGGAAGCGGTGTATAATAGCTGACCTTAAATGGTAATGGGCAAAGGAATATTAGTGTGTCGTAAATTTACAGAGGTTCCAATCAGCTACAACGAGAAACCACTTGCCCTAAGAAGGGCAGAGCACATCCTAGTGGCTGGCCCTAATCACTCACAAACGAGTGTGGAGGAGCACCCGGGGTGGATGCTCCGCTCAGCAGCTGGTTCCAATCTGAGATGAGTTTCTTTCATGCCCCCCAAAAAGTCTCAGGATCAGCTAGTGGAGGATTGTCCCCCCGCAGCCTAGATTCTCAGCCTGGTGGTCCCAGACAGGTTCCAGGGGGTCACAACCACCCTCCATTTCGTTATGACAAGATGGGAGGGAGAGGATTCCCAGAGCTTTGTTCTGGGGTAACACAGAATCGCAAGGGGGAAAGGCTGAAAGCCGCTGCCCTATATTACATTCTGCAGGGCTGGTTCTCTCCAATTTTTAATGTCCCAAGCAAAGAGGCTTCCACCGTTTCCCTTGGGAGACTGGATAAGCGTGTGAGAGAAATGCATCCAGGTAGCCATTTGCCTTTGCTCCCCTCCATCCCATCGCTCACGGAGTTTAAGGCCAGGAGGCAGGGACCTGATTATCTAGTCTAACTTCCTACATAGCCCAGGCCAGTTAATTTCACCTCAGGATTCCTGCATTAAGCCCATGAGAGTGGGGGGTGTTCTACCCCGTGCCACACATAAGAAATCCACCCTAGAATGACAGCTGGCTTGAGGGTCTACTGGGAACAGCTGATACATAGTGTAACTCTCTGTAGGCTGCATCCCCTCTGAGTGTAACCCTGCCCCTCACCCCTTGGATATTGCTTGTTCAAAAAAGAACTAGATAAGTTCAGGGAGGAGAGGTCCATCAAAGACTATTAGCCAGGATGGGCAGGGATGGTGTCCCTAGCCTCTGTTTGCCAGAAGCTGGGAATGAGCGACAGGGGATGGATCACTTGATGATTACCTGTTCTGTTCATTCCTTCTGGGGCACCTGGCACTGGCCACTGTCAGAAGACAGGATACTGGGCTAGATGGACCCTCGGTCTGACCCAGTAGGGCCATTCTTATGTTCTTATGTCCTTATGTCTTCTTAGGGCTAGATTACAACCCTGCAATCCAGCCTCAGTAAAGGGCAGCCCGGAGCAGCACTGCCGAAAGGACCAAATTATGGCTCTGGCCTCAGTTTCCCCTTGCTTCAAGTGGGGACGTAAGCAGTGATCACTCCCCCCGCCTGCATCAGCTCACCAGTGTGTTGGGCAGCACAGCCAACGACCTACCCACTCCCCACGCACCTGCTATCCAGCTACTCATCTACACCTCCTAGCCAGCAGCTTCTCTCCCGCTGTACAATGGGCTCCTTACGCCTCTCTACTCTTTGGGCCTGGGCCCACGTGTTGCTACCTGCCTCTGCCCCACCAGAGCCCCACCCCGAAGGGCTGCTGCAGTGCAAACGCTACATCCTAACGGCACCGATGCGGGGCTGGCCGCAGCGGGGGCTCCTCCTGTCAGATGGGCGCTGTCACCGCCGCCGGCTTGGTAGAAATTATTTATGAAAGGAAATAGAAACAAAACTGCTTGACATTTGAAAAGAAATCATTAACATGCCCTCGGCGCGAATCAGATCTGGAGTGCTTTAAAGTTCCGCCGTCCCAGCACTTAATTAGAGACCCGGCTGCCTGTGTTTAATGTTCATGAGAAACGTAACCCCCAACTGCTTTCCCCGATTCCAGGGCAGCCTCGCTAATTTCCACCTCCCCTTAGAGTTTCAACACTCTTCTGGTTTCCGATCCCCCCCCGCCCCGCCGGAGCCTTTGAATCAGGGGAGGCGGCGAATGCTAGGTCAGAGGGTTGATTGCACAGCACACACCTAATAACCTAGCATTGGGCTCAGTAGCACAGAGTGGATGAACTTAGGTGGAGGGCGGTTCTCCAGGGTTGGGTTCATCGGCGAGTTTGGGGCTGTGGGGGTTTCGCCGGGGCAGGTTTATTGGAGAAATTAAGGTTGATGGGGTTCCTCTGGAGCTCATTTTCCAGGAAGTTTAATATTTCTCTCCTATTGCTTTGGGCCCTACTAGGTCATATGACCTTTATCCTGTCATGCTTTCCAGAGGGAAGACCCCAGGCCTGGCACCGCTCAAGGCATTGGTTCTTCCCTAGAATGCCTTAAAGGCAGCATGATCCAGCCGGCGGGGCACAAGATTAGACATCCAGGCTCCTACGTTTTGTTCTCAACTCCCTGGATGACCTTGGACAAGTCATGTCCCTACTTCGTGCCTCAGTTTCCCTGGCTGTAGAATGGGGACAATGCTATCGACTCACCTTTGCCAAGGGCTCTGAGAGTGATAGCTGGAATGAGCTAAACAAGTGCTAACTGTTATTATAAGAAAAGGTCTGGAGAGACACCCTCTCTGCCCACGTGACACCATGATAAAGCCTCTGCAAACAGCCCCCTTGTTCATAGATTCATAGATTCTAGGACTGGAAGGGACCTCGAGAGCTCATCGAGTCCAGTCCCCTGCCCGCATGGCAGGACCAAATACTGTCTAGACCATCCCTGATAGACACTTATCTAACCTACTCTTAAATATCTCCAGAGATGGAGATTCCACAACCTCCCTAGGCAATTTATTCCAGTGTTTAACCACTCTGACAGTTAGGAACTTTTTCAGTTCAGTTGGGAGGTCCTGGGCATTGGAACTTGCTTTGCCTTGTCTCATCACAGCCCTGATCTTGTGACTTTCTGGACATGCTGCACCCGTTCTCCAAGCCATTTGCGGGGAGGCAGGGATCTGGGGAGCTGATGGGAACCATGCTGGGGAGCTGGAATGGTTCCCGCTCAGGTGGTCTGATGGAAACCCCTGGGATCTCACTTGTCCCTGCTTTGTCACCCTCTGTTATTGCTGAGCTGGGGCAATTATTTAAATCACCCAGTGCTAGGGATAGGTAGGATAAAATGACACATCGCTGCTGACTGCTAGTCAGCTGAGAGCTCTCCTTGCCTGAGCCAAAGGGCCCAGTTCTCCCTGGTACCTGCATATGCCATGTGCTGTGAGGGGGACCCTGCAGTCACTCACCCTGGCACCATGAGCCCATGCTGGGGATGCAGTGACACCCTCATCCCTCCCATCCTGGACTGCTGAAGGCTCATTTGGGATGAGCAACTCCCAGTTCAAGCAGGGAAGGGCTGTAATCTAATGATGAGCGCAGTGAAGTAGTCATCAGGACTCCTGGGTTCTTTGTCCACCTCTGCCATTGGCTTTGGACAAGTCATGTTAACCTTTCTGTGCCTCAGTTTCCCCATCTTTCAAAGATGGATAAAAATAAATACCACCCTGGAGAATTAGAAAGGTTAATGGTTGTAACGTGCTTTGAAATTCTGGGATGAAAAGTGCTATGTAAGTACAAATTGCCCATCTATCAACATACTTCTCTGTCCCCCATCAGTGTCCTGTCTGAATACGGCACGTACATCTCCAAATTTATCCTCACACCCACCCTGGGTAGGGAATTATTATTATCCCTATCTCATAAATGGATGACTGAGACACCGGGAGATTATGTGACTTGCTCATGGTCACAGAGGAAATCTGTGTCAGAGGCAAGAACTGAACCTACCTGAGGTCCAATCCGGTGCCTTAACTACAAAACCATCCCAATTAATGATTCCTAGCTACACTTCAAGATCTTCACGAGGAGAAACCTACCTCCTGGATTCTCACGGGATTTGTCTAACCAGGGAAATTTGAATTTGAATACATCAATGTAGCTACACTAAGACAAACACCTAACATAGACACACGGCAATAGTGCAAAAAGGGGCTTGCAGAAGTGGGGATTAGAGACAAAGGATGGTCCAGGTGTTCGGGCAGTAGTAAAATCCTTACAAGACCCACATTTGATGCCCTGCTCTGCCACAGACTTCCTATGTGGTCTTGGGCAAGTCACTTAGTCTCTCTGTGCTTGAGTTCCCTGGGGATAATACCACTGCCCTGCCTCACAGAGAGTGTGTAAGAAGAAATACATTTAAGACTGTGCGGTGCTCAGAGAACAGGGCCCAATATAAGTAATTTAGAAAGCCACCCCTGTAGCTTACCATTGTAGTTACACCGGTGTGAACTATCTTTATCTACCCAAGCGCATAGTCATCTCCTTCAGCCTGCCAGTAATTCACATTTTTTTAAAAATCCCACAATGATGTGCACTGCACTTTTTTTCCCTTTGCCTTACAAGATATAAACATTGTGTCTTCCTTTCAAATGGAGCCCCTGAGTAGGGTTCCCTGTGAAATTGAGAAGCAGGCCATTTTACAGATAAATGATTTATACAGAAGAAGCTATGGATGACCTGACGCTGACCTGTTTGAATTAATTCCAGCATTTGAGCTCCCATTTCTATTAAAACTCCATTTACCAGGGAAGTGAAAAGGTAATTATCGTCCCCAGCCTTAAATCACTCTGCCACTGAATTATTAAAGGGAAGAATTAAAAATAATCAGGCTTTTTCATTAGACTTCATAGAGAGGAAATTAAAGGTGTAAGAATATATTTTTTGCTTGTATTTAAGTATTCATTTTAAAGATTCATGTCAAAATTGAAATTATTCTCTCTGCGTGCCCCGCTCATTCTCTTTATGATAGACGAACGCACGCACCCACAGGGAAAAAAAAATAAAATAAAACCCCCTTGTAAAATTAAAAGAAAGACAGAATGAGGAACGGATTTAACATAAAAAAGTACAATGGAGTGTTTTGCATTTTAATACTCTTTTTTTCTGCACAATTACACCCTGAGTGATCCAGCAGAGGGAGATTAAGCTGCTACTAATTTCAGATATACAGTTGTAAAATGCTAGGTTAGCTCTTATCGGCAGAGGTAAAATCTAACGTCGTCTGTCAGATGGGCGAGGGGAATAATGTGACTGCCTCCAACATCTGGGGATTGGCTGGAGCAAAGTTACAAAGGCAACTGTCACAACAGATCAGACATCTGGTCTGTCTAGTCCAGTGTCCTGTCTCCCACATGGACTGGTATCAGAGGAAGTCCTGTCTCCCACAGAGGCTTTTCAGAGGAAGATGAAAGAAACCACATAATCAAGAATAAGAAACAATCCTTCCTGACCCCTGTCAGTTAGTGGTCATATTGTGTCATGAAGCATGAGGGTTATAGATTGATCTATCTATCTAACTATGGACATTCTCTTTATCCACCTGATGTTCAGTCCTTTTAGGAATCCTGCCTAATGCTTAGCCTCAGTTATACCTAGTGGAGGTGAATTACACAGGTAAATCATGCATGAACCACGGTAATATTAATGCATGATGAGAATCTTGCACCCCCAGAGCACCAGCTTCTGAGCACTTCTTACAGTACCCTCAAGCAGAAAGCCCCTTGTCAGAGATGGTGTTTCACTTATGCAGATCCAGTATGAATCATGTTTGCTCCACTGCTGGTTAATAACAACAAGGCTCATGCATGTGAATTCAGTTTGAATAGAGTGCTGGGGAAATAGGCCAACTCCGGGGAACAAGGGACAAAGGCGCATCACTTGGCATTTACACCTTTCATCCATCGGAGGGGGGAAGCTGAGGCATCGAGAGGGACTGTGACCTCCCCAAGGTCACACAGCATGCTAGCACTGAGCCAGGAATAGAGCCCAAACACCTGATGCCCTATCCCATACTGCCCCCCAGCAGACAGCAGCATGGGTACATGCGCCACACACAGGGCCGGCTCCAGGCACCAGCCCACCAAGCTTGTGCTTGGGGCAGCACCTGGAGGGGGGCGGCGTGGCGCTCCCGCCGCCGGGGAGAGCGGGGCCACGGCCGGGCTCGCCGCCCTCCCCCCGGCGCTCTGGCCGCCCTCCCCCCTCGCCGCCCTCTCGCCGCCCTGCCCCCTGCGCTCTGGCCGCCGGGGGGAGAGCCGAGCCCCGCCGGGGGGAGAGCCGAGCCCCTCTGGGGCTCGCCGCCCCCCCCCCCGGGGGGGGGGGGGCGGCCGGAGGCTTTTTTGCCTGGGGCGGCAAAAAAGCCAGAGCCGGCCCTGGCCACACACACCTCCCCCTGCCAGTGCGCCACAATCAGGACCTGGAGGTAAGAGAGGAATTCAGTCTCTATGTCTCATTCATTCTGCCAGGTCCAGAGGTCGGCCGTGAATCCCTTCTACCACGTCTCATGCCACCGGGGGGCTGCTCTCTAGCTTGGCGCGGCTCAAAAGCTGGTCATAACTCATAAGATCTAGTGAGTGCAGATGAGCTGAAGTCACTTGAGCATTCGGTTGGCGGGCTCGCTGGATGTAATTGCATTACATGTTATTATTGGGCGAGTGGTAATTGCGTTAGAGGCGGTGAAAGGGATATAATAGCAGGGAAGTACATTCGGGTCAGAAAGCCTTTGTGCAAACTCATTTGCAAACTGGTGGCAAGTGGCACACACTAAGCGGGTCTCAGTGTGCCAATTTGGGCCAACTGGGGGTCGCGGGGCAACTAGCTGGCAATTCTGGCACAGAGGAGAGATCGGGGCCTAATAAATGTAAGGCTCCAGCGAGGGGAAATCAGCAACAGGTCCCAAACCAGGGGGATAACTGAGCAGCCATCCCCACACATCCAGGCAGGCGTGTTTCCATCTCCTCTGCTCTGGCATTACTCTCTCCGGTGCTAGAGTTAATTATCGATACATCTTGGAACGCTGGGGAAACTCCAGAAAAGTGGAAGAGTGCGAATGCTGGGCCAGTATTCGAAAAGAAAAGCTGGGTGACCACAGGCCATTTAGCCTGACTTCAGTCCTGGGCAAAATAATGGGAAAGCTGATATGGGATTAAATAGATCAAGCATTAAAGGATGGGAATACAATTCGTGCCAGTCAGCGTGGCTTTATGGAAAATAGGCCTTGTCAAACAAATCTGATTTCATTCTTTGATGAGATGACAAGTTTAGTTGCTACAGGTAACTGCGTAGATGCGACATACTTTCCCTTTGTAAAGCATTTCCCTCAGTACCACATGACATGCTGATTAAAAAATTAGCACCATGCAATATCAACAGAGCACACATTAAACGGGCTAAGAATTGACTGACTGACAGATCTCAAAAAGTCGTTGTCAAATGAGCAATCTTCATTGAAAGAGGGTGTTTCTGGTTGGGCTCTGCAGGGATCAGGATTCAATATTTTCAGTAATGATCTGGAAGTAAATATAAAATCCCGGCAGATAAAAATTTGCAGATGACACAAAGATTGGCAGAGTGATAAATAACCATGAAGCCAGGCCCTGTTGACACACAATACAGTCAAATGAAAAGTGATACATATAGGAACAAGGAATGCAGGCCGGACTCACAGACTGGAGGACTGTACCCTGGAAAGCAGTGACTGTGAAAAGGATTTAGGGATCATAGTGAACAAGGCGCTGAACATGAGCTCCAGTGTGATGCTGTGGCTAAAGGGGTTAATGTGATCCTTGGATGTGTAAACACGTGAGTAGGCTCACGGAGGTAATGTTGCCACTGTACATAGGCGCTGACTTCCTCCGGGCCTGAGGAGCGCTCAACCCCCTGCTCCGTCCCAAGCCCCACCTCCTTCCCCCAAGCCCCACCTCCTCCCACCTCTTCCCTCCCCTGCTCAACCCTGGCCCTGCCCCCACCCCACTCCTTCCCCCAAGTCCCACCCCTGTCCATCCTCTTCCCGCCCCTGCTCTGCCCAGGCCCCGCCCCCTCCTCATCCCTTCCCCCAAACCCCCGCCCCTACCCACCCAGTTGCGACCCCTCCTCCCAGTGCACCCTATCCCCACTCCTCCCCTTCCCTCCCAGAGCCTCCTGCACATCGCAAAACAGCTGATCGCGGCGGGTGGTGGGCACTGGGAGGGAGGGGGAAGAGTTGATTGGCGGGGTCGCCAGCGGCTGGGAGGCGCTAGGGCGGGGAAGAGGGAGCTGGCTGCCAGTGGGTGCTGAGCACCCACTAATTTTTTTCCATGGGTGCTCCAACCCCGAAGCGCCCAGGGAGTCAGTGCCTATGCCACTGTATCTGCCATTGGTGAGACTGATACTGGAATACTTCTGTCCATTTCTGGTGCCCACATATTTAAAAAGATGTTGAAAAAAGCAGCGCAGGTGTGGAGAAGCACCATAAAAGTGGTTGGAGCATCAGAGCAAATGCCTTACAGTGAGAGATTTAAGAAGTTCCATCCGTTTAGCGTCTCCAAAAGAAGATTGAGAGGTGATTTAACTCCAGGGAATAAGTACCTTTGTGGGGAGAAAGTGCAGGGTACTAAAGGGCTTTTTAATCTAGAAGAGAGAGGCTGAGCAAGAGCCAATGGCTGGAAGCTGAAGCCAGACAAATTCAAATTCAAAATAAGGCCCATGTGTTTAACAGGGAGGGTGGTTAACCATTGGAACAAACCACCAAGGGAAGTGATGCATTCTTCATCTCTTGTGCTCTTCAAGTCAGGACTGGATCCCTTTCTGGGAGATCTGCTTTAGCCACACACAAGCTGCTGGGCTCAGCACAGGGATAACTGGGTGACATTTAATGGCCTGTGCGATATAGGAGGTCAGACTAGATGACCTAAAGATCCCTTCTCATATTAAAATCTGTGACGTTCCCATAGGGAAGGGGTAGGGCTGGAACAAACTGCTCATCCCTCTCCTGGTAGCCATGGGAAAGACCCAGCTCAGTGCTGACTTCAGCCACAACGTACACTAGGAGAAACCCAGGATCATTCTCCAGTTTCCTCCCCACCCCTACTCCGCTGCCTCTCCCTCCTCCAGCCTTCTTGCATTTCACCCCACCCCCAGTCCTGAAGGTCACAAATCCCAGGGATCCATGAAGCCATGGTCAGCCGCCAGCGCCAATGCACTTCCTTGCAGAAATCCCAGTCCCGACTGCTGCCCACAATGTGCCCCCCTCTCTTCTCATTCTAGTCTCTTCTCAAGTCCCACCTGCCGCACCTAGTGTTTAACCAGAAACCTAGATGCAGCCACATGCTCATCTTCCCTTCCCTGCTGCTCCATATAGCTCTTGAGCTCCTATTCTCTGGTGTTCTTCCCTCTTCACCACATTCTGCATGCAACTTAAACCACCAGATCTCTTCTGGGCCGGGGAATTTATCATCCCTTAACTGTCTGGAAAGAACCTATGGCCCTTATAATAATACGGTGTCTTCTCTCTGGGGCCTTCCCTTCCCAAAGAGCCTAGCAAATGGTAATTAAACTGCACACCCCCACACAGTATTCTTTCCCTGCTTACAGATGAGGCAATGAGAAGAGAAGTGGATTTGCCCAAGGTCACAAAGGGGTTGGAATAGAACCCAGGAGTCCTGACTTGGCTGTTGGGTTAGTTTTTCTCTAAGGACTGTCAGATCTCAGCTCTAACCACTACACCACATGCTGTCTCTTGTAAACAATAATAAATACTGGACTGTTAGCCAATATGTATATGTTAGTTGTAGGGTATATCTTATTAATATTGTATTATACCTAGCATGTGAGCAGTTATGTTAACCGCATTATATTACGTCTTTCCTAGAATTCTGTCCATTTTGCTCATGTATGGCGAGAGAGAGAGATCCCACAATTCTCTGCAAAGCTAAACTTATCTTTTGGCATTAGCAAATATACACATTGCCAAAGCAAGCTACTTTTGTTTTATGTCCTAGTATGGGTACCTTTATTGGCAACTCATTCAAAATGTAGTATCCAAAACAGAGATAAGAAAAGGTACAGAACAACAAGTTAAAGAGTTTGTATGAACTAGTGGGTTGGATCTTAGTGCCATAGAAAGCCCTTTCTAACTAATAAGCAACAGCGCTATAAGTGGTTTGGGCGTATATTTCGAAGCACACCTGCTGTGTAAAGTGGGCATACAGCAAGAGGAGAACTGCTTCTCAAAAGGAGGGGTATGTATGTCTCCCTTTCATATTGTACTACTTTCTCTTTGACCAAAAAAACTGGCTATGTTTGGTTCTTTGGTCTCTGGACCATTTTTCATAGTGAACCACAAATGTAGTCAAACAATCAGCTATATGTTTAGCACCAGGACTTTGTCTTCGTTTAAACCAATGCTAATGTTTATTATTAGTGGCTGAGACTTTCAAAGACACCTGAAATGGACTTAGATGCCAAACCCCCATAAAACCTTTTCACCTTTCCAGCCATTATTCATTGCAACGCTATTAATTGCAATAAATGTGTCCATTTGGATTACATTTTTTAAGAAAAAAAGCATTTTGATCAGGCTGAATTATTCTTTTTGACTCTTTCTGAATGAAACATCTTGTCTTGGTTTTTTTTTCATTTTGAAATAACTTTTTGTTTTGAAATGGTAGTTTGCATTTAAAAAGCTGAAATCCAATGAAACGTTTTGATGGACCCCCAAAAACCAAATTTTCCCCAAAATAACTTCATTTTGCAGGAAATTACAAAAGTCTTTGTTTTAACTACAATTCAGAATGAAACAAATTGTAAAATTTCCTGTGAGACAGAAATTCTAGTTCCCCACAGCTTTAGGAAACATTGCAGACAGATCGATAGATGCTCCCTAATGAACCTTATGCTTAGGCTGTAGGCATCTTTTAAGAGAGCAACAGATGGGGCTGGTTCCGAACACTGGAGTGGAGTCAGCTCAAAATCTTGTGCAGGGGCAACTCTAGCTCCCCGCCTAACTGATCTTGGCTCCACCAGCTTCGTTCCCGACCTCCGGCCAAGTGTGTTTGGCTGATTTCCCCTTCTCTCCTCCCCCGTGGGCTCCAGGCAGCCATTCACCTTGACATTTCTTCTGTGTGCTCCCATTCACTCCCACCCCCGCTGCCGCCTGCTGATGCCCATTCACTCCACACCGCGGCCTGATTAGCACAAATATTGCCACCGAAAAGAAACGCCTGAACCGTTACCATTTGATTTCATGTCTCCCCCTCCCACCCCCCGCCTCCTAATGAATTGCGGGGAAATGCCGCTGAGAAGTGTCAGAACAATTTCTATTAAACATAATTTCCTAATGAAAAGGTTACAGGTGAGTGTGTCAGAGCTAATCAGGATTGAATACGCCGCTTCAAGAGCAGGCTTGCTACAGAACATGGGCAAACCCAGTTTGTCAGGCTCCATTGGAGCCTTGTCCGTGGTGCTGAAACAGGGGCCTTTGGGCAGAGCCAGGCCTTGGGTGCCAAACCTCCCTCAGTGATGGTAGCCAGGTTTGCTCTCCTACACGGGCGAACATGCACATATGACCCCCTGGGTGGGTCGTGAGCAGGGATCAAACTTTGGACATTTTGATCTAAAAGCCAGAGCCTCTTTGGCTTGAGCTAAAAGTCTCAGCATCAGATTTTTAAAGGTATTTAGGAGCCTAAACTTGCAGAGAGGTGCCTAATGGGATTTTCAAATGTGCCCAGGCTCCTCACTCCCATTGATTTCAATACCTTTAAAAATCGGTCCCTAAACCCATTAGCTGTAGGTAGAACAGATACATAGATTCATTCATAGATTCATAGATTCATAGATTCTAGGACTGGAAGGGACCTCGAGAGGTCATCGAGTCCAGTCCCCTGCCCGCATGGCAGGACCAAATACTGTCTAGACCATCCCTGATAGACATTTATCTAACCTACTCTTAAATATCTCCAGAGATGGAGATTCCACAACCTCCCTAGGCAATTTATTCCAGTGTTTAACCACCCTGACAGTTAGGAACTTTTTCCTAATGTCCAACCTAGACCTCCCTTGCTGCAGTTTAAGCCCATTGCTTCTTGTTCTATCCTCAGAGGCTAAGGTGAACAAGTTTTCTCCCTCCTCCTTATGACACCCTTTTAGATACCTGAAAACTGCTATCATGTCCCCTCTCAGTCTTCTCTTTTCCAAACTAAACAAACCCAATTCTTTCAGCCTTGCTTCATAGGTCATGTTCTCAAGACCTTTAATCATTCTTGTTGCTCTTCTCTGGACCCTTTCCAATTTCTCCACATCTTTCTTGAAATGCGGTGCCCAGAACTGGACACAATACTCCAGCTGAGGCCTAACCAGAGCAGAGTAGAGCGGAAGAATGACTTCTCGTGTCTTGCTCACAACACACCTGTTAATACATCCCAGAATCACGTTTGCTTTTTTTGCAACAGCATCACACTGTTGACTCATATTTAGCTTGTGGTTCACTATAACCCCTAGATCCCTTTCTGCTGTACTCCTTCCTAGACAGTCTCTTCCCATTCTGTATGTGTGAAACTGATTTTTTCTTCCTAAGTGGAGCACTTTGCATTTGTCTTTGTTAAACTTCATCCTGTTTAACTCAGACCATTTCTCCAGTTTGTCCAGATCATTTTGAATTATGACCCTGTCCTCCAAAGCAGTTGCAATCCCTCCCAGTTTGGTATCATCCGCAAACTTAATAATCGTACTTTCTATACCAATATCTAAGTCGTTAATGAAGATATTGAACAGAGCCGGTCCCAAAACAGACCCCTGCGGAACCCCACTCGTTATGCCTT
This sequence comes from Terrapene triunguis, assembly GCF_002925995.2. Taxonomy (NCBI): domain Eukaryota; kingdom Metazoa; phylum Chordata; order Testudines; family Emydidae; genus Terrapene; species Terrapene triunguis. The sequence continues at coordinate 12,325,680 of NW_020664725.1, forward strand.
TCCAGCAGGATTGGGAACCATTAATAACAACTCTCTGAGTACGGTTATCCAGCCAGTTATGCACCCACCTTATAGTAGCCCCATCTAAATTGTATTTGCCTAGTTTGTCGATAAGAATATCATGCGAGACCGTATCAAATGCCTTACTAAAGTCTAGGTATACCACATCCACAGCTTCTCCCTTATCCACAAGACTCGTTATCCTATCGAAGAAAGCTATCAGATTGGTTTGACATGATTTGTTCTTTACAAATCCATGCTGGCTGTTCCCTATCACCTTACCACCTTCCAAGTGTTTGCAGATGATTTCCTTAATTACTTGCTCCATTATCTTCCCTGGCACAGAAGTTAAACTAACTGGTCTGTAGTTTCCTGGGTTGTTTTTATTTCCCTTTTTATAGATGGGCACTATATTTGCCCTTTTCCAGTCTTCTGGAATCTCTCCCGTCTCCCATGATTTTCCAAAGATAATAGCTAGAGGCTCAGATACCTCCTCTATTAGCTCCTTGAGTATTCTAGGATGCATTTCATCAGGCCCTGGTGACTTGCAGGCATCTAACTTTTCTAAGTGATTTTTAACTTGTTCTTTTTTTATTTTATCTGCTAAACCTACCCCCTTCCCATTAGCATTCACTAGGATAGGCATTCCTTCAGACTTCTCGGTGAAGACCGAAACAAAGAAGTCATTAAGCATCTCTGCCATTTCCAAGTTTCCTGTTACTGTTTCTCCCTCTTCACTAAGCAGTGGGCCTACCCTGTCTTTGGTCTTCCTCTTGCTTCTAATGTATTGATAAAAAGTCTTCTTGTTCCCCTTTATTCCCTTAGCTAGTTTGAGCTCATTTTGTGCCTTTGCCTTTCTAATCTTGCCCCTGCATTCCTGTGTTGTTTGCCTATATTCATCCTTTGTAATCTGTCCTAGTTTCCATTTTTTATATGACTCCTTTTTATTTTTTAGATCATGCAAGATCTCGTGGTTAAGCCAAGGTGGTCTTTTGCCACATTTTCTATCTTTCCTAACCAGCGGAATAGCTTGCTTTTGGGCCCTTAATAGTGTCCCTTTGAAAAACTGCCAACTCTCCTCAGTTGTTTTTCCCCTCAGTCTTGATTCCCATGGGACCTTACCTATCAGCTCTCTGAGCTTACCAAAATCCGCCTTCCTGAAATCCATTGTCTCTATTTTGCTGTTCTCCCTTCTACCCTTCCTTAGAATTGCAAACTCTATGATTTCATGATCACTTTCACCCAAGCTGCCTTCTACTTTCAAATTCTCAACGAGTTCCTCCCTATTTGTTAAAATCAAGTCTAGAACAGTTTCACCCCTAGTAGCTTTTTCAACCTTCTGAAATAAAAAGTTGTCTGCAATGCAGTCCAAGAATTTGTTGGATAGTCTGTGCCCCGCTGTGTTATTTTCCCAACATATATCCGGATAGTTGAAGTCCCCCATCACCACCAAATCTTGGGCTTTGGATGATTTTGTTAGTTGTTTAAAAAAAGCCTCATCCACCTCTTCCACCTGGTTAGGTGGCCTGTAGTAGACTCCTAGCATGACATCACCCTTGTTTTTTACCCCTTTTAGCCTAACCCAGAGACTCTCAACACTTCCGTCTCCTATGTCCATCTCTACCTCAGTCCAAGTGTGTACATTTTTAATATATAAGGCAACACCTCCTCCCTTTTTCCCCTGTCTATCCTTCCTGAGCAAGCTGTATCCATCCACACCAACATTCCAATCATGTGTATTATCCCACCAAGTTTCAGTGATGCCAACAATGTCATAGTTGTATTTATTTATTAGCACTTCCAGTTCTTCCTGCTTATTACCCATACTTCTCGCATTTGTATATAGGCATCTAAGATACTGGTTTGATCTTTCCTCCCGGTTTTGTCCTGACCCTCCTTTCTCTCTGCCAATATAGCCCACACTCCCTCTCGTCTCCGACCCATCTCCCAGGTCTCCATGTTCCCCACTTACCTGTGGGCTTTGCTCACCTGTCCCCGTCGAACCTAGTTTAAAGCCCTCCTCACTAGGTTAGCCAGTCTGTGTCCAAATAGGGTCTTTCCCCTCCTCGAAAGGTGAACACCATCTCTGCCTAGCAGTCCTTCCTCAAATAGACATGAATGTCTGACCTAGACTAGCTACTCGAGCGGTACATAGATCACGCTGCATTAAGGAGGGTTACAGTCATTCCTGATCCACTAGGCTGGCAGCATCCCGAGAGCCCCCGTTTGTGGTTCTGAGCATGCAGCAGTTCAAATTTCCCACGCACCCCTCTGGCTGGCTGCCTCTGCAATGCTGCTGCCTCAACCATCCCCACCCCCCACGGCAGTGCATGGAGTCCTCAGCAGAGCTTTGCAGCTAGACACCCTGAGGCATTGTGGAACCAGAATGGAGGAGGCCACACGAGGGACTGAAGGAAACACTGGGGCCCAAAGGAAGTTCTCAGGGGTCTGCAATACGTGGGCCCTGCTGTCATGGACCCTCCCGCAAAACACACAGCATCCCAGTTCATGCCTCACTTAGCCATCCAGGCTGCACCTCTGCTGCCAGCCAGCCAGATGCCTCTTACCCACCTCATGACCACTGATGGGGTCTGCTCTGCTTTGCTTTGGCATGGCAGCATCTCTGAGAAGAGTCGGGCAGAGCGTTTCCCGCTGCTCTGTGCTCTGTTGAAACCAGCCCCACAGAGCCACCCTGCATGGCACTGTACCTCTTTGGGGGCAACATGGAATGGGCAAGGGGCTGCGCCACTGTGTAGGTCCAACAGCCTTTGCCCCTATGTACCTAGAGCAGGGCCCAAGGGCTATAGAAGTTACTCCAGCCCTGAGCTTGGTGCCGTGGCTGCAGAGTGGATCTGGGGCTCCTCTGTGGTCAGTGGGGACCATTTCTCCCCTCATAGCACCTTGACTGAGATCTCCAAAGCCCAGCCCAGTTACTTGGACTGAGCATTAGGGACTGGGGGCGCCCTTCAGATGGAAAAATCTTGCATACTCCTTCCTTCCGCTCTCTTCCTCTGAGATTCCTCTGCCTTCCTCCCATTGCTCCCCCTCCTCCTGCTGCTTTATTCCTCACTCATCTTCCTTCTCCCCCTCCTCCCGCTCTCCCCTCTGCCTTCCCCAAGCCACTGGAGAGGATTTGAGACAGGATTATCTGTTGATAACAGCCCCCCATCGTAAATCCAGTCAGGGGCGATGGCTAATCCCTTTAATAAGTCGCTTCAGAGCTGGCTGCAGCGCTAACCTGTCTGTTTACTCGCCGGCACAGACGGGTTCTCTGGGGGGCACTGTGGTGCCTGGCCCAGGTGAGCAATTTCCTCAGCCTCCCCCCAGAGTGTCTGACGCTATGCTGCCCTGCCATGGGCTGGAGCGTGACAGCCAGCCCCTCAGTGGGGCGGAGGGGGAGGGATGGGCCATTGGGAGCTTTGCTATTTCTCTATTGTAACACATTACAGCTGGCTGGGTCCTGGAGGTCTTCACGCGCTTTAGTCCCCGTTAAAAAGGAATGAGATGAGTTCATGGCGGATAGGTCCAGCAATGGCTGTTAGCCAAGATGGTCAGGGATGAAACCCCATACTCTGGGTGTCCTCAGCCTCTAACTGCCAGAAGCTGGGACCAGATGACTGGGGATGGAGCACTCGATAAATGCCCTGTTCTATTCATCCCCTTTGAAGCACCTGGCATTGGCCACTGTCAGAAGACAGGGTACTGGGCTAGATGGACCTTTAATCTGACCCAGTCTGGCTGTTCTTATGTCCTTAGTAAAATTCCCACTGACCTCAATAGGAGTGTAGCCTTGGGAAAGTCTGAGCAAGAACCTCAGGGCTTGATCCCTTGACTTCAGAGGGAGTTTGCCTGAGCAGAACATGAGTAAGAAGCTCAACACTAGGCCCATCAAGTGCAGAAGGATGATCGCTAGGATCAGCGACCGCCACAGAGCTCAGAGCTTTGTGAATCCCTCACACTAATTTGTAGGCTCACAAAACCCTATGTGAATTGGCAGTGCTTCCCTTCCCTTGATTTAGATCCAGTGGGCAAGACCCTTAGCTGGACCAGCTACTAGAGGGGTACATAGATCACCCGGCGTGACTGACACAGCCCCATGGGCCCCTTGTCGATGTGGGGCTCTGGCTCTATGGTAATTTACAAGAGTGATTCATTTGTTTAGAGCTCTTCTAAAGGAAATTGTGGTTTAGCTAAAGGGAAGTGGAAGCCCATGCGGTGTCCTATTATTATTCTCTGTTATCCGCACTCAAGGCTGCCCAAAACTTGAGGCCTCAAAGACAGACAAATCCACCCACCCAGCTCCAGAACTTTAAGCTGGGACGAGGGCTGTGGTGTCAGGACAGCCAGCTCACCATGGCTGCAGGTTGGGCTGCATTCCATTGCCCGCTCACAGGGAGAAACCCTGGTGAATATTAATCGGGTCCCCTAGGAAATAGCCCACAGCATGTCCCTCACACAGCCATCTGTGTCCCATGCTGGTCAGGGTCATTGAGAAGAATTGTTTCCTCCACTGCAGGAATCACTGGGGAAGGGTCTCCAGCCTACGCTCTGCAGGAAGAAAGACTAGAGGATCCTAATGATCCCTTCTGGCCTTCATATCTATGGGCCTGCTTCGCCCTTGCCTTGCACCTTGTGTCACCATTTGCGCTGGTGCAAAGGGCAGGGGAGGGGGGGAAATCAGGCAGACAGGAGAAGACCATTCTGATTTGGGAGCACCTGGCTGCCCCTCTGTGGAGGTGCGGTGTGCTTGACCACACTCCTGATGGGCATGGGGTCGCATCTCTCCCGATCTTGTGCTGAAAGGCCCAGCTGCAAAATGAGTCCCTGACTCATTGGGTTAGGGCAGTCGGAGGTGACGCTGGCTGTACCATTGGCTATGAAACTAACGCGCTTAAACCACATCAGCCCGACGAGCCATTGGCTGGGAAAAGCTTTGACTTTGGCCGCCCCTTCGCACAGGTGTACTTGACTCCACAAGGAGCCAGGCAGAGAATCAGACCCCAGGTATCTATGAATTCAAGCTCTTTCTCAAAGGAATATTTTTCCACCACATAGCTGCACAGGGCTGCCACTGGCCTATATGTGGAAGGGAAACTTACCTGCACTACTTAAAGGCCCTCTCTTGTTTGTTCACACTGTACTCAGCAAGATGTCCCATTGACTCCTCAGGGAATAAGGTGTTACTCCAGATGAGTAACATTCTCACCATCTGGGCTTAATCTTCCCCAGCCAGAATGGCTCCAGCCCTGCAGCCTGGGCGTGAGCAGCACCAACGCACAACCAACCCTCCAGCACCCCCTGCCCTCTGGGAGCTCCTGGCCTGGGAATGCCAGCACTCAGCCACAGCCTAGTGCCACATTGCTTCCAATGCAACATTTCCTTCCTTTTTAATGAGCCTCTCTCTCTTTGCAGAACATGGGCTTTTTCCCCCTTTCTCCTTATTAAGACAAAGCTGTCATCGGCTTCCCCATTCCGCTGGTTTGTTGGGACTTTCAAAGCCTGCAATCGTATTAAATATTCAGTCAGTTCCTTTGGGCTGCATTTCAGGGCCCATATCTCTCCCTTTAATTGCTCCATCAAGAATAGATTAAAGTTTGATACTGCAGCTTTGGCTGGGACTAACTCAAACACTTAGGGGTTGGCTGCCTTATTTATTTAAAGAGAAAATGCCGGGGTTATTCTGCTTAAATTAGGCTTTCCAATTGCTAATGCCCTTTCTTTCTTTCTGTTATTATTTCCCCCTTCTTTCATCCATTCTTTCTATTACTTACTCTTTCTTGTTTTCTATTAGTTATGTGACCATTCTATTCTTTACTTTCCTTCTCTTGGTCTTTCTATTATTTACTCTTTCTTTTGTTCTTTCTTTCTATTATTTACTCTTTCTTTTGTTCTTTCTTTCTATTATTTATTCTTTCTTTTGTTCTTGTTCCCCGCCATCTCCTGCTATGCAAAAGCTCCTCCTTTCACAGCACCCCAGATGGACTCCTTTCTCATCCCTCCTCCATCTGGGAAGGACAGTACAACTTCTTCTCTGCAGACACTTCTCCCCAGACTCTGGAGGTCTGACTCCAGCAGAGTGGTTGCATCAGTCCATGTCTGGGAAGCACCTGGTGGGCACTTCATGAGCCCTGACTGACAGGAGGAGACACCCTCCCTCACCCTGTGCTGCTGGCAAGGGTGGCTCTAACTCTAACTCTAACAAATAACCCTGAAGAGGCCTCTTCCCTTCTGTGGAAACACATCCAGTTGAGCACCTGAATCTTTGCCCCATCACCTTATCTGCCTCTCCTAGCTGGCTAAGCATTTTGACCACGATGGCTCGGTCTGCAGGGCACTTCACCTCTCTCTGCCTCTCCGGCGCCCTTCCCAGTGCTGGCTAGATCTAACCCAGCAGACAGGGAACAGTTTGTCAATGCCCCAAAGCAGGGGACCAGCTTTGCCAGTGCACTAAACTATCTCATTCCTGCTTTTGCGGGCTGCAGCTGGGAGGAATAATATAAAAATAAAAAAAACCACCCTTCCCCTTAGCTGCATCCCAGCTGGTCTGCAAGCTGTTTTTCGCTGAGGCTAGGAATCTGCGGGTGAACCCACCAGCACCAGAAGGGGAGGGAGGCAGGTCGGCCACAACCATAGGGCCACAAACAGCAGCCAAGCAGGCTGCGCTGCCCTCCTGGTTCCCTTGATGTAATTAACATCCCTTTGTTATTGCCTGCGATCACGTCTGTTGCTGCTTTAATCATCGTCTCCCCACAATGAGCTTCCTTCTCATTAGGGGCTTAAAAACTTCCATTATAAACATGTAAATGGGACGCAGTGAGGAGGGAAATATTTTACTGTGCCAATTTCCTTTCTGCGGCTGCCAGCAACGCGTGATTGTATTGCTAAGTGTCTCTGATCGGCCTTGGCATTACAAGGTCTGTACCGCCCTGCTGCACTCCCCCGATCACCACTGAGCCATGCTCCCTGCATCCCGCTCCCAATTCTCTCCTGGCCCGTGACTGTGAAGCGAGGCTTTCATATGCAGGGAAGATACTGGATCCCGAACGGGAAGTAGGGGGGGGTCAGGATCTACCCGTGCCAATGGGCTCCAGCTTTTGGAGGGTGTATTCCCTAGACTGCAGCTATCTCTGCCCCAAGATGGGGCGGGGATGCCTTTGTCCCTCAGTCTTAGCTGGCAGGGTGATGTCTCAGTCCCTCTGCCCCAAGCGGTCTCTGTCGCTCTCACCCATCTCTCTCTGGTGCACGCAGAGAGGGTGGGGCTCCCTCTGAGCCACCCTGGGATATGAATCACTCTCCCCATGTCTCGTGCAGTGCGTGTTCAGAACCTCTCCCAGAGCCACCATGTACTGTGCATCCCAAGAGCGGAGTAAAGGGCAGAGCGGATGTGGTGTGCGCTGGCACGGGCCGGCATACGGCTGTGCTCTGTGTGTGTAACATGAATCGAGGGAGACAGAATGTGAAGGGAGGGGGAAATGTATTTAGAGAAAACAGGCTCGGAAAACATCTGTTGGCTAGTGCAGATGTGCGACATTCCCCAACGGCTGCTGCAAACCAGGGAAGCGTTCTTTCTGACTGTGCCTTTCCTGGAGGCTCACGATCCAGGATTTCCCGGGTCATCTTCTGCATAAAGCTCTTACTACGACTCAACATGCTACTGATGCCTCTGCATGGCGTCTGCCTGGGGGAGCCGGGAAGGGAGCAAGAGCTGAGAAAAGACACCAAGCCCTTTTGTGCTGAATTCACATCACATGGGACGTGGGTTTCATGGGGTCTGGAGAGCTGCATGCTGAGAGACGGGAGCTCCTCGAGTCAAAGACCCATGCACCATGCTCATGGCTAGTTACCTGGGATCAGAGCTGGCACGGGTCTGGTGGGTACTGAATAAAGGGTTGGATCCCTCGCAACTGCATTACTAAAGCACTGCACTGGTCAGTCAGATCAATAGTGTCTTCTCAGTTCAAGGTACCCTGGCAGACAGGTTCCAGGGCACAGGCCTGGCATGGCGGTGTGCCCTTAGTCAGCACAGCTGTATGGGGGCCAAGACCGGGATAGCAGGGGATGTGGCAGGTCAGGACTGAGCTGGGAGGGAAAGTATGCAGGCTGCATGGCTATCATGGGCCAGTACTGTCTGTCCAGGTCATGAATCTTAAATTCACAGACCCCTTGTTTTTGTTTTTTAATAACACCGTATTCTGGCACAGGAAACTTTCTCTCTGACAAATGGGGAAGCGTCATTATGCATGTCGCTGAGCTCTGAAGTGTCTGAGAGGAAACAATCTTTGCCTCTTTAATTGATTCGACTCACTCACTTAAGCGATCTTCCCGGTTCCTCTTGCACGTTCACGTCTGCTCTAATCCCCATCTGCTTCCAGCAGCTCCTCTCCTGCTGCACCCGGGGATGGGGATTTCCATGCACTCAGCTGGGGTCATGTTTTCAAATGTACCCACGTGACTTGGGCGCCTACAATTCAGCCCTTCAGAGGCTTCTAAATCACTTGGGTGCTTAACCTCAGTGCCTTTATGGGCAGCTCAATGCAAGAGTCACTGCAGGAGCCCAGATGGGGAAGGGAACTAGTGCAGTCTACTCTGAATGGTTCCCTAGTAGAAAACTCTGTTAACTATTCCAGGCCCGTTCACCTAGGACACCCACTGCTGTGCCTTTTCAGGTCCTCCATTCTGGTTAGCCTAGCAGCTGGGAAAAGAATACAGGGCATGCGTGGCCCAGTGGCTAGCCTGGCTCCAGATTTAGAAAAAGAAGCCAGCTTTACATGTCCCCAAGGTCAGGGAAAGAAGATGAAGATATCCAAGGAAGGGCAGCTGATCAGATCGGGATTCTTGCAGGCCAGAAGTCGCCGCTGCCTGAGCTGGAGGCTGGTGGCTGGCTGTGGTGCCCAGATGAACATCTGGGTGCCAGGCTTTTACAAAGTGCTGATGAGCACAGCTGGATTCTGGGGGTATGGCTCGCTCCCCCAGGCATTGTCCACCAGTCCGAGAGTCTAGTAAGTCTGTGCTAGGAGCTCCACCCCTTCCAGCAGTGGCCGTGAGTCTGCAGTAGAGGGACTCTGGCTTCCCCCTCCAGCTATGTTCATGAGTCTGCGGTAGGGGCACTTGAACTGCTTTCTCCAGCTGTGCGTTTTGCCTAATCCTGCTCAGCTCTCTGCAGACAGGAACCACTGAGCGTACAGTAATACCACCAAAGACGCCTGACGAAACCCTACAGGCGGAAATTGCAGCCAAGGTGCGGGGAGGAGATATCAAATCAGGCGCCGCGGCACTTTCAACTCCAATCTCCTCGCCGAACCTGCCCATAAAGCATTGCTGAGACGTCTCCCTTCTCCCAGCTCCTCTCTGGCATGAGGACTCGCTGCCTTTGAGCTTTCTAATTTCATAAACCACCAGTGCTTTGCCTTCCCGGCTGCATCCTCCTGTTTCCTTGAAGTTCCCTAAGCTGGGCGCAACAGTTCAATAATTGCGTGTAATTGTATCTCAGCTGCTGGAGCAGGGGACCCAGCATAGGGAGGTGAGAAAACAGGAGTGTGCCCCGGACTTAGCCACGGCCTGACCTTTGGCTGCCACTGCCTGCAAAGCAGGGACCAGCTGAATGTGGAGGCCCCTGGAGTCTGCATTACCTCAGCACCGGACTTTATTAACTCTGTGGTCCTTCAGGGATGCATATTGCACAAAACCCTCCCTGGTAACACAACCAGCTGAAGCACAGCTGGAAAGTCCGCAGCTTGGGCCTTGCCTTCACTGCTGAAATAGGGGTGTGGTTTTTGCCTCAGGGCCACCCATACAGGTGAGCTATCCTGAGGGAAAACCCAGTGAAGGACAGGCACTCTAGTTTTACTGTGAGGTAGCTAGAGCAGGTGAGCATATACCTGCACCTAGTTTACCTCTGTGACATTCTGTACCTTGGGGGAGCATCCAGTAACCCCCACATTCCTCATTTATCTATAATTGTGATATTGCATATAAAATATCAGGGGAAAGGTTATAATGAAAGTCATTTTTCTCTCTAAATATGTATATCATTAATGCATATGGAGTTAGGAGAATGTGTTGTATGGTTGTCACTAAAATATGCTGTGGATCTGGGAGGTGCCCTGGTACCAGCTCTCCAGAGACAATGACAAGGGAGGTAACCAATACCCGGGTGGATGCTGAAGAGACATCAACAGCCATTGTCCAGCAAGGGAGTTACAATGCAATGACTCACCTGCATAAGGCCACATCAGGGGAACTGCTCAACGTTGCCTGGGGACTCAGCAATGTCCACCAGATATGCCTGGACTATGTTCTCCAAGCACATGGACTGAGGGTATAAAACAGAACAAAGGGGCCTCATGCACGGCCTTTCTCCTGGCCCCATCTATGCTGCAAGCAACAAAGGCACTCAGCAGAAGACTGAAGACTCCAACAGAGGGGAATGGCCCAGGTTTCACGCGTGAAACCTGTATACTATGAACTGCAATATCCAGTGGGGTGAGAGAAACTGCTTAATCTAGATGTTGCCCAGTCTAATAGGATTGAGAGTTTAAACTGTGTGTTTATATTTTCTTTTCTTTTGGTAACTAACTCTAACTTTTTGCCTATCACTTATAGTCACTTAAAATCTATCCTTTGTAGTCAATACATTTGTTTAACTGTTTATCTTTACCAGTGAGTTTGCCTGAAGTATGTGGTAAATCTGCTCAGGTTTACAAAGGCTGGTGTACATCCACTTTCCATTGATGAAGTGATGAACCAATTAATAAACTTGCACTGCTCGTCTTGAGCAGTGCAAGACAGTATATACCTGAGGTACAGTGCTGGGAGCTGGGGGGATTTGGCTAGTGCCTTTCTCTGTGTGATTCATGAGTGGCTCTGGGAGCATTCGTGCAATCTAGCTAGCTGTGGGGCTCCACATACAGTTGTGCTGAGTGATCACAACACCTGGAGGGGTTTGCTGCTAGTCACTAGCAAGGCATTGTGAGAGACAGCCCAGGCTGAAGAGGTAAGGGGGCACAGCGGTAGCATAGTCCCAGGCTGCACCCCGGGGACCCCATCACAACCTCATGATATAACTACAGTGCCTTGTTTCTGCTGTGTTTTTTGCCTCAGGATAGCTCATGCATTGGTGACCCTGAGCTGACAGACTAACTGTAGGCCTTGTCTTCACTGCTAAAAAAGCTGCGTCTAACAGCTCTTCTAACAGCATAGAAACAGCCATACTGCATTAAACCAGGCCTCCCGCTAGTAGCCTGTCTCCAGCCAAGAGAGGCCAGCACCAGCTGTCTCAAGGGGATGTGTAAGAAGCCCGGCAATTATGAGATAACCTGACCCCCAGGGAAGTTTCTTCCTGACCCCATTTGTTAGAGGTCAGCTCCTGCCCTGAAGCATTTGCACAGACAGGCCAGACCATCAGCGGATGTGGATCCGAGTCTCTCCGTCAAACATAAGAACATAAGAATGACCCTACTGGGTCAGACCAAAGGTCCATCTAGCCCAGTATCCTGTCTACCGACAGTGGCCAGTGCCAGGGGCCCCAGAGGGAATGAACAGAACAGGTAATCATCAAGTGATCCATCCCCTGTCGCCCATTCCCAGCTTCTAGCAAACAGAGGCTAGGGACACCATCCCTGCCCATCCTGGCTAATAGTCATTGATGGACCTCTCCTCCATGAACTTATCTAGTTCTTTTTTGAACACTGTTATGGTCTTGGCCTTCACAACATCCTCTGTCGATGGGGTTACACCGATTTGCATGGGCTGAGAATCTGGCCTGCAGTTACCTACTCGGCTGCAAGGAATGATCTGTAAGCAAATGGGATTGATTGGAAAATGTGTCCATCTGCCCAGAGGACTGTTGCTAAACAGCCTAATCCCCTTCCAATCATTTTACAATAGAAATGTTACACTTGAACTGTTCAGTTATGTTCCCATTCTGCCGCCTTTCAGAGGAAACTGACCTTTTCAGAATGAACTCACATTGCTTGCCATATAAAATCCATGCATTAGCTTCGCTCAGGATTTAACTTGGAAACTTCCCCCCCCACACCCCACCCCAGATGTATTCAATGGATGACTTTCCTCTTCTCAATTCTAGACCGGGATTTAATGCCCAAAATAGTACTCTAAAACACTTCTCTCTCTTTCCTTGGGCCTCTCACATGCTGAGAGACTAGTGTGCCGGCATCCAAACGCTGTGCTTTTGATTCTGATAAGAAAGGGGGTAATATTCTCCAACAGGGCTACAACTAGGGTTAGGGATAAGCATTATGAGTCCACATAGAAGAGTTATGGTTAAGCATTAAGGATAGGGGGTAAGATTAGTGTGGGGGCATGATGGGGTCTATCAGGCCTTCTCTGCCCCCTGCTGGAGGCATCAGCACCATGACACTTTTGGCCCAAGGAAAACCCACTCAGACCTGGCGACCAACAAGACAGTCCTCCAGAGATCTAGAAGGGACAGGAGGAAATAATGACCAATCAAGAACCAGCAGGCCAATTAAGAAGGCTTGCTTATGTTGGTCAGGGGTAGAACAGGGTGAGACAGAGACGGAGCAGGAGTGGCAGCGGGTTAGGATTAGGATTAGGATTGAAGGTAAGACTCTAGCTAGGGGTAAAATTAGGTTTTCGTGTTGATGATATAGTTCAGGTTTAATTAATATGTAATACTAAGGTTAGCGCTGAGGTTAGCGCTAGCAATAAACTTTGAGTTGGGAGACAATATTAGCATTGTGTTTACCATTAATCCAAGGTAGGGATGATAAAACAGTGACAGACCCTTTGGAACTGTAGGGAAATAGGCGGATGGATAGATGGACAGACAGATAGGAAAATAGTATGCCTTGTGATAGAGAGAATGTATGGGGAGAGAGACAATACGCGTAGAGGTAGATTGATAGGTGGATAGATAGATGGATGGGTGTGAATGGGGATAGATAAATAGATAGAATTTGGCTGTGGTTGAGGCTGTCAGATGATGGGATTGGCATCAAAGTTAAGATGATCCCAGGTTCTGCCCTGTGTTACTGGCTAATATTTTAAATGCTTTCTTGTTTCATTTATTTGGAAAAAGATAAATCTGAGGCTGCAGAGATTAAAATGGTTTTTTCCTTGTCAGTTTGGGTGCTGATTTTAATCAGTTTTTTTTCTCTTTCACAGCTCCATTTCCAAAGAAAAGAAACAGTACAGAGAGAAAGTGGAGCTGCTCCCAGGATGAATGGGCCTGACTGGCAGGGCATAAAATTACCATTGTCTCTTCACCTTGCCTTCTGCATTCCCTTTATTAATTAACCGGAACCGCAGTCATTCTCTCATTTCTCCCTCATTCATTCTATTTCTTCCCTTCTTTCTCTCTGTACTCCCCTGCTGCAAGGTTCATTATTCTCACCCGGTGGCTCAGAGAAGGGCCCAGATCTCAGGAGGTCTGAAAGGAGGGGCTGTGCATCTGGGCTGAAAATGTCATTAGCACTAGGGCTGGGATGGCTCTGGTTGGCAACACGGCCGCTCTGGACCTGGGACTGGTGTTTAAGCATCCTACCATGGTACTGTAAGTGATACGGGTCTGGGATGGTGCTGCCAGCAATACTGGGTCTGAGATGGCTTGTAAATGATTCCAGGGCTGGGTTGTTCTCCGTGCTTGGTCAGTGGCAGCTCTGACTGGGCCTCCGAGGTGCTACTTCGATACCCAGAATAATAATAAATACATTCATAAGGCCAGGCCTGTGAGAGTTCTGTAAGTGGAGCTGGTTCTAGCATGGCAGTGTGCGTACTACTGCGTGTGGAACAGTGCTGGTGGCGCTGAGCTGGGTGGTATTGGTTATGGGGGCAGTTCTGCAAATGGGCCTGGGCCTGGGACAGCTTCTTAGGCACCCGGGTTCTGGCTCGAGCCGTTGGTGATCCAGAGGTCTGAGCTGCCTGGAAATGAGGAGTATCTCCCTTTGGTTCTGATGGAGCGTTGGCTATTCCCCGCCTCAGCCCAGGTGTTACAAAGTCCCTTTCCCCTCTGGCTCTTCCTTAATGGAAGGAGCCCTGCTGACACGGGATGTCACTCAGCACTCACCGCACTCCCCCACACAGAGTCCCATCCAACCTGCTGGCAGCTTCCCCAGCTTGTAGGGGAAACGGCCTGGGTGTTATGATCATGGAGACAGACGCTATGGCATTGTGTGTCCCAGAAGTACTGGTCAGATGGAGGCAAGCAGGGGAAATCAGCCACGGCAGGAGGCAGAGGACAAGCTCTTGGCCTGCACAGCTAGTATTCCCCACCCCACGCCCTAACTCCTGAGAAGAGCCTAACACACAGAGAAGGGGGCTTTCCCTTCAGCTGCCTGGAGGCGTCTATGGCTCCTGGACTGCATCTCAGCCATGACCAGGGGCAGGTCCCACACAGGCCTGTGGACCAGAACAAGATCTTGGTTCAGCTCCTAGCTGTGGCAGTAAACGTCCCTCCCGCAGCAGGAGCCAGGGTTCCCTGTGGGATCTCAGGGCTGCCCGTTCCAGTCTGAGTCAAGACGCCCAGCTGCTCACAAGACTCTAGACATAGCATCCTTGGACCATGCCACCCAGTAGTCGTTATACACAGCCACTGGGGAGCGTGCATTCTGAGGCTGAGTGCCCAGCCCTGCTCTCCTAGACTTTGCCCTGGTCCAGGCAAGAGAAGGACCCACAGACTAAAGGCACGGACCCAGAAATCAGCACTGGCCCCAGCCAGAGGGATTTTACAACCCAAATCAAACCTCTCTGCTGTCCCTTCCTTGAAGCTGGAGGGTGCTGAGCACAGACAGGCCTGAGCCATCACCCCAACTCCCCCTAACTCTGGCGGAGGCTGAGAATCTGAACCCGGATCTGGTTTGGAACTTCGCAGTTTTCAGCGTGCCCCATCCTCTCCCCTTCGCACAGGGCTCAGTATTTAGTCCTGGCTGTGGGATCCTTTACCTGGGGCTACAGCAATCTTTCCCCCATCCAGGCCCATCTCTCTTCCTTTATTTGCTCCCTGTAACTCTTTCCTCATCCCTCACCCCCAGCTGACCCACACACAACTCAATAAGATTCCTGTCCCATCCCTTCTCAACACCTTTGATCCCAGCCGGGGGGGGGGGCCTTTCCTCTGGGCCCCTTGGAGGTGGGGTTTGGCTAGCTGGCACACCAAGGGCAGCCTGTGGGGATGGGGCAGTGGAACGGCTGGCACACACGAGAGCGACAGACGGGGTGTGGAAAGGAGGCCTTAGTAAAGCAATCCATTATATGCTGTTCTAATTTCATTGCAGCAGTGGCCTCCTCCCCCAGCGTTGTTCCCTCGTCTTCCCCCACAGCAGTGCCCACTCCTGTAATTGCATCAGTGGGGCCCAGGCAGTAGGAGCCATTAGCTGGATTAACCCCTTTACAGAGCACCAGCCAGTCACCACCTTCATCCACCCAGCCAGTCTGAGAGCAAGTCCTGGGACGGCTTCCTAGGGGATAGGTAAGCCCAGGAATCTTTGCTTGGGCAAAGGAGGGATGAACAGAAAATGCAAACAAACCAGGTTTCTCTGGTTACAAATGTTCTGCCCTATGCAAACACTGAGGGGTGTGTATGGTTTATTGGTGCATCAAATCTGAAAGCTTGTCTCCAGTAATGACTAACGCCTGATGCTTTGGGACCACCCCTCACTGGCATGCCCAGCCAAGACCCTGATCCATAAAAGTACTTAAGCATTAGTGGTCCCATGGAAGTCAGTGGGACTAGCCATGTGCTTAATGTTAAGCATGTTGCTGCTCTCAATTGGAGCTCAGTTGCACAGTGCTGTTCATTGAGATGAGGAAAAGATTCCTTCCTGACTCCAGCAGCAATTGGCTGATGCCCTGAAGCATGAGGATTGACCGCCCCTAACTTTAACTGGCTCCACCACAAAGGGTATCATGGTGAAAATGGAAAATTGTCAGAATTAATTGGATGAAAAATGTGCAAAATGACAGCAAGGCATGTGAAATTCTGTGCCAAAATCTCACCCTGACCCGAAGGTTAGAGCAGTGATGGACAACCTGCGGGCCGCTGGGATGTGCTGGCTGCTGCTTCCCACAGCTCCCATTGGCCAGGAACGGCGAACCGCGGCCGCTGAGAGCTGCAGGGGGCCGTGCCTTCAGACGGTCAACATCAGCAAAATGTCTCGCGGCCCACAATCAGATTACCCTGATGGGTCGCATGCGGCCCACGGGCCACAGGTTGCCCACCACTGGTTTACAGGATCAAACCAGAACTAACCAATGGTCCATCTAGTTCAGTGCCCTGTTTCTGGTAGTACCCAAACCAACCTTAGCCCTAATCTCTCCCTTACCCTGGCTGGTGATCATCCTATGCCCTGAAGCATGAGGATTGAAAGTCCTTGTCATTTCTACCCTCACTTGTGGCCCTGCAGATGACTCCCTTGTTCATCTTAGTGCCTGGACCAGAGCGTGCTGGGCCCTTTAAGAGCAAGTGCAAGCCCAGGTGTAGCTGGGGATCTGATCCTTTGCTGCAGAGGAGGTTGAGTCATGTGACTGTGCTGGGCCCAGATATAAGCCGAGCCAGTGGCTCAGGCTGCAGTGAGCTGAGGTGGAGGGGAAATGTGGGGTTTTCCCCAGTGGCTGGTAGAAGCCCACAAGGTTTGGTGGAGCCAAGCCTCAGGAGAGCCTAGGGTTGGAATACAGAGCTGCCTGGAGGATGGGTGATGACGGAAGGAAGACTCCTGGGCAGCGCAGGGAGGAGGTCTGTGATGGACACCTGCCTTTATTTAGGCTCCAAGGACGTCTGACTAGAGTGGGAGGAACCCCACCCCTCTGGTCCTGTGCCAGTGGGCCAATGACTTGCTGAGTGGAGTAGGGGAACCTGGGAAGGGCACTAAGAGAAGCTACAGAGCTTAAAGGAGGCAAATGCTGTCTAGCCCAGGGAGGGCGCACCCTGCCTCAGTGACACTACTGGTGTGTGTTTTGCTGGCCCCTTGTTTTCCCCCTGGAAGGGGTGGGCTGTCAACCGGAGGATCCCAAGCACCACTGTGGACTCTGAGTAGGTGGAAGCACTGGGGAAACCGAGGCACGGATCTGTGATCACTTCCAGAGAGGTGAGCCCTTCAGTTACAGAGTCTAATCCTTTTCTGATCCCCCTTCCCACGTGCTCCTGTTTTCTGTCTCACCCCTCTATGCAGCTATGGCCTGGCTGTGACTCAAGGATGGGCAGAGATTGCACCGGGCTTTGCTGTGGCCTGCTGACAAATACATGGAACCACAGTTTAGCAGGCAGCAACTGAACGCTCTCCCTTGTCACCTGGGGCTGGGTGAGGCTACAGTAGGAGCCAGCAGTGGTCACTGGGAAGGAGTTTTATCTCCTACAGCACCACTCCCCACAGTCAGATCTCTGGCACTCCGGCAGTCTGCAGGGCTTAACGCATGGGCTATGGGACCGATCTCATTTGGGCCAGTGACATTTCATGGACAGGAGCTGAAAGTGACTACAACCGATAGCTGGTGAAATGAGATTAGTGGGCCTCAGCACAGTTCCCAATAGCCAGGTGTCCGCATCCCAGAAAACATCAGCACAATTAACAGGCAGCCTCGGCAGGACTGACCGGGCCATGAAGACAGCAATCCCCACTCCTGTTTTAGCATGCTCCTTCGTTTTGAGGCCCAGGGGTAGTCAGCGTGTGGGGCACTGCCAGCCGTGTGACAGTGAGCATGCATTCCCTGTGGCTAAATATGGGTTTCACTCTCTAGTGCTGTCAAGCCAGCACGGTATTCACACACAAATCTAGTTATAAAAAAACTTCCAGCTGTCAGTCAAAGCTGCGCAGCAAGGTCGAGGTTCCTGGAGAGTAATTAATTTCCACACAAAGACTTGGGGAGAAGAGTATGTTTAACACACGTATTATTCCTCTGCTCAGTATGTGTTCAATGTTTTTATTAACAATTAAAACCCCCCAAAGCTAGGCAGGATCATTAACAACAAGGAATGATTGTGAGTGACTGGGAAAAGCAGACTGAAGATGACAGGATAATACATAGGGTGAAAGAAATGTAAAGAGCCCAGATGTACTGAAACATAAAGGAAAATAGGTATGGGATGTTAAGAAAGAGGACGTTAACAGTGAGAGCATCACCTAGTGGTTGTGTATCCTTTGCTGTGACTGAGCCACAGAGGATGAGAGTCTATCACCGCTCTCATTACAGAATCCTGTTTAGCTTCAGAGGACCCCGCTTCAATCTCTTGTGTGTCAACCAAAGTGTTAGCTATCACACCAGCAATACGGAGCCGTCTCGCCTTCCTTTATTCTCATGCTACCCTAAGAGCTTCAGTGGGGTTCTGTAGGCAGGCCAAAGGGTTGGGGCTGCCATACTCCCAACTCTGCCAAAATCATCCCCCTCTGGTCTCTAGTTGCAGCTTTCATCTCCAGTAGGGTTGCGGGTGTATAAAGGTGGGACAGCCGGGTGATTATCAGGTCCCATGGAGCTGTTTGGAAGAGTAGGGAAACTTGCCTCTGCCATCCCAGGAATTCATCAGCATCCCCTGGCGTTCAGCAAAGAATGTAAACTCCTACTTAACTGTAGGCCGGCGACATGACTCACGGAAATCAGTGAACACTTAAGCCCATGCTTAAGGGTTTTGCTGTATCCGGATTGGTGGTGGATGATTTTGGGAGCTCTCCTAAGTGCTGAAATCAACCACCAGTGAAGACTTGTGTTCACCAGAACTTCCTTCCAGGCCAGAGGGACCCTGTTCTTCACATCGTGAAGCTGGCCCCTGCGAACTAGATGGAGCTCCTCCCAGCTTCTTAATCCGCACCTTGCCCAGCAGTTCAGAGACACACACCCCCAATGCATCCCCTTGAAGGAAGAACTGAGCTGTTAACTAAACAAAGCCATGTGGCTGCTGCTGTGACAGCTGGAGGAGAATCCTAGGCAGACAGCTCCCTCTCCTTCCAAGGAGTCCCTTTCCTATTTGCTCCAGCTTGCTCTCAGACCCTTGTTCCCCTGCTGGTGGAGGGCTGCAAGGCCCAGAGGGGATGAGAGAGCATCACGGCTAATCCTTTCCAAAGCTGGCTAAGTGGGAACAAGCTCCTGAACAAACCCTGGGCCTAAGCCCAGCCAGAGGCGGGAGGGCGGGGAGTGAATGTCACCGCCTTGTTCCAATTCAGCAGCTTCCCAGCTGTGCTTTACAAAGCCAAGTGTATGGTGCAGAACTGGAACTGCTCCTCGTGCTTGGGATGCAGCGTGAGCTACACTTTGCACGGCTGCTTTTTGCATGGAGTGCATGGCTGATCTTTGCACGATATTGTTCACAGGGGGCAGACTGCAGTCATTTTGTGCATGTCTCTTCAGCAGCGGCTGCTGCTGCTTGTTGCACCGTGCTACAGAACAAAAGGCCCCAATTATTTTCCCGGGGATGCCACGTTTCGGAGCACGCGGGTGTCTGCACTTGGGGAAAGCAAGCAGCAGCAATTAACAAAGAGCCTGAGTGAACCAAACCATTTCATTTTCATTTTCTCAATAATTAAGCTTCCTAATTTGGCACCGGCAGCCTCTTGCACTCTGTGCGCCAGCTCCAGAGGGAGGGGAGGTGCCAGGGCCCCCACTTCCAAGGCTCTTTTTGGGGAAAGCTGCCCCTGTGCTCGCCCAGGCTGCTTAGTGGGGCTCTCAGACCATGAGATATTGCCAATGAGTTGGACATGGGGTGAGCAGTGCTGGGAGGGATGGAGGCCGTGGTGCAGGCACTCAGAACTTCCCCCCTTCTCTTCCCCCTCATCCAGTTCTCTCCCCACTTTCTTTTACACATTCCTCTCTTCTGCCCCCTGCCCATTGATGTCTTGTTCTTCCTTCACTCTCTCTCCCCCCCTCTATCCCTTATACTGGGCCTGAGCCTGCAAGCTGCCACGCACCCTCAATTCCCAGTCACCTAACTGGAAGCTGGAGATGCTCAACAAGTCCAAGGAGGAAACACAGCTCCCTCCCTGAGCTCAAAGCAGAACAGCGGCTCCACCTTCTTTCCCTGCCTGGCTTGGGTAAGCAGCATCCCCCCCGTGTCCCCTCCTCACTGGCTGGTGCGCAGAGAACTCTCCCCACCCACCCAGCTCCCCTCTCCTCATTGGCCAGTGCAGGGCCTGCTCTCCCCAGATCCCCCTTCTGCTCATTGGCAGGTGTGGAGCAAGCTCAATCGACTTCACCCCCTGACAAGCACCTTGTAGCACTGACCATCCCTCCTCGGCCTGTCCCCCCACCATTCCCTCTCCTGTGCATCCAGATGCAGGGCTCCAGGATCCTGGCTCGTTTTGCTCTCAGTCCTGCTGAAATGCATCCAGGGCAGAATCTATTTTATTTATATATATTATGTAGCAAACACTGTGATAAATAGTGGGAGATCTTCATTCCTTAACCGGAACAAACATTGTTTTACAGGAGATGAAGGCAGATATGGCCACGATATACTATGCTTTATTGCATTTCTTCTCTTTTTTTAGTGAAGTTTCCCACAATTGTTTATATTTTTTTTATTTCCTGCCTGATGGATCAGTTTAGAATCAGAAAGAGCTTTAAAGAGAAAATTGCTTTTTTCTCTCCCGGCTCCAGGTTCCCGGCCTTATTGCTTCTTTGTTCTTGGTTTTTGGGTGATTTTTTTTACTTTCTTTTCTTTTTGTTAAAAGAGCATTTAAAACCTTCCAGCGACGACCACAGGAGATTATACCCTGATCATTCTTCATGCACTGTTTTCAGGTTCAGCTGTGGGGGGAAAAAAAGTTTTCTAGCCGGCTGAGGGGAAGAGGTAATGGAAAGCTCCTTTGCAAAAGAATAAGACAAACTGGCCAGCTGGTATAAATTGGCATAGCTCCGCTGACCTTGCTAAAACTATTCTGATTTAAATCAGTTGCGGATCAGGCTTGATCCTGCCCATTTCTGCAGTGTAGCACCTTCCATCCCCAAGCACTGCGCACGCTTTCCAAACGTCAAAGTGTTCTGCCGAGCAACTGCTGCCGCCAGCTCTGGGGAGGAACATCATTACTACTGAACAGTGTACAACAGCACTCGCCGATAACTCAGCACAGGAAGTGTAGAACAATAAACCCTGGATTGAATTGAGAAGGGCAGAATGTGATTACCAGAACTGCAGACCAGTATCCATTCCAATTCTAAACAGCTGTTCAGTTCAATCACATCTAATCGCTATTTATGAATATCTGTGCAAAGGTTTGGTTTTTTTGTTTTCTGGGTTTTTTTTTTTTGCACAAATGTTTGAGGGAGGTGGCTTGTCTTTTTGGTACTCATACACATGTGTGATTGGGGGGTTTTAAGGGTGAACAGGAGTGCTTGTCTGCTATGTATTATTGCACTTCTTAGCACTGCTGGGTCTTCCATGGAGAGCCCCTGTCCATTTAGGGTTTATAACTCCACCCTGATGCTTCAGCCAGATATTCATGCAAGCTTGCTGGTTAGCAGGCCTGTGTTCTGCTGCCTTCTGCTGGAGGAAATCAAAACTGCTCCATTCTGTCAGAAGCCCTGTACTGCTAGTGGTTTAAGTGGTAGGGGCCTGAGCTTTCACAGCTAGAGGATCTGGAGTCTATCGCTGCTGTTCACGTTAAGTTACAGCTCGTGAGCTCCTGGCTAGCCAAGCGTTCTTTGCAGTGTGTTATGGGTTTCGGCCCTTGTCTCCCCCTCTAATCCCTCATGGGCTGCATCTCCCCATTTCCCTAGTACAATCCAAGGCGACGAGCCCAGCGGGATGCACCCTAAAGCACAGCTCCCCTGCCCCAAGCACGTGGGGCAGCCCAAAGCACTGAGCAAGGAAGAAGAGGGCTGGAAAGAAAAAATAAATTCTTTCCCTTCGCTCCTACACCCGCCCCGCTGCACAGTCACTGCTGCATCCATCTGTCCAGAGATGGGTTGGGTTTTAATTAGAATCTATCTGCTTTTCAAGTAGAAGGGTAAGACACGCACTCAACAGAGTGGCCCGAGCAGCAGGGGCCCCACCTCTGCCTTGATTACTGCCTCCTGCATTCGCCGAGCACGTTCCATCCGGCGTCCGCCCTGTCTCCTCACAATGAAGATGCCTCAACAGTCTGCATCTAATCAATTGGAGCCAAAACAAACCACACAAAGCGGCTGAGCTAATCGGGAGGCCAAGAGCCACTCAGGGGATGAGGCAAAGAGGAGCGGTGTTTCCTTGGGCTTCTTGGGCTGGTCGGTACGATGGGAGCAGCCGGGAAGGAGGGGGAAAGGAGCCCTGTGTGAAATACAGTGTGCAATGGGTTCTCTGCTCCTTAACGTAAAGGACACGATCACCGGGACCCAGGTTTTCACAACTGCTCTTGTGCAATGAAGCGTGGAAAAAGTACACGCTTATTTCTGCATGCAAAGGGTGAAATTGACCTTTGTGCAGAGACCTGTGCACCACTTCAAACCTCAGGGCCTGGCTCTCTGTGGCGCAGGTGAGCTGTTTGCGCTGCGAGGAGACCGGCTGCAAGCTCTTTGGGACAGGGACTGTTTCTGCCTCTGTACATAACCTAGCACGGGGAGGAGGATAGCCCCCCGTGGGGGTCAGTGAGATTGAGTCATGCATAGCCTTGTGCTAGCCCCCTGCAGAGCAGGGAAATTCACTCCCTGTGCCACCGCCTGTATGTTCGGTCAGAGTGAGCACGCTCAGATCTGATCAGCTGGCCGGCTGCGGTGCGGGTGATGAGACTGCACACGGTAGGCATGCAAAGGCACGAGGCAGGTGTGCAAATGCACGCACGGCTCTGAAAAGCTGGGCCCGAGCGGGTGTGCAAAACACCGTGTACAAACCCTGTAACTATCCAGGTGTTTGTGTTTCAATTAGCATTTTCCAAAATAGTCCGATTTTACACCCAACCCCCCACCCCAACCCACCCCCGTGGCATTTTGTGAGGTGTCGCTCCAGAATCAAACTGCTCTGAAAGGGGCCCCAGCGCCAGAAGACTCAGGGTGAGAGTTCCTTTACATGTTCTTTGATTAGCACTATCAGGACTCCCCTTCCCTTCCCCTGGAATGATCTGCGGAGGGCTTGGGATGCAGACTGAGCTGCCACTTCTCCTCAACCCTTCCCACCCCTATCTGGAGCCGGGGAGCAGTTTCAACCATCAGGCGCGGTCCTCTCCATCAATCTGTTGCGACGTCGCATTCCGGGGCCTCCAGAGGCCACCAAAGAGGGCGTGCCAAGATCTGATCTCTGTACAGTATAAGCACGGTAACGATTTTGGAGAGGGGGGATGGTTAAAGAACCACCAGGAGGAACCAGGGAGGGTCCCAGACACTAGTGTCTGTTTCTGGGCCATTTGCCTTTAAAAGGAGATAGCAGAGGAACCTGCTCACCCACCTGGGGAAGCAGATTCCCAGGCGGGTCAGTGGAATGTGCATCCTAAATACTGCATGCTCTGCCTCTCTCTTCCCCTTCCTGGCCTCAGCCGCTACCATTCGTCCCATTACAGCCTGTGATAATATTGCCATTTCATTAGAAGAGCATTGTTCTGGAGATTGATGGCTGGCAAGCCAAGATAAATTACATCTTCCTCTGCAGCTGCGGGTCCCGTGGACACCAAGTTGTCCCAGAGCAAGGGGGAAAGAGGAGACAGAGGCAGGAGCAGGCCTGGCTGGGTTGGCACCTTTTTACAGCCAGACACATCACAGGGAAGGTGCCTCTAGGCAGAGCCCAGCTGCTTGCATCTCGGCTGGCCGTGTGGTTATGGCACTGCAGTGGGACTCTTGGGCTCAGTCTCAGATGCCCTGCCTGGCCACGGGGAGTCGCTCAGGGCCAGATTTTTTCAAGTGCTCAGGGAACAGCAGCTGCCCCTGCAGCATGGTCTGGGCCTTACTCCCCCGCCGGGGAAATAGGGATAATAATCCTTTAGACTGCAAGTTGTTCAAGGCAGGGCACGGCTCTCACTCCGGGTCCGCGCCATGGCTGGCACAATGGGACCCTGCTCATGGCTGGTGCTTCTGGAATGCAGATAATTAATCATCTGGCGCTCGCCCTGCATCTGCCCATTGCAAAGGGTGCAGCCTCCTTGGGCGCATTGGCAACTGCTCAGTAGGAGTTTAAAATCTCTGAAAGTGCAGAAATAAGCAGCCAAACCAGCCTGTGGGGGAGTCGGCTTATGGGTGTGCTCTCTCCACACACGCCCTGCGGTCACTCCCATGTGCGAGCCAGTCAGACCCACTCTGCTGGGCCGTGCCTGCTCTTGCCAGGTGCTGGCTCCCTCCTGCCGTGGGATGAGCACCCTCGTCTCCCCAGGAGACGTCTGCTCGGGCCTCATTTGTAGGCCCACGCCAGACCCAGCCCAAGTCCCAGGGTCTTGCACATTCCAAGGAGGCCGGGGCACGGTCTCTGACCTCTGTGTTTCTGCATTCCCCTTCATCTGTCAGGGGGAAATACGGCCCTGCATGTGCTGCCAGAGACCAACACTCAGCCCGGCTCCTTTCGGCAAAGCAAAGCGATGCAGGGACATCAGAGGAAAGGTCAGCCCAGGCAGGTAGGAGGTGATTTATGCCAGCAGACCCAGCAATAACAGGCAAAGGTAGGGCATATTTTAACATCCTCCTTCCCACTGCCAGGGCTGTAGCCTCCTGGCCCAGCGCCATGTCCTCAGGCTATCAGCTGGCATTTGCTCCTCTGAGTCCCACCCCCTCTCTTTCCTCTGCTGCCTCTTGCTCACACTGTAATTCAGCCCTCAAAGGCTCGGTGCCCCCAGGGCATCTCCAGGTCTAGCTAGCAAGGCCTGGAGACAGGGGTGGGGGTAAATGTGTGCCTGGGCCTCTCTGGCAGGAAAGCTGTATTGGCTGGCATAGAGGGGCAGCAGCGTTGGAGTCTGCAGGACTTTGCTGAGGAAGGTGGGATTTTGCAGCAGCTGGGCTTGCAGGGATGGGTTGCTCAGCTTTTGTTCAGCTGTGTGTACATTTCCTCTCTGTTTCCCTGTGTCTCCAGCTGAAAAGCCCTTTGCCGGATGATGTCCGGCTCGCTCCCTTCTCACCCCATCGCTGCGACCTCGCCCCGCCCAGCGCCTCTCTGTCTGGATCGGCTGTGGCTGATGGACGCACCATCACTCAATGTAGGGAAAGCCATCACCCCACCACCACCACCACCACCAGGACACTCAGGGTGAGCCTCCCCACACTCGCACTAAAACTGGCAGGGCACATGGGGTCAGGACCTTGGTTTAGTGTATCTCATCCAGCCGCACGGCACCCCAGCACCACGCAGGAGCGTTGGGTCAGGATGGGCTCAGAGGGGAGGGGGCCCCTCATGGAGACCCATGCCCCACTGCCTGCAGCCCCGCGCCCCCCCCCCCCCCCCCCAGCACTGCACTGTGGCCGGCACGAACACCAGGGGAAGTGCAGCATGCCATGGATCACTCACGTCACTTCCATTGTGCTCCCATCCGAGCACTGACTCGGGCCGGCATCGCTGTCCGACAGAATGGTAGCAGCCGAGCAAGGGATGGCTTTGCAGGGGACCACCTTCCCCAGAGTCCACCTGGAGGACACAGACCTCATGGGTTCATGTGCGCTTCATCCCAAGTTACTTCACAGCCTCGGCCCGCTCCACCCCAGCTCTCCCGCTCTGTGCCCAGGCTGAGGGAGCTTTCCTTAGCTCCCAGCTTTGGCGGGTAAATCCGAGGCGGGATTCTGCTGCCACCAGTCTATCTCTTAACCAGACATAAATTTTAGCCTCACTTCAACGCATTGCAACATGACACGAGGAGGCTGGCACAACTTCCCCCTGCCGCGGCACCAGGCCAGCATCCCACAGCGTGACGGGACAGCACGGGGCGGTGTCACGGCATGAAACAGACACGTGGCTGGCCCGGAAAGGGACGCTGGGGCCTATGTGGGCTCCCATCAGCATCGCATGTGGCAGGATCCTGGAACTAAAAACCTTCCCCCCTCATTGGTGGACGCACTGGCCTTTGTGCTGCAGCCAGGATGGGGCCTTGGCATCTCCTAGGCGCCAATCGAGTTACACCCCCTTACCGTGTGTCTGTGACAGATAACATCCCCTCCCCCCCCCCCCACTCAGTGCAGCTCCACCTCTGCAGTGCCATCCAGGCTCTGGCTAGCCCATTCCCATCCATCTGCCCTTCATTGGAGGCCGCTCCTGACAAGGGAAGCCTCAGAGGGATCGTAACGCAATGAATAAAAAGCGCCTCGCAAGCGTACACAAAAAAATTAAAACCTCGTTTGTGTCTGCCGAGCGAACCAACCACGGCTAATTAAATGCTGTAACAATGGGACATTATACAAATGGCTGCTGTCGCCGAAAAGCACAGCTGGGGACATGCACTTCCATTTCTACCTCAGCCTTCAGAGCCAGGGGGTGAGGCGCCTTTCCCAGCCATGCCAAGCAGCAGGGAGGGAGAACAGAGACGCGCACAAACAGCACAATTGTTCTAACCCTGCCTCCCAGGCGGTCTCTCGCATGCGGCAATCAGTGCCAACTTTGGAGTTTGTTTCCATCGCTCTTGTACCGTTGCTCTATTGACGACCCCTCTCTCTCTATGGCAACATGGAGGAGCTGGAGTCCTGGCTGCACTGGGAAAGGATACTCAGCTCGCCCCGAAGGCGTGCCACCAAGATGATCGTTGCTCTTTGCTTTCTGTTCCATCGCCCGCCACATGCGGATGCTCGGGTTCGGGGGGAGCTATTTGTATTGTCTGAAAACCAGCATCAGTGGAACTGCCCTACTAGCCCAGACCATCTGTGGTCCTTACCTGGCCCCCATCCCTGCAGTATCTGAGTGGGTCACAATCCTTAATGTATTTATCCTTGCTCAGTAGGGCAGTGCTACGTTGGACAGCGGGGGGATGGAAATGCTAGGTGACTTGCCCAAGGTCACCCAGGAAATCCATGGCAGAGCCAGGAATTGAACACTGAATTCTGAGTCCCAGTCCAGCTAGCTCAGGGTCCTGCATCCACTGCTTCACATGCAGAGAAGTCCCCCTGGGCCCACCATAATGTGGTTGGCTAATTGCACCGTGGCTTGTCATGGGAGGGGGATCGTCTCTCCTAACCCCAGCTGGTGATCAGATTACGACATGCCTGACAATTACTACACACTTTTGGTAGCCCTCATTTTTTAAGCTCTTGTCTACTGTAACTTGCATAACGCCCTTCCTGTTCATAGCATTGGGTTTGGAATAAATAGTATTTACAAGCCTAGAGGTGGATTGTGTGATGTACTGAGGATAGTGGTAGAACTGCAAGCTATCACTTCAAAAATGGGCGAGTTTCCTAGTTCTGCTTGCAGGCTAGAAGGCTCTGTAGGGAAAAGTGCAATATCAGAGTCAGCCTGGAAAGAACCAGCCTAGAACAAGGTGGGTGAGTTGTGCTGCTCTGCCGCAGGGAGCAGCCTGCTTTGTCGCTCTCTGTTTTGGGTTCTTGTGTGGTAGGGTTTTGAATTTTAAGAAATAGTCATGTTACACTGCAACCTTCCAGCAAAAGCATTTGATGTTTTTATCTAACTTTATCTACACCATGAACATAACAGATTGGGGAAAACAGAGTATGAGATTAACTCCCCTGAGTTCTTCAATTTAAACTGCCTGAGCAGGCTGGAGCAGGAGGATTCCAGGTCTGTCTAGATCCATTGAAGCTCCACACACCAGCACAGGATCAAATTACACCACCAGAACAAACACCCCTTGGCCAATTACACCTTGAGGTCTGGACTCTATGCGTATGGAAGCCGTTATTAAAATGAATTTCATCATGGGTGTCAGATTGAGAGCACTAGGGGGACAAGAACTGTGTTTTATTTTGCATATTGGGAAACAAGCTGTATTGTGTAATGAGTTATTAATGAAACACACATATGCAACATCCTCCTTTCTTTTTTACATTTGGATAAATTATTTGCCTCTACCACACAGCAAATTCCACAGGGTGCTGCATAATCTATTTCTTTTGCTCCATTATAACTGCACTGTCTCTTCATTGCAGGAAGCCCCATCTCGTTCTTTTATTATGGGGTGGGTCTCCTCTGGATGTCATGATAAGAGGTGCTTCTCAGATTTTTGCCACTAACATCTCCCTGAGGTTTGGACTGCAGAAGAGGATCATATGTCTGAGAGCTAATGGAGATGGTCAAGGTAAGTGCTTCTGTCCCTCTAGGCTAATTCCAGCCACTGAAAAGCAATACGAAATGTAAAGACCGAAAGTCAGACAGATGTACCTTTTGACTTTCTTCTTTCCAGAGGTCTGATTCTTTTGAATGCCTGGCCCAAGCACAGGCAGGCCCTTGGTGCCTGAATTTTGTAATGCAGATAGGAATCCTTTTAACGCGCTATGAGTTGGTGATCTGGGGAGAAGGAAACAGAAACTAGATCTCCGGTCCCCTACTCTCCGAAGAGAAAAGCAGAGCTAAGAGAAACAATAGTCTGTGCAGAGGTGGTTGGTAGGTGCAGCCCATTTGGCTCTGGATTTCGGTTCGGATTTCCAACTCCCCCCTCAATAGTTTGTGGGTGCTCAGAACTAGGGGGGTTGGGTCTGGAGACTTTTGAAATTTTACCCATCCCAAAACGGGACAAAAAGATGAAATCTCAAAAATTTTCATAAAGTGATCATGCAAAAAAAAAAATTGCAACAGATCAATCAAAACATTTTGTTACAATTCACAGGGCTAGCCTCAGGGACAACTTAATGCTTCAAAACACAGCTTTGGTGGGATTCAAGCGGTGCCAACACCTTGTGTTGGGTGAGTGGCATCCAGCCCTGAACATATTATTGTCCAACGGGTGTTTGTTCTGGTGATGTCACTTGATATCCTACTGGTCGGTGGAGCTTCCGTGGATCTAGATGGACCTCCCCAGCCAAGCTAGCTCAGGCAATTTAAATTGGACGCAGGCACAAATGTCACCTTCAATGAACTTGATTTTCCTCTGACTTACACTGGGTGCAAACCAGGAGCCACAATATTGAAGCCAATGGAATGGGCCCATCTGCATCACATGAAATATTGTTCCCACCGTAGTCAATGACAAGAGTCCCATTGATTTCCCTGGAGTCTGGATTTCTTCCCCTGGTTCTGCTCTAGCTCTCCCTGAGCTCAATGCATTCCTTTGCGTTGACTGCAGCACGAGCAGGATTAGGCCCACACTAGGAGGGTTGGTGTC
This sequence comes from Terrapene triunguis, assembly GCF_002925995.2. NCBI lineage: Eukaryota > Metazoa > Chordata > Testudines > Emydidae > Terrapene > Terrapene triunguis. The sequence continues at coordinate 12,354,785 of NW_020664725.1, forward strand.
TTTTATTGTTGTTTTTAAATCAGGTTTGCCGTTCCCAGGCTAACTCTGATTTGTGGCAGGCTCTGCGGCTCTTGCACGGAAGACGCCACCCTCTCTTTCTCGTGGGAATTGTTTAACTCATGCACCTGAAAGATTATTTATCTGGCAGTAAAAAGAGAGAAATAAAAAGCTGCCTCCTAACGAAGGCAGCCCAGTAAGTTTGGCCCATTTTTAATTTTAACGGTGCATGTAATGAGCTGGAGTCTCCATGCTGGCCTATAGAATGTCAGCTGGTTGATGTCCCTGCCTATACAATCGCAGTGGGCTGCGGGGAGAAGACAGCTCGGAAAAGGAGATGGGGAAACAGCCTTCCCAGTTGCTGCACGGGAATCGCAGCAAAGGGGCTCGGGGATTTGCCTTCTACGTCCCTGGAAGGAGAGAGGGAGAGACCAGGGAAGAAAGCGGAGGCTGGAGTTTGGGGAGGCATCTCTGATGCTGCGGTGTTAGCCCCCTTGCATTCTCACTTAGCTAGTGCTACTGCTATTTATCGGCATTGGGGCAGCACCGCAGTGTAGCTGCCTCCCAACGCTTGTGGGTGAAACAGGAAAGGGCATGTCAATTCCATACTACAAAGGGCAACTGAAGCAGAGAGAGAGAGGAAGGGATTCACCCAAGGTCACGCAGGCAGACTGTGGCAGAGCGGGGGATGGAAGCCAGCTTTCCTGGGTCCCAGCCAGAGCCTTAAGCACAAGGCCACATGTACTAGCGCTGACTTTAAGGCAGATGTTCAGGGGGCCTCAGGAGCCTGTGCCCTGCGTGTCAGGGATACAGCCTGGCTGAGCAGCAGAGCTCTGTCTCATCTCACCTGGGCTACCCTTGAGTCACACTCTCCCCACCCCCGCTTGCAGTTCCGACCTCGCCTCTGCTCTGGGTTAATCTGCACATTGTGCACCGGTGCCGAGAGGCCCCAGAGCTTGTTTAGGGCCATTTCTCACACTAAGTGTCTGCCCAGGCAGCGGCTGGGGGCTGCGCTCCAGTCATTAACGGAATGTCGATGCAGACAGTCACGGCAGGGCCAGCGAGGACAAGACTATTCCTCGGCTAGCAAATGGCACCGACGCCAGAGGGGACCGGCTTTGCCACAGCTGCTAAGCAGGCTGGGAAGGGAGTTGAGGAGCGGGGAGGGAGCCGTATTTCTGGGACTGGAATGAGGGGAGACATGGAACCAGGCTGATGCAGGCCGGACCTGGACACCACTACTCTGCTGTGCCAATGACCCCTCACACTGCTGAGCTCCTTGGGGCATCGCTGGGCCGGGCTTAGCCAATCTCCCCTGGCTGAGAAGGAACAGTGTCATGGCTAGGGGCAGGTGGGTAACAGGGCCCGGTCTCTCTCCCTGCAGCATAGGAGTAACATCCACTGATTCCAATGAGAATAGGGCCCCTGGGGGTAAACTTAACAGGCTTCCCCCTTCCCTGTCTTGACATACAAGCTGAACAGGGAGCTTGCTACTTCCCCGCCTTCGCTACTAGATGGAGCTGTTCCAGCATGTGTGATCAATGTCACCCCCTAGTGGCAGCAGCCAACAAAGGATAACAGCCCCACTATTTCTGCTGCCAGCAGAATCATGGATTACTGCTGACACTTCCCCAAGACATTCAAAGCACTTCTGCAGCCTCAAGACTCCCCTAAGCCCAGGGGACTGTCACCCTGTTTTATAGATTAGGAAACTGAGGCACCGAGAGGGCAGCCTAGCAAGCCAAGAATGGAACCCAGGAGTGCCAGCCTCCTTAACCACTGCACACCCATCCTCAGCCTGCGGCAGCCCCAGACATCACGGCAACTTGCTGTATTTTCCTTAACATAAATTCTACCTTCTAGTTAGCACACAGGCGGTGGCTTCTGCTGAACCCCGCAGTGTCTGGGCTGGAGGGCTAACCTCCCTGGAGCCGCCCCGACCAGGAATGCAAGTTTACGATCTCGCCTGCATCCTGCTTGCTGCCCATGTAGCAGAGAAGTTTTCACTAGGGGTTTGTGTCCACACGACAATCCTTTCCTTGTGCTAGGAAGCCCCCTGCAGCTGCACTGGCTAGAAAGGATCCCGCATGGAGAAATTGTCCTGCCCAGCTCCTGGCTTCCCTCCAGCCTGCTCTCTAAACCTCTGAGTCATGAGCCCTAGAGGCAGCTTCTGCAGCTGTGCGGAGCGGGAGGAAGTTTTTTGACTGGGCATCAACCCCTCTCACAGCCGATTGAGCTCACGGCCTTGCAAAAGCTTGCAAACAGCGACCCTCATAGGCAAGGCTGGCAGGGAGCAGGCATTGCAGCTGATGCCTGCAGTGTCTGGGAGTTGGGAGAGGAGGAGGTGCAGGCAGAGGGCGATGCGAAGAGAAGGATGCAAAGGAAAGCAAGAGAGGAGGGAGGAAGGGCGCCGAAGAAGCAGCAAGAGAGATTTACACAGTGGATAAATAAAGCCAGCTACTGCAAGTGCTTTAAACTCTCTGGGGGTTGATGCCCAGTGGAATAGAGGAGTCAGGTGGTAAGGAGGGCCAAATCCAAAGCACGCCTAGAAAGGGGGGGTGCCAGCGGCCCCAGAGACCCACTCCCCTGTTGTGATCCCTGGGGTGTCCCTCGCCTGCCTGGCAGACTCTGGGCCTACCCCTTCCCATCAGCTGCACTGCCGGGTGTTCTTCCCGGCCTCTCTGCCATGTAGGTCCTGCATGGCAGGAAAAAGCAGGGCATGCAGACTCGCCCCTTTGCTGGGAAATGAGTCTAACGGTTGCCACTCGGGCTGATGGGGGCTGTTCTAGGAACAGGCAAACAGGCAGTTTCAAAATACAGGCTGGAGACTCCGAGGGTCAGTTTCCCACCAGAGTTCCCCGGGGAAAGCTTGTGCTGTCTAAGAAAAGCCATTTTTGCCTTTGGAGGCACTTAACTCACCACCACCGGGCTCAGACCAGGCAAGTACGCCTATGGGCAGGCACTCTAGCTTATGGGATAGTGCGTTAGATTGGGACTCAGGGGAGCTGGGTTCTAGTGCCCCTGCTGCTGCTGGGCAACCATGGGCAAATTATAATTGTATCGCATGTCTGTGACATTTGGCATGTCTCTTAAAGCCCCAGCTCCCTGACTCTGAGAATATCTGTTTTCATTTTTTTTAAAATAGAAGCTTAGGTCTTGTCTGAAAATGTGACCTGAGGGCCAGTTAGGGCAGCGGCTCTCAACCTTTCCAGACTACCGTTCCCCTCTCAGAAGTCTGATTTGTCTTGCATGCCCCAGGTTTCACCTCACGTAATAACTACTTGCTTACAAAATCAGACATAAAAATACAGACGCGTCACCGCACACTAGTGCAGAAAAATTGCTCACATTCTCATTTTTACCATATAATTACAAAATAAATCGATTGGAATATAAATATTGTGCTTACATTTCAGTGTGATACTTGAATTTCACTTGTGAGCCTCGTTTGAAGCCGGAGCCCCAGGCGGCAGGGCTGAAACATGTCACTTAGCTTCGCAGGGCCCCCTGTGGTGTGGGGTCCAGGGCAATTGCCCTGCTTGCCACCCCTCATGCAGGCCCTGCACTTGTGAGCCCCCTAAGCCCTTCCTGTGACCCCCCCCTGAGTGTCGCAACCCCCAGGTTGAGGATCACAGATCTAAATGAGCTGAGTACCCCCGGACGACACGGGGGTACACATACCCCAGGCTGAGAACCACTGATCTAGGCTATGTCTGTAGCAGGTGATGCGCCTCCCCGGCCAGGAGGACAGGCCCATGTTAGTGGGGCTCAAGCTAGTATGCTAGAAATAGCAGTGTAGATGTTCAGACCCTGGGAGCCCAACATCTGTGCTGCTCTTTTAAGCCTCCTAGCGTGAGCCTGCTCAGATGACATGGGGCAAGACTCACTGCCACAGGGTTTCTTTGCAGCGTGGACATTCCCTCAGAGAGCAGAAGGCCAAGAAAAAGAACCCAGGATTATTTTGTTACTGCCATGATTTTTAAGCCCATCTTGTGATTTTTGGGGCCTGACTTGTGATTTTTAACCCCCTGGGACAGGTGACACTGCCATCACCCCTCCCGCTATCGCCTCCAACGTCTCCCCCCTTTGTGAGCCCTGGACGCAGGTGATGTTATCCCCAGCGATGAATCATCCAGCATCTCTTGTCAGACACCCTTGCCTGGTGTGAAACTGCTTCCCCTGAATCACAGCAGCCCAGAGTGAGGGGAGAGGGGGTGAGCCAGGGCCAAGTGGGAGGCCATCACGTGTCTCCTTGAGTGCCCCTCGCACACTGGTTCGCGCCGCTGAACGGCAGAGCCCGGAGCCCAGGGAGTGTTCCCTGCAACCTGCGTCCCTGAGCACCGAGGGGCTGTGAGACGGGCTCTCGGGATCACTGGAAGGAACAATGGCCGCTCTCCTGGGCTCTCAGGGATGGGGGAGTCCCTTATGGAATCACTGTGATCAATACCCTCTCCGCTGCTCCTCAGGGCCATCCCAGTCTGCAGCCAAGCCAGAGCCTCCTGGTGCCGGCGCTAGAGCTGAAGGTAGGTCAGCCCCTGCCCCCTCATTCAGGTTTAGGTGGGGGTTCCCCATATATGGGCTTCCTTGTGGCCAGGGCCGCCCGGGGGGGGGGGGGGGTTTGCGCCCGGCCCCCGGCCCCACAGGGGCCCCCACAAGAATATAGTATTCTATGGTATTCCAACTTTTTTTTATGGAAGGGGCCCCCGAAATTGCTTTGCCCCAGGCCCCCTGAATCCTCTGGGCAGCTCTGCTTGTGGCAGGGTGTATGTAATTACACACACACTCAGAGGCAGTGAAGTGGTTAATTCCCTTTCCGCAGGGTGAGAGACCAGCCCTTGCCCCACCCACTATAAAGGCTTCCTTAGCTGCCAGGTCTGGATGATGGACCCTGTCTGTGGCTCATTAGGAGGGGAGCGTGTTTAGGCCTGGAAGGGTTTGTGTCTTAAGGAACTTTATGCCTGGCGGTGGCCCTGCTCCAGCCCTGTCTAATGCCGGCACAAGCCTGGTAAGCTCACCCTTTCTTCAGCTGGCCCAGGACACTCACGTCATTGCAACAGCAGCTATGTGGAGATGCAGCCAACAGCTCCCATGACCCCTCAGACGGAGGACACCACCGTGGGAGAGACCTGTGAGTAAACCCTGCGTTTCATTTACTGAGCACTGGACGCTTCCGCTCACCTATTGCCCGCTGGCCTCAGTGCTTTGCCTTTCCTACATCCAATCAGTGCTAGGCTGCTGTTGGCGCTCTCCCCTGCCCTGTTCCTATCACGGCCTCCGAGCCCTCAGTATTCCTCCGTGCGCTGCTTATCTGCCTCTTGCCCTGATCTGCTGCCAATAATTCACTTAGCTGGCTCCTAGGGCAGAGGCTGGGATTGGGGAGTGCAGGGGAGTCTCCTTCCTCTCGAGAGAAGATTATGAACCGGTGAGGGGAATGAAGTCATGAAGCTAGCTGTGGGTCACAGCGTTAAGGTCCATAGTAGATCCCGGGGGAGACCCAATCTAAACTAGGCGGTGTGTGACATGGAATGAGAGTATGTTTGCAAAGGGATGTGCTTAGTGGGGCATTATGCTGGCAGCCCTAAGGGGTATTAATGTGCTGGAGCAAAGAGGGGGTGGGATGTAATGTAAAGGGCATTCCTCAGCTCTATGCTTGGAAACTGGGGTTGCCTACGTTAGCCGGGGCCTGGACTGGGTGACTGAGCTTTTCCCTTCCCGTCCTACGTTCCTATAACAGTTCTCTGGCTACCGGGGTATATGTGGTGCCGATCGCTGGCAGTCAGGGCTTGTCTGAGTGGTTCTCTCTCTCTTCACGGGTGGGTTTTGGGGCCCTGGCTAAGAGTTTGGAGTGGGGGAGATGTCCCCAAGGCAGGCTGGGTTCCCCTGGCTGACAGCGTGGGGGGCGAGGTTTGGATTATTAATGATGGGCGTTCTCCTTTACAAAGCGCGGGATAGAAATGGTGCCAAGCGGCTGTGACGCTGGCTCTTGATGTGAAGCGCCTGTCCCTGTGCTACCGCCTAACCAAAGCCATAAATCCTTCTAGCCAGGTGTGTAATGGCCACAGAGCCTCCCCGATCGCTGTTCCTGACAGAGCTTGGGCTGCCTGCTTCATCTGTAGATTTTTTAAGGCCAGAAGGGACCTGGAGTCTGACCTGCACCACACAGGCCGGGGAACTCTGCTCCGTGATCCCTGCTTGGAGTCCTGTAACTGGAGAGTCAGATGGGCCTGCAGCCAATCCAAGGCATGTGCTATCACCTCTGGCTGCCGTTTGAGGAACCACCGCAGGGTGGAGCCCCTTTTCCCAGCATATGGCCCTGCAATGGTCGATACTCTGCTCCAGCCATCCTCCTGAGGAGAGCAGTAGTAGCTGCTACCGGTTGCAGGACCTTCTGCTGCACATTGGTCTCCCAGATAGGCAGCTGGTGGACTGGCCCATTGCCACCTACAGGGGACGCATCCACCTTTCCTCACCAGCCCTCTCCTGTCCAATGCATCCTCCAGGGTAGCAGGATGTCAGAGAGGTGGGTGGGCATCTGTATCAAATGTGAAGGGACCCAGTGGGGTGGGCAGTACCATTCTGCATGGGAGATCCCTGTAGGAACTGGGCAGATCCAGCACCCACAATACAACTCTGCCTCTGGGTGTCTGTAGGAATGGCAGGGGCAAGGGGAACAAGGGCTGTGCTTGTGTCTGAGGGGTCCTGCTTCCATCGGTGAGGGGTCCCTGAGTGCTTGGGTCCTCGTGCTTCCTCTGAAACCCTCATTCATGTCCCATAACACCACCGCTTGGCTCCTACCTCCCTGGCAGGCACCCTGCACCATCCTACTGCTCGGGGAGCACCACGGCCATAATCCCCTCCCCAGGCAGGGCACCCTCCCAGCTAAGCCTTTCCTGTAGCTGTGGACCCACCTCACTGGCCAGCCACCTGCCCTGTGCAGCCATCTCCCCCCCTCCCTCAGTGGGCAGGCTTCCCCGCGTCCCACCCTCGGCTTCCAAGCTCCAAGTCCCCATGCAGCCTGCAAACCCCCCTCTCCCCACCCCACCCCCGTTCTTCCCCAGGCTAGGTCAGCAGAAGAGCCCCATCGATAAGGGGGAGCCAATCTCCTCAGCAGAGCAGCATCCTGCCGATAGAGCCCTGCAGACTCATTCATCTCGCTGTATTAGCTGGGCTTTGTGCTGAACAGAGCGGGGAGTACGGCTCGTCGGGGGCTAAGGGCTTCCTGACAGGATGATGGATACAGAGAACGCGGCTTCCTCCACAGCGCGCACAGAGGCGAGCGCAAAAGGGCCGGTGCATGAGCGCTCAGGCGCTCTGTTCCCATTCGCAGCCCCGAGACCTTGGCATTTGTGTTGCTGTAGTATCTTGAAGCCGCACCTGAGATCAGAGTGCTGCTGTGCTGGGTGCTGGACAGGAGCATGCTGAGAGAGACCGAGGATGGGAAAAGGGCTATATTATCCCCATTTTACAGATGGCCAACTGAGGCCTAAGGTGGCTAAGGGACTTGCCCAAGGCCTCACAGGGACTCTGTGCATGGCTGGGTGGCTAACCACAAGAGAGCATCCTTGCTCCCATTTGACACCACAGCTCAGACACAGAGGAGCTCCACTGGAAGGCAGTAGCCCCAGGGGGCTCTAGCCGTCACAAGCCGAATGGGATTTATAATGGTGCGTGTATGAACAGCATATCTGCCAGGCTCCAGTGGAAAGTCATGCTCTCGGTACTGTCTGCCTAGCCCCCTTTTCTCTACCCTTCCCCCCACCCCCAGGTACTAGGTCCCTTTGCTGGGGGCCTGGCTGTGACTCAGACTCGACCCAGGGAGCTGGTATTTCATGTGAGCTTTGGCTGGGTGAGGTCAGCCCCTGGTAACTAGGGAGGAATCATGCCCCACCTGGTCCTCCCCAGGGAGCTGCCAGTCAGCTGAGAGATTCCTCTTCCGTCAGGCTCGGTGACTGCCGCTGGCGAAATCCAGCCCAGCAGTCGAAGAATCCCTCCCTGGAGACACCTGCCTCTGGCCTGTTAAGGATGTGACATGCTTTCCAGATGTGCAGCAGCAGGCTCTGCCTGGGCAGATTGTTCAAGGCCTCCTCCTTCCTTTTCTTTTGGGCACCATCTTCAGGAACGAAGTTACTGTTATGCTGGAGGGTGCTGGTGGCATCTTTGATCCACGGACAATCGCAGACCCCACTGAAGCTGGTGGGAGATCTTAGCCACCTTTTAGTCAGGCTCAAGGAGGGAGTGATTAAATGCCTTTTTGTTTAGTGATAGTTGAAACAACAGAAGCCACTGTGCAAGGCATGGACCCACCATGGCAAGGCTTGAGTAGAAGCTGAGTCCTATGGCCTGAAGGGCTTCCCTGGAGACTGATTGCAAATGTAGTGGCTGGAGCATTGATTGGTTCAAATGTGTCTGTTCAAATGTGTTTGAAAGGAACCAGAAAGAGAGTAGACCATGAGCAAAGTAGGGGAAGCGTGGCCCTGGAAGGAAGCCAACAGAGTGTCTCTTGGGCAGAGTTCTGGTTGGAAAGGCAGACTTGGAAACTGCAAACGAGAAAACGGCTCCTCTTTGTTCCTAAGGTGTTAGGGAAGCAGGAATTTGTGTGCGGTGTTTGTAAATAAACAGGATTGCACCAAAGAAGTATTTGAGTCATGTCATCAATTTCCTTTCCTAACAAAAATAACCTGCAAGACCCTGAATGCTGGCTAGCCCCTCTGGCCAGGGGCATCATCACTGATCCAAATTAATTGATGCCAAGGCCAGATGGGACCACTGTGATCATCTAGTCTGTCTTCCTGTATAACACAGGCCAGAGAACTGTCCTGAAATCATCCCTATTTGTCCGAGAGCAGATCTTCTCGACAAATATCCAGTCCTGAATTTAAAATTGGCTGTGATTGAAAATCCCCCAGAACCCTTGGTAACTGGTTCCAAGGCTAATTAGCCTCGCTGATAAAAACTTACACCTTATTTCCAGTCTGAATTTGTCTAGCTTCCATCTCCAGCCATTAGATCGCGTTAGACCTTTGTATGCTAGGTGGAAGAGCCCTTTATCAAATATTTGTTCCCCATTGTAATCAAATCATCTGTCATGACAACAACCTTCTCTTTGTTAAACTAAATAGATTGAGCTCTGTCACTGTAAAGCAGGTTTTCCAATCCTTTAATCAGTCTCCTGGCTCTTCTCTGAATCCTCTCCAATTGTATTCCTACTTGGGTCTTGCAGTTCGCATAGGGAGAAAATGGCTGCTATTCTCCTACCCGGGCCTGGTTTCAACAAATTTGGGGGGCCCTGCAGAGCCTCACAATTGTGACCCCTAATTGCAAGGCCCTTGATCCTTGTGTGACTCTCCCTCCCCTGTGAACCATGCCATGACAGCTGGGGTAGGGATGAGAAGAGGGAGTGGGTAGTTGGTGCAAATTTGCAGAGCTCCATTGATTTCAATGTGATTTGCACCAGCAAAAAATCTGGTGTCAATCTGATGGGCATTTGTGGAGGGAGCCTGGAAACAGCAGCAGGAGATGAGAAACTGCAGTGTGCCCCACCCAGTCGGGGCCAGGATAGAGGGGAAAGAGAGACCTGGGTTCCCCAGCAGCTTCCATCGCTTGTCCCCATGGACCGTTCGGACAGTACTGCACGCTGCCCCCTCCAGGAGACGTGACTCTGGGAGCAGCTTGCTGCAGGAGGGAGCGACCGATGAGAAATGGCTCCTTGTGGCACGGAGCCTGGTGGCCAGACTCAGTGCCCCTGGCTTCTCGAGAAGAAAAACCCCCTCAAACTCTAGCACAGCAAAGATTTCGCCCTGGGAATAATAAAAGCTCTCAGTATGCCTGAATCTTCCAGCATCCACGCCAGAGACCCTGTGCCAGGCATGCCTTGCTTGGTGTGGCCCCGTTCCAAGTCCCTCTGGCATCTGGCCCATGTATTGCCCATATACTGCACAGACCCCAGCCCACTTTCCTCCCTTTGTGCCCTTTGCCCCTTCCCCCCTCACAACAAATGCCCCCATCTTGGTTGCCTCCAGCTCCGCCAGCCCAGCTTTGCCCTCTGCCTCGCTGCCCTTCCCCAGGAGCTGTGTGCCAGCCGCTTGCCCTCTGTCCCTGCTGTCATGCCCTCCCTCGAGCATGAGAGCGGCATGACAACGGGAGCGCTCCAGCAGAAGGGCAGGGTGGAGAGACCCAATTAAGACAGGTCCTTGACAAGTGGCCTCTGAAAGCGAGCCAGGCTGCAGGTCCTTGCCCTGAGCCGGAGGTGCTGCTCCTGCAAAAAGCCAGGGACTCTGTCCCTTTATTATCTTTTCAGGATGGGTGATCTCCCCGGTTCTCCTTCCCTCTGTTTTTCTTAATATTGCCCAGATCCCCCAGCCCACGGGCTAGGGCCGGTCAGCCCTTCAGAGGCACTGGCACAGGAACACAAGGGAGGGAAGGTGCTGCAGGCACAAGGTGGGTCTGCCCCAATTGCCCGGTGGCTCAGAGGCCCGCAGTGGGGCATTGCAAGGGTGCAGAATTGCCAGGGTTCAGGCCAGCCAGAGCCACTCCGCCTCCCCCTTGAATTAAGCACTATTCATGCCCCGCTGAGGGATGTGCCCACACCCTTTGGTACTTTGCATAATACAGCAATGCCACCATCTCCCCAGAAAGGGGGACAGGGCTGCTCTCTTAGCAGGAGGGGCCAAATCCAGGGGGATATTGCTGGGGAGATGCTCAGTATCTGTTGGGCAAAGGCCGAAACGGAGGTGGGTCTTACAGCACCCCCTAAAGGCTGGGATGGTTGGGCTCAGACAGGTCTGCAGTGGGAACCTCCGGTTTCAGTTCCTGCGAGTCCCACCCTGAGGGCTGTCCCTTCCCTGTACATCCCTATATCCCAGTTGCCCTAAGCTGGCTCTTGGCCTGCACAGAGTTTCCCTCCAGCCACCTCCAGGGCTTGAAGGGTCCATTATCAGCCTTGGGTGCATGGCTGTGCCACACCCCCGGGGTGCTTGGGCTCCTGGCACTAGGTTCTATGGGATTCTGGGAACCCGGTTACCCTTAAACCGCCTGCTGCCCAGGAAGGGGGATGTGCCTTCTGCAGAGGCTGTGCTGATCCCACTGGATGCACCATATTGCAGTGTGAACACCGCTCACGCTGCAGAGCCGAGTCAGAAGGTCTGTGTTAGCACAGGGCCAGCAGTAAGTCCAGTTTTCTAATGCATGCTCAGGCATGGACTTGGACCTACAGACCCGGGTTTACAATGCAGTGTAGGCATATCCTGACGCAGACCCCATCAAGCTACATACATATAAAATCTCTCTCACCCCTGGTACATAGTAATCGCTTCATCTGCCTCAATGCCCAGGATGCTGGGGAAGTCTCTGCATGCCTCTTACCCTCCCAGCTCTGAATCTGTGGTCAGCAAGGCACTCTCCTGCTCATCTGAATGCAGGGCTTGGGCTGGCTTTGGGGAAGGCATGACTCTAATCCCTTCAGGAACTGGCCCTAATGAGGAACTCGTTGAACAAGTAATTGCTTCAATTCTTTCCTTGCCACAGTTTGTTCATTAGTGGAAAGTCGCTGCTTGGAAACACAGCCGGTACTGGAGGAGTGGGCTCGAGGGATGAATTCCCTGCATCACTCCTGCATCCCTAAATCTGGGGGGTGGGGGACTTAAATTCTCCCCAGAGGAGGAAGAGAAATGGGATCATGGACCCCAGGAAGTAAGGGCCAGCTGCCACCCTCTGGCTCCCTTCCTATCCAGGTGATGCTCTGCAGCCTGCAAGGTGCGATTCAGGGAGAGGCAACTGTGGGAGCTGGGGGGCGGAACGGGGAGCTCAGATACCAGGCCTGGATTTGCAGAGATGCTGAGCACCCATTACTCCTCACTGAAGTCACTGTGAGGCGCAGGGGCTCAGCACCTCTGATTCTCATGCCCATGGTGCTACAGTACTACAGCCCTAAACTGCCTTGGATAGAGTCCCGCCTGTTTGTGTGCCTCAGTTTCCCCATCTGTAATATGTAGATCTATGGTCTCTCTTGGGTATTCTGAAGTACTGGTATCTCTGTGCCAGCTGAGAAGGGACAGGGCCCTCCCTTGTAAAGCACTTTGAGGTCTCTGAAGACAGCAGCACTTCCTTAGCAAAGTGTAACTATCTGAGCTCCCTGCACGTTCAAAATTTCCACGCAGACACACGCTCAACCGCTGGCCCCTTCCGTGCCCAGCACACTGACCCGTGAATGGGTGTTCCCTTCCCACCCGGCAGGGTGCGCCATCTGAGCCTGCATCTCCCGACTGGAGCCCCGCACGCTTCCTCCCCACTGCTGGCTAAAGGGGCTGAAAACACAGAACTAATATGCAAATCTGACATTTAATTTGGACATGAGGGTTTAAGGAGGCTGCGGAGAGTCCGCTGCTCACAGTTATGAAGTAGCAGGGAGCCTGACGGAAGCGAGCCAGGCTGGCACTGGGTGACCGATGCCACAGCTCTCCGGTGGGCGTGGCCCATGCGGTTGACCGTGGCACTCTCTAGGAGGCTCGCTGGCTCCTGGAGCCGCGAATGGCGCTGACTTCTTACGTGGCTTCGTAAGATGCCGCCTCTGTTGCCTTTTGCCAGTCAAGTACTCTTCTCTTCTTCCTCCTCTCCTCTCCCCCCCTCCCCACTTCTGGCTTTGCCGGGGGCAATTCAGGAGGCCGGCAGAGCTCAACTGCCCCTGTCCATAGAGCCGTGTGAGCTCACGTACTGCACTGCTCTAGCGAGCTAAAGGAGTTAGACCTACCCCTAGTAATTTACACTGCTACGGGGAGGGGGGAAGGTGTATTCTTTACCCAGGTTAAAAGAGCAGTGAAGACACAGCAACTTGGCTTTTAACGCCGGTCAGCAACTCGAATTCAACCCCAGACGACTTTACAGGCTTTAGCCTGAGCTAAAGGCCACGTTGCCATCATCTTCGCTGCTCTTTTAACCTGAGTTAAGAACACCTTTTTTTTCAGTGTAGACACCCCCTTAGTTTGAATCAGGACTTGTCCACATGAGGAAATGGCACTTGTTTGGCTAAGGATGTGATCTGAACCAGATTTTAGTGAAACAAGTTCTCCTAGGTTTTTGTACCAATTCTGATGTTTTGGTTCAGAGCGTGACATGGTGCCCGTATGGCTAAAGTAGGGCCAGGGTCAGTGTGGACGTAGTGAGATAGAAGTGCTTTAGATTGGTACAGCGCCTTGCACTAGACTCACAAGCACTTTTACACTGATAGACATGTGTCCCGGCTAGGAGCTTGAATCACTTTAACTCTTATCCGTGTCTAAACCAATATCGTTAGTGGTCCAAAGACTGTGTAGCCCAGTCCGTATTTCCGTCTAGCTGACAGCGATTAGGAATGGGTCTAAGCCAGGCCAAAACAAGCCTCTCTTGGGTATGCCTGTACTGCAAGACAAGGTGTGACTGTAGCACAGGTTGGCATTAGCTTTCCTTTCGTAACCGCAGGTAACAGCAGGAGTGTGGGTGGCACAGGCTGGCTAGATGACCGCCAGTGCCGGTGTGTCTTGCCGAGCTGCTTCGGCGGGGTGGAGGCATGCCCTGTGTCAAGCGGGCCAGAGCGCGGGTGCTCTGAGATCTGGGTGGAAGGCCTGAAACTCCAGGACACACATCTCCCTGTGCATCTCCTTCCCTCCCATGGGAGCTGCTGGCCTGTTTCACTTTGTGCTGCCTGTAGCAAGGCAACGGGTGAGAGCTCGTCTCTGGCTTCCACGTGCCAAGAGGCCCAAGGAACCAGGCACCTGTTTCCCTTACGCATCCGTCTTCAGAACCTTTTGGGCTCCAGCCGTCTTTCACACCCGCTCTCTCCTTGATAGGCTCTAGCACTGAAATCCCCCTCCCCCCTTTTATCCCCTGGACTCTTGTTTGCCCCTGCCACCAGCCCATCCTTTCCTGCCCACCCCTTCCCCGGGCCAGAGCGAAGCCAGAACAGAAGCCCACCTCCGACCCATCCACCAGCTCTCAAGTAGGAGGCGGCACTCGAATCCAGAGCAGAACCTGTAGCGAATGGGAACTCAATTAATCCGCCTCTTTAGCAGTGCTAACTAAACATCAGAGGCAGCAGATCAGAGTGCCGGCGGCACGAGGCGCACAGTGCCGTACGGGAACGGCGGCTCTAATGAGTGGGCCGGGAATGAGTCAGCAGCACCTTTGAAGACGGCGTAATCCTTCAAGGCCTGGAATTAAGACAAACAAAGTGGAGCCTCCACAATCCTGCTAGGAAACATTCTTTGTGTCACACTGGCCTGAATGCAAAGGCTTTAGCGTGCTCCCGGTGCCGACGCTGAATGGCCTTGATTTGAAGGGGATTATGGCATTGCCACTCAACGTGTAAAGTGCCTCTCCAAATGCTGCTCATCATGAAAGAAGGCTGGGCCCAGTGGCAGCTCTCCAGTGTGGGTGTGGTCTGGGTAGCACTGCAGAGCTTGCCAAGATCCTGCCCGCCTGCAGGTGGCGGGAGGAGAATACATCACGCAGCAACGCTTCCCATAACCCCTTGCACCCCGACGTTGTGCCGTGCTTTGTATGAACGTTACCTGGGGTCACTGGTCCTGCTGGAGAGGCAAGCTGACGGGAGCCTTGCCCCTCTGGAAATCAGCATCTCCTACAGCAGGCCAGTGACCCCAGGGATGGGGCCCAAACGCTGGGGCCGGCACCCCCAGGTTTTGATGAAGCCACTGTGTCCTCTTTGGATCCTGGCCTCTCCATCCATCGCCCCAGCCCAGTGCCGTTGCACTTAGCTAGAGGACTCCTGGGGCTTTCGAGTCTTGTCACCCTCGCCTGGCAGCTCTCCGGGGCCGGAAGAGTCCTACGCATGGAAATTCAGCGGGGCTGCTAGAGAGGAGACAGGACGCAGCTGTAGGGGGTGCAGAGGGCAGTCTGTATCGAGGCTGCTGGATGCAGCTGGAGCCTGGGGTTCTCTCTTGCTCCCTGGCTAACAGCCTGGCCCCCGGCAGGTGCCCATGGAGGCCACCCCAAACCCTGCCCTGCCCTCTGCAGGGATGGAATGGGCTGCTGCTGATCACGGCACGCTAGCCATGGGGGATCCTGCTTGAAGAGCCTTTCCCGGCCCAAGCCTGCGGTGCCCGTAGCCCTGCCAGTGCTGATGGAGTGAGATAACCGGGCCGCAGGAGCCAGAGCCGAGCAGTGATTGGGCCGGGGGTGTCCCTTGAGCTCTGGCAGAGAGGGAAGCTCTCGGAGGAGGTGGCGGCGAGAGAGGAAGGAAAGAGGCAGAGCACTCAGTGAAGGCTCCTCCCAGCAGGGCGCACTCAGCAGGGGTGCAGAGGCTGGCAGGCAGGAGGGTGGAGAGGGGGTTTGGCTTATAGGGTTACCCCCTCCCTCATAGTCCCCCCCCCCCCAGAATAAGTGGGGTGGCCTCAAGCTGCAGGAGCCTGCTCCCTATCTTGGTGGAGACTGAGGATTGATCCAGGCCTGCCTGCTCTGTGGGGCCATCGGTTCCAGGCCTGGGGGATCCCCTGGGGTGAGCCCCACAGCCTGGGGCTCCTTTGTTGGCTGGAGGGAACAGCCTGTAAGCAGAGGATGTACCAGCTTTAGGGGGCTGGGCACCTCACATTTCTTTCCTCCGGTGGTTCCCCCGCAGTGACAGGGAGAGACGGGAGGCTAACAAGCCCTGTAATGGCTGGGCCCTGTCACTCGCCAGCAGGCAACACTGCAGGCGCTACTGCTTGATGGCGAAGCACAGTGCAAATGTCTCCCTGACACTGGAGGGGATCATTCCCCTTAGCGAGCAGATCCAGAGCTCCCTGCATCCTCGCCCAGCTCGCCGTGGGCAGCAAACAGCGCTCTCCCCCGCGGGGCTGGCCGTGCGCAGGCCGAGAAACAGACTGCCACTGGCTACAGGGAAAGTGCCACTGATGCGATGCTTGGCTCAGCTGCTGTCAGAGCGGGCTGCACCCTGCCTCTCTTTCCCCCTCCCTTCGTCTGCCCCCCCACGCCGTCCACGCAGCGCTCAATACACAGCCAGGAGCGTGACAGATACGTTCCGGGCTCGAAATCAAGCACCCCAGCTGGAAACTCCCCTGGTGTGGTTTATCCCGCGGCCTGTCCAATCCGTCTGTTATCCCTGTTGGTAATGAGGGCAGCCCCTGTCCTTCCAGCAGCCACCAGTCCTGGCTCCTTCTCCGCTGGATACAGCCAACTGCCAACACGGGATGCAGCATTCATGCAGTAGCAGCCTGCTTCCTGCTGGAAGGCTGAGGGCTTGGTAGTGACCTGCTCAGCAAGCGTGCTCTGCAGCAGGCTGGAGGGATGAGAGAGAGGGACTGTTGGCCTAATTCTCCACTGCCCTGCTCCATGTGGAGTCGTGTACACCCCTGTTGCACTGCTTGGCACAGGTGGGAAATGCTCCCACCCCACAATCCTTTGCCTGTGGTAACGTTCTGTGCCCCCACACCCCATGTGGACAAGTAAAAATGATGGCACCAGGGATGAGGCAAGAGAGGATCGTGCCCAAGGGACTTAATCCTCTGGCCTTATTGCAGGAGAGGGGGCAGCTGCATGGGACACCAGCTCTGCTCTATATGGGCAGGCTGCGGGATTAAATATTAATGCCAACATCCTGTGAAAGCAGCAGCGTCTGCGCCACTTGGGCATGAATAAAAGATGGATCAGAAAACGGGGAAGAGCAGCAAATTAATCAATCTAAGCAAAAGCCTCTTCACTCCCATTAAAGAACAAGCATCAAATCCTCCCAGGCACAGCTCAGCCTGGGGAGCAGGCCAGGGGGCTCGGGGCCTGGGGTGTCACGGCGCTGGCTGGATCTGCTGTCCAGAAAGTCAGTAGGCCACTGGCCCGCCTGGAAGGAGCCTGGCGCAGACCCCTAGAAGTGGATCTAGGCTAGGATTGGTGTTCACAGCTGGAGCCTTTAGCTAGCGGCTGGATCCAAACTCCTAGTCTCCACTCCCTGCCACCTCTAAAACGTTGAGCGCGTTCAGAGCTGGGCCCAGAAGTTTGGGGCTAGGGTACCCAGGGCTTCGGCTCAGGCCCCACTCCAGCTTCGATGGGATTCATGTACGCTGGGTAAGTGGCTGCTGTGTGGCTGCGACTGGGCCGAGCAGGGCAGAAAAGGGTTAATGATTTCGGAAGCCCTACGGCCCAGGCCTGACTAGCAGTTCACCGTGGTCCCTTCTGGCCTTGGAAGCTAGGAATTGATGAGCTTGCCAGGGGCTGATCTCCCTGCAAAACCAAAGGCGGGCGCCCATTTGGATAGAGGAGCCAAACCTACCCATTCTGGGAGGTGGCTGTGTGCAGGGCTGGTAGCAGAGGGAGCGACTTCCCCTTTCTGCCTCACTCTACCCCAGCCACTGAATGGGTAGATCCAAGCTCCCAATTCCCCATCATCAAGGCAGTGGAACCAGGGGCCCTGACTATGCAGGGCTTCTCCCATGGCACTCAGCGGGTCCCTGCCAGCGCATGCTGCCTGTGTGTGCAGAGGATAATGAATCGGTAACGCAAACAAAACCCTGCCTTTCCAAGGCTGCTTTTGCTCTCCCGCCGGCATCCTCCCACCCACCCAGCCCCTTCTTCTCCTGCAGTCCCTAATTAAGAGCGGGGGAGGTGCCCTGTTTGCCAGGGAGCTAAATTAGCCCCTAATCCAGGAGGGATTAGGCGGCTGTGTTTTCACGTGGGCTGGGGATTTGTCGCTATTCCATCTCCGTTCCCACATGCTTCTGAGCCTGCTTTCAAACAGGCTCAAAAACCCTCTCCCTCTAGCTTCATGCCCAGCAGCTCCTCCATCGCCACCGGCCCCATTCCCCGGCAGCATTCTTGTCCAGTTCACCTCTGTACGGAGGTCTGGCTGGAGCTAGCCCTTCAGAGCCCCCCTGCAGTCTGATCTGGGCGTGGAGGGGTCTGTAAGAGGGAAGGGGGGGATGGAAGGAGTGGATATCTCTGCTTTATGAGTGTGCCCATTTTAAGATCTGTCGTGGATTTTGGGTTCAGGTGTGAGCTAGAAGCAAATTGTGGGATTTTTTTTTTTTTTTGAAGCCATATGCTGCGTTAGTTTACAATATGCTCCTGTTTTTCCCCTCCCCTCCATTTCTCCTGCCTCGCAACATAGATATCAGCGTATTTCACTGAACTGGCATGATGTGTGCACATGTGCATGCACATGCCTGTGCACCATTGCCCTCTGGTGGGTAGAAGCTGAACTACTCAGCCATGTGTCCTAAGCCCCACACGGTTAACGGAGACTCTTCCTTCAGCCCTCATTGGAGGAGCCTGATCTTTCGCAGCAGGCAGGTCTGAGTTTTGTTCTTGCCTTTGGCATGAAGTTCTGAGCAGCTGGGGTTTGTGGCGTGGTGACAGCTGTAAAGTCTCTCTGGGACTGGATTGCTTACAATGTTCTACACAACCCCTGTTCCCATGGGCGTGCAAGGTGTGGGTGAGACATAGCCAGCTCGCCGTGATAGTTCTGGCTGGCACACAAGGCTGCTGCCTTCGTGAAGGCTAATGACATTGAGTTTACCAGCTTCCTCCAGGGCAGGGCACATGTGCTGCATATGCATGGAGGGTCTTCTCACCCTGTCCATACTGATGCAGCATCAGGTGGGAGCTCAGTGGTGACAGGTACCTTGGACAGAGCCACCCCTGATAACCTATCCCCGTGGCCAGCCAGCAAACTGGTCCTCAACCAGTTCTAGCTGGGGTGATGGGGCTGCCCTTGTTGTATGCCTGAGGGAAGAGGATTGGGGAGAGTCGTGGCAAAAGCACTAGAGGGGAGACAAGGTGAAATTAGGGCTTTTTTGGTGGTCCTGTGGCTGGAGTGGGAACTTATCAAAGTGTGGTGGGAAAATGGCTTTTCTGAGGATGCTAAACTGGTGTCCCATCCCCACTCTCCCCAAAAAACCAAGTTTCCTTCTATCATTTTTTACTTGATGAAATGACTCAAAAGGGAAACATTGGTTTCATCTCTGGATTTAAAGGGAGGTTTTCCCTTTTCTCCCCTTCTTTTTTTTTCCCACCGGGGACCTAAAATGCTAAGCACTCTTCCTGTTCCAACTGAAACCAAATGGAAAACCCATGTTCTGTTGGAAAAAAACTCCTTGACACTTCAAACAAAATGAAGCATTTTTTAAATGAAAAACACTGTTGCCCTTTCTTCCGACACTAGCGTCTCCTCTCCACCGAAAAATGTCACATGGCCAGGGCCTTACAGGTTGGCTTCCCCGTAGAGGAAAAATCAATGGCCTGGCATATAGATATACTCTAAATTTGCTTTATTTACACACATACCCAGTCCTGGAATAGTGGAGGTCAAACAGCCTGCTGGGGAATCCCTTATTCCTGGAATCTCAGCCCAACACCAATGCCTGGTTGCCAGAGAACAACTCTGCCCCACGAATTGACTCTAATCAGCAAGGCAGAGCGTAAACGCTCCTGTGGCTTGCATAGCTGCCTCTGGCCAGAACTTAGTTTTTTGGTTATACAAACCACACGAGCGTTTCTTCCAAGCCTAAAAACTTGCTTGCACCCTAAGAAAAAGAACAAGGAAAGACTGTGTGTAACGGGACCATCTGGTGACACCCACCATAACAACACTTCTTGATTTTGAGCCACTCTAGTGCTCAACTGTTTGTTCATCCAGCTCTACAGACAACCAGAGAATCCAAACTGCTCTGGGCGCTTGGGCTGGGCCCCAAACAGTCGCTTGCCTCTGATTCTCCTCTCCCTCACCCTAGTGTAACTTCATTGATCTAAGTGGCGTTGGGAGTTGGGAACTTCTTGGGGTACCATTTGATAACTGGCATCTGCCCTGCCCAGAGCTGTTCTGTTCCCCAATCCCAGCCAGACAGAAATGCCGAAGGCGTAGCGCCGTTTCATGCAGCTGGTAAAATAGCATCGGCTCTGGGAGAGACAGCGACTGATCTTCTCTTCAGAAGCTTGGCCCATAAATTATAGATTTTAAGCCATGTTTGTTTAAAATATTCAGTTTGCCACTTGAAAAAGAAAACGCGTACGCACAAAGAGCTGGGAAGGAGGTGTATGCGGAGGTGTTGCACGGCTGCTTGGGGGGGCAGGGGAATGCTAAGAGAAGATGGATGGGGAGGAGTGCCTTACAGCAAACAAACTTTCCTTCCCCTGATGAGCGTTTAAAATATACCTGCAGTTCCCTCCAGCACACAGCTCCACCAAGCAAATTAATAGTGGGAGAGAGAGCACCTGAAGCCGCTTGCATGTTTCCATTCTAAACCCTGTTTTGATTCACTTCCTCTCTTTCCAAAACTTCTGGGTTGTGCCTCATGCCCTGCTCCCCCTCTGGGATCCCATTACTGCTGTGAGTAGCACCAGGGGGGTGCGGTTTCTTCCCAGGTGTGGTAGCCTGCAGGGAGATTGGTTTGCAAAGTTTGAGCACAGACACTTCGGCCATTTTAGAGCATAAGGTCCAAGCAGTGGGAATATTTATTATCATCTTTTTTTTTGGCCCATTACAAAAATAAAAAATGCACAATTTTTTTTTTTAATATAATCAACTTTCCAGGAGACTTGGTCATGGTTGTAAGACATGGCACAGGGAGAGCTGTCAGCGAGAAGTTCCTTCAAGTGTTTCAATGAGTTCTCTTTACTGTCTGTGTAGGAAATACAGACTGAGCCTGGAATCTGTACTGCCCCCCAGTAGTAGAGGGATAGGACTTTGTTATAATGTAAATAGAGCTTCTGATTTAGGTTTTAACCAATAAACACCCCCAATACAAAAAAAACAGGGTGTTTATCCAATAAACATTGGCAATGGTTACCCAGTTTGTGTTGACTTCACCACGAAGTGGGAACCCAGCTGTGGCAGGGAGCAGGGAGCCGAGAATCCAGGAGGGAGCCGGGCTCCCGGGGGGCAGGCGGGCTCCTGGGAGCCGTGAGCCCGGTCTCTCCGCCCCCTCACCCTGCCCCTCTTAAATTGGTGGAAGTGCCCCTGGTGAGGACACGCACGCCAGCAGGAGAAGCGTAGTGTGGACGTGAACCACCGCAGGAATAAGTTGACCTAACATAGGTCGACTTGCCTCTCTAGTGTAGACATGCCCTGCGACTGCTGGACGCAGCCAGACCCTGTGGTTCTCTAGCTCCCAGGCTAACACGCCATCCCCTAAATCCTGGCCTGGATTTGACAGTCATGGAAGGGACTGCTGACTGCACGGCTGTGAGGCCAGGCTATCTCCATTGGTGCTAGCATTGTATCTGGCCGATGGTCCATCCCTGCTTTACAGCCTATGGGAAGCCTGCTCCATCCCAGAGTGATAATTAGCTGTTTTAAGCAGTGATGCAGGGGCAGCTAGGTTCTGAAGAAGAAATGAGCTGAGCTGCCCCAGCATGGGGCACACCCTCAGCCCCTGCCCGTCTGCGCCATGGCTTGCACTCAGCCGCACTGTGGTGTCTCAGGGAGATTATTACAGGCGCTGCCGCATGCACACGCTGTGTGCGCCGCTCAGCGTGGAAGGGCACCAATTTGCAGAGAGATGAAAAGCTCTTGCATTTGTGTGCTAAACGCTTGCTGTTTATTCATGGTCTCTGCTGGGAAACAGAAGCGATTGTGAGGAAACAGAGGCTCCCCGGCAGCAGCTCCAGATGCTGCACCTCAACACAACTGCTCCTGAGGGTGGATTATAGCAGTGTCTAGGGGCCCCCGTTGGGCCCGGCGCTGCACACACCCATAGTCAGAGACAGAAGAGTTCACGGACAAAATAGATGGAATGGACAAAGCGTGGGAGGAAGGATTATTACCCCCATTTCACAGCTGGGGAGCTGAGGCCCAGAGAGATGGAGAGCCAGATTATCAGCCTGTAAATGGGTACGGCTCCGTTTGCTGCAACGGAGTTATGCCAGTGGACATGCACAGCCTCGAATAGGGCTGGACATTCAACCCAGGTCTCCTCGGTCCCAGAGCTCAGCAGGATCATGGACCGAACTGTGAGCTGAACGTTAGCTGGATCCTGGGTCCAGTTGTCTGCAATCAGTTAGCCACAACGCATCGAGATGCCACTCTTTCTTCCCCACCCACTGGGTTGTGCCTCATGCCCTGCTCCCCCTCTGGGAGTAGCACCAGGGGGGGTGCGTGCGGTTTCTTCAAACCAAAGCACCTCAACAACCAGGTACAGAGCTAGGAGCACTGTTGGTCATGTCTGCACCAGAGCTGGGAGGGATCCTTGCCCTCCGCTACCCCAGGGCTCCCAAAGGCCTGTCCTGGCATGTACCAGGCTGGGGTGACACCCCCCCCAATGAGGCCTGTCCCAGCATGCACTAGGCACAGTATATAACCTGGGATGTGTTCTCTGGGGATGGCTTTTTCTCTAGAAGTGCAAACATCAGAAACCTGGAAGGGCAGGTCCCTAGAAACCTGGTGAACAGCGCCTGGCTCTGGGAGGAGGTGGCTGAGTGGAGCCAGTGAGGCCGGCGTCTGCCTGACCTTCAGCTTCGGCAAACAGGCAGGATTTCTCTCTGTCTCCGCTGTTGGAAAGGGGGAGAAAGTCAAACACAGCCGTGTGTGCTGGGATCACGCCTGGAGCTAGGGAGAGACTGCACAACAGGTAACTGGTCTGGGGAAAGGGCAGAGCTTAGCTTCTGCCTGCTGCCTCTCTGGGTAGGTGCTGATGATGCTCATAAGCCAGCCACTGCCGGGGCCTGTGGGTGCAGCAGAGGCAATGTTGTGTCCGGGAGGAGGAATGAGGTGTATCCCAGTCAGGGAAAAGTGGGAAAGACAAGAGGGGGGAGAAGAGAAGGAAACAGGAAGGAAAGTAGGTGTTATGATCCCTGCACCTAAACCTGAGCATCGCCCTGCATCCCCTCCCCTGGGTTCCGCGAGTCACTGACCTGTCTGGAACTGGGACCTGGAGCTGGCACGAAGCAGCTGAGCAAAGCTAGCCAGACCCAGCCAGGGGCTCTCCAGCGAGGACCTGGACCCTAGGGGTTTTACAGCTCCTGAGGCTGGAGCCTTGTGCGGCCCTGTCTGGGCAGTGCAGCCCAGGTCCAGCCACCTGTCCTCCACAGGACGAGCGTGAGGGTTGCCGCTAGCCTGGGATCCCCAAGTGGAAACAGGTCATTTGCTTCCCCAGGAGCACACGCAGGCTTTGGCATTCTGAGCCGCATTGGCTGGGTTTCCCTTTGGCCGGCTGAGCATGGCTCATCCCCTGGCCGCGGCGGAGTCAGGACTGCTGGGTTCTCTGCCTCCGGCTCCCTGCGCCAACTTGGCCCCTGTCACTACTTCCCTCGAAAAGAGTTGCAACAATAGGGTGGCCCTGAGGCTGAATTAATATTTATCAAGCACTTTGAGATCCTCAAACAGAAGGATGCTAACTACCACGGACTAGGCTGACACCCGCTGAACACTATTGCTTAGATTGTCAGCAGAGGCAGGGACCATCTTTTGGTTCTGTGTTCGTACCGCACCTAGCACCATGGTGTCCGGATCCAGGACTGGGGCTCCTAAATCCTACACTAATCCAAACCCTCCCTGTTAGTACAGGCTCCTGTGGAGCTGTGCCCAGGGACACCATCCCTAGATAAACCCTTCCTACCTCACAGAAGTGTGGAGGTTTATTAAAGCCCCTTGATAAGCACAGTCCCCCCCCCATATCCCTGTATTGAGGTATTACTCATTATTGAATAGAACAGCGCGGGGGGGGGGAGATCCCAGCATGCCTTCTCTGAACACTCCACTGCCTGTTTCCTTGCCCCTCCCCTCAAGTTACCGACAGCTGTGGGTGCTATTTGGATTTCTCATAAATGAGCCCCACGTTCCATTTGCATGGATAAATATAGCGCCAGCCGCCCTGCCAAGCCGTTTGTCTCTTGTTTAACACATTTATCCAAGCTGCTCTGTTTCTCTGCAGTCTCATATTCTCGTGGATTCATTTTGTCAAACAAATTGCACGGGCCCGGCTGCCCATTTACCCGGCGCTGTTCGATTAGGGGGTTATTTATGAAACAGCGAGACAGATGGCATTAAGGTTCTTAATAATAATAATAATAATAATAACAAAGGGAGGGGTGGAGGCAAGAGAAAAGACTTTGTTTTATTATACACAAAAGCTCCTGCCAGGGATGACAAATTCCAGGCCCCACCAGACACTTTTTTTCTAGTTGCTTTTGTACCGTTTTCGTGATGAATGGTTCCAGCAAGCGCGCTCGGTTCTGCTGCAAGCGCGCGACTGGAGAGCAGGAGAGCATGCACAAGCTCGCGGCCGAGAGGTGCCAGCGGCCTTGGTGGGGAAGGAGGTTTTACTGTATGGGCAAAGTTCACCTGTGTGTGTTTTGCCTCTGTCCGTTTCCTTTGCTCTCCTTTCACCTCCTTACCCTCCCATCTATCCAGCTATTTACTTTCTCTTTTTGTCTCTCTCAAATAGCTCATTCTTTCTTTCCCTGTCTCTCTCTCTTCCATTCTTCCTTCTCCTACCTATCCATCTCTTTGGTGTGCCCGTGCATGTTCTCTCTCTCTCTGTCTCAGCTATTTCATTCTTCCTTCCTCCCCCACTCCCCCTCCAATCAGGTGAGTTGATCCTCCAGCCACTGTGGCTCTATTGATTCTTTCTGCTTCGCTTGCTGAGCCGAAGCTCTCGGCTATAAGTCAGCCCCAGTGCGGCTGGCCGAGCTCCCTTCGCCCTCGTTGCTATGAAGGAGCCAGCAGGGAGGTCTCTGGCTCTGCTGTTCCCAGCCAGGGCAGGCCTGGAAGCGCAGATGTTTGTGGGGTGATGGCATTCACCTCAGCCTGTTTCCAGGGCGCTCCCTTCAAAGGGCACACAGTGGCCCAGCAGGGATCCCTCCATGCCAGGGTGCCCAGAGCTGCGCTGCTCCGCTCCGCACCCCTCCCCACACAAGCGTGTGAGGTCCCACCCTGTTCTCTGTCCCTGGGGATGTCCGCCCCAAAACAGCCTCCTGCGAGCCCATCCTCTGCTGCTGCTAACATCCCAATCATCTCCATGGCAACCAGCGATGCCCTCGCGAGCGGAAGGGCACGGGCCTGGTTCAGAGGCTGTCGGGGAGGTGGCAGTCCCAGTGGTGGGGGTGACTTGCATGCCGCGGGCGTGGCAGGGGCGTAGCAGCAGGCAGGAGGGGTGAGACGGTGAAGTGGGGGGGCTGCATGCACGTCCTTACTGCAACTGGTTTTTTCCTGCTCCCCCCACCTACCACAATTACACCCATGTGGCCAGACTCATCTCTGCCACGCTGGTGTGAATCCAGAGAGATGTCCAAAGGATGGCTCTGGATCTGCAGTCGTGTCCCTGGGACCTTGCTAGGCCTGGATTTCAGCCACCCGTGCAAGCCCCTCGTGTAGCCGTGACCCTCACGAGTGCAGCACCTGTGCCGCTCACCCCAGTTTGGAACCAGGTTAAGTCTCCTTGGTACAAATCCTGGTGGATGAGCAGCTTTTCCTGCCTATTCTGTGGCTCTACAGGGTGCAGTTACACTGCGGGTTCACATCGGGGCAGTTCCCTAGAGCGGCCAAGGATTGAGATCAGAATCTGGCCAATTTCCCCCGCGATTTAACTCTGCCCGCCCTGTCCATCCTCTGTGGCTCCAAGTGTCCTAATCAACACAGAGAGCCTGGGAGGTCGGAGGAACCACAGACCCTCTTTGCATGCCAATCTCCCACAGCACAGAAGTGGAGTCGTCTCTAATGCTTTTCAAAGGCATTGGGGGCTCTTTCATCTCTTTGTGATCTGGAAACAGCCAGAGAGAGATTCTGCTTCTTCAGAAGACAGGCAAACAAGGTCCTGTGCTGGCCAGTTTCCACTGGCACAGATGGCCGCATTGACGGGCTGAGCAGTCCATTGGCCCCGGGTGCTCTGTTCAAACGGAGCCTGCTCTGAGCCCACGTGCTGGACTTCCAGCTAGCCCCACAGTACTGCCTGGCTATAGACCCTATGCGTCCACTTCGGTGAGGAAGGGCTGCAAGACTGGGCCCTTAGTCTGCAATATCCTAGGTTGCTGAGGGACGGACCGATCCACTGCTGGGGAGAGTGACTGTAGGAGGCCTGGGCTGCAGGAACAGAGCAGGGATGGAGCAGTGGGGCTGTCAGGGCTAAGCTGGAGCAATGGGGAGAGAGGCCGACAGGGCTGGCTCAAGAGATAGAAGATAAAGACTGAACCAAAGCACAGCCCACTCTTTCCATTCACTCCAGTGGGCTTTGCAGCAGGGTCTGCGGTGGTCTGGTCTTTAGCAGAGCTCTTCCTTCCCCACAGCCATGCGGCGCGAGACGACCTTCCGAGGGAGCGCTCTCCTGCCAGCTGGGCACAGGAGCCAACTCCTGGGGGGGTTAGCACGAGTCCCCCCAGGCTCAGAGACCAGAAGGGAAGTGGGGGAAAAACAGGTGACTATTTTTAGGAAAATGTCATGCTTTTTAAGTCCTTCCCGTGAGTTTTAAAGGCTTGGGGTTGGCTACCCTGCAGAGGCTGTGCCACCACAGCCCACTCCAGGCCTGGGTTCCCCTCCTCTCAGAGGCTTCACCCAGCGTCCATTCCCAATGGGCCCCAGAAATCCAGCCCCCGCTTTCTGTTCCTTCCCCAGGGCCTGCAGCCAGTCTGTCCCAAAGTCTAACTCTGGTGCTTCTAAGGCGCCCATCCCCCTGTTAGCAGAACCCCCCCGGCGACCCCTTTTCCCCCCCCCCCCCCCCCCCCCGGCTTGTGGCCGTTCCCGCCGTACCTGAGATGAGCCCAGACAGACCCCATTCACCTCTGGCAGCTCCGGGCGGGATCCCTGCCTCCCCCCACTCAAGGTCTCCCTGATCTGACTCTGAGGGCACGGTGCATTTCAGTCAAAGCCTCTTTCAAAGGGAGCGGCTTGATTAGGGCCTGGGAGACCTTGAAGGCCCAGCGGTTCCCGAAAGGAGAAAGTAATTAATGTTTAATCAGCAGGCTCTGATCTCCAGGTCTGAAGGATCCGGTCAGCCAAGGACTTGCCCCCCACAGACGCACGCCGTGCCATGCCTTGGGCCTGGGGACTCCCTGCAACTCCCAGCAAAGCACTGGGAACTGGATCTGAGGGGCCCAACTGCTCCCCCACCCCAGCTGAGCCAGAGGGTCACAGGCATGTCCTAATAGGTGCCCT
The DNA here is from genome assembly GCF_002925995.2 of Terrapene triunguis. NCBI lineage: Eukaryota > Metazoa > Chordata > Testudines > Emydidae > Terrapene > Terrapene triunguis. The sequence continues at coordinate 12,381,837 of NW_020664725.1, forward strand.
GAGGGCAGGGGGATGGGCTAATGCTTAAGGCTCTGGCCTGGAACTTGGTTGATCCGGCTGTAAATCCCAGCCCTGCGGCAGACTTGCTGTGTGACTCAGGGCCAGGTATCCCAATGCTCAGCACGCAGCGTGGGGGCTGTTTTCATCAGGGCTCAGCCCCGGATTTTCCAGGGAGCGCGGCACCCACTGGGTACCTGGCGAAATGGGAAATCTGGCCCAGAGTGTGGGTGCTGCTGAAGGTCCTGGCCTCAATGTCTCCGAGCCTCCGTTCCCCCTCTGCAATCATCCTTCCTTTGGCCATCTCAGCTACGCTCTTCGGGGCAGGGCCGTCCCTGTGTCTGGGCAGCACCTGGCGCAGTGCGGCTTCGATCTTGGCTGGAGTCTCTGCCGTGCAAACGCGATAACTGATAGCCTGCGCCCGAGAGGTGCTGAGCCCGTCGCTCCCTTGGAAACAGATGGGCTTGTGGTGCCTTCGGTTCCTTAAGTCCGTGTGAAGGATGCTTTGCAGTAACCGAGCCGCATTCTAGCACAGTCTCTCTTGGCTTCTTCACCCTCCTCCCTGTAGCATCCGCTGCCTGAGCCGCCTCCTCCCCTGCTGAGTTTCCATTCAAAGGCCAAACAGCTCCCTGGAGTTAATCACCCAGCAGATCAGAGGCGTCAGCCTCCATGCAGGATGGCCCAGGCACGAGGGGGGAAACGGCCTTGAGAACTGAGCCTTATCTTGCTTTCCCTGGACAGATGCCCGCCGCAGCCTTTGCATCTCCTTCCCACTTTGCTCCTCCGCTGGCGTGGATCTGGGGGAGGCCAGGCGGGCAGAGTTAATCAGGCCTCGTTTGTGATTACAATGAACTCTTGCGCTTCATGGCCTGCATCCTAAACCTGCTTTGCAATGCCCCACGGGAGAGGGATTTACATTTTCCGTTTTATGTCGAGTTAGTTAATGGTCCATTACTGTCAGAAGGATCGGTAGCTGGAAGTTAAATCCTGCAGGATTTCCAGTAAGAGAGATCTGAGGGCTATCGAAGAAAACAAGCCAGCCTGGGGGGTGTGGGGAGCTGAGGGATCCAAGAAATCTCCATCCATCAAATCCCTTCTATCTCCTCCTCCTCTGCCATGGAGCCCGCAGCAGCGCGGGTCTCCAATCCCCTTCTCCACCCGTAGAGGGCAGCGGGAGCAGTGACTCCAATGGCAGCATGGTGGGGCTCTGGGTGTGATTCTTTCCCACCTGCTTCCCCAGGTGCCCTGTGCTCAGTTTGGCAGTCCAAGCTTAAGTGTGTCAAATCTAGCTGCAGGCTCCCTGGAGTTCCCTCAGCCGGGGTTCCAGCAGGCGGTGTTTTCCTAACTGCCAATGCCACAAACTCAGCCAGCGTCTGGGTCTCGATTTCTCCTGGCCATAAAATGGGGGCAGCAGTACCAAGGGGGACTGGGAAGGTTAATGCATCAGTGTCTGGACAGGGCTTTGGGCTCCTCCGATGGAAGGAGGCAGAGAAGGGCAAAGCCTTGGGTATTTTATTATGCCGTGGATGTGCCTAGCAGCAGGTGTGCACTGCAATCAAAAGGGGCAGATGCAGCCTGGGTAGGCATCCCCAGGCTAGCTTGCTACAAAGAGCAGTGAAGCCCTGAGTGGTCACATGGACTAGCCACCCAAGTACAGTCCCACCCGGGCTACACTGCTCCTTTTAGTGCACTCTCTCAGCCAAAGCTAGCCTGGGTATGTCTACACATGTGGCAGTCGCACCTCTTGACTGCAGTGGGGAAACACCCTAGGAGTTTTCCAAGTGACATGGAAGTCCCAGTGACCTGTCCCCATGGGACGCCTCCAGCTAAGGATGGAGGTCTGCGGATCTCCTCCTCCCTGCTGTGACAAATCCCTAGCTAGGTGGGGACTCACTGCTCGCTGCAGCCACTCTGAATGTCACAGCCCCCCTTAATTCCCCTGGAGTATCTGCTGGAGAAGGGATCCACCCCACTGGACCCTTGCACCTACCTGGAGCTGAATTAACTGTAGCAGGTCTCCAGGTGGGTTGATCCTTTTCAGGATTGGGCTGCTGAACTTGTGTCTAATGTTGCTGTGAGCTGTTAAGCAGCTAGCACATTCCGCCCCAGAGGTGGCTGCATTTTCATGGTGACGGAAGTGAGCCATGTGTGGGCCAGGAGAGGCTTTGGTATGACGCTTGCTATGCAAACGGAAGCTCGTTGGGCTCACGATATACTGGAAATGGATTTGGCCTGCTGTGTCTACGTGCATAGCCATCCCTGTTGGAAAATGCACTTGCAAGCAGATGCAAAGAGCTCTTTTTGGCTGCTCTTTTCTCAGGCACCTATAGGAGTTAGACACCAGAATCCCATGTAATTGCATTGGGATTTGGGTGCCCAATTCCCTTATGCTTCAGCTTTACTCATGAAGGATCCCAAACCTGTGTACAAAGGATGGCATCGCTCCCTCGAGAGAGAGAGACCCGTCCGCTGCTTACCAGCGCCCAGCACCAGTACTTGCCACGGTGAAGCGCTGGGGGGCAGAGCAAAGCTGCCTGTGCTTCGGCTGGGTTGGCAAGGAATTGCCTTGTGTACGTGGATAGCGTTGATCTCTGAATGTTCTCTCTCTCCCTCCCCCAGGCACTCGGAAAGGAGGCAGGTAGGAGATGCTGCAAAAGGCCTCTGCTCTCTTAGCCCAAGGATAAAGACTCCTGGGCAAGCCTGCCTCTGATCCCGTCCCCTATTAAAGCAGCTACGCTGAAAGGCCTGTCAACATTACAAAGCTCGCTCTGCGCTAGAGCTTTATAACCTGGCATAAAAAAATCACTCGGGGCTGCAGCAGGGCAAACGAGGTTCTGTGCATCAAGGGGCAGGAGGGGTTATTTACTTTCCTTTTATTTTACAAACAATAGAGCCATTTATTTCGCTGCTGTTGAGTTGTAAACAGCGCAGAAATGATGGGACTAGGGGAGAGGTGGGTGAATTTCCAAAGGATCGAAGAATAAGACTGAGCTCTGTTTGTACAGTGCCTGAAACTGCTTGGCAGGTGGCAGCGCTGCTAAAATGCAGCCACCTCTGGGGTGGGGCATGACAATCGAATGCGCAAGAGGTTGAGGTTACTGGGGCAAAGCCCACCTTGGATGAAAAGTCCTGGGGGATCTTTAATGCCCACGCAGAGAAGACTGGATTTGAAAGGCCTGGTCTGTAAAAGACCTAGATAAACCAAGCTCTGCAGTTAACTAACTGGGAAGGAGGCAGGGTTTGGTGGGATGCACTAGGATTTGAATTTGTGATTCGAGGCGCTTCAGACATGGCGTGCCTGGTGATTAGCCCATTAAGCCATTCCCACTGTCTCATGCAGTGGGCACATGGCTCCAGAATGTCCCAGCCTCCTGGGTCCTCGGACAGGCGGGAGCGTCAATCTTTCCCATTCTCCCCCCTCCACCCCCCCAACTGGCTTTCAGAGATTCCAAAGCCAGAAGGGACCATTGTGGTCATCTCGCCTGACCTCCTGCATAATACAGGCCAGAGACCTGCCCCCGGAACCATTCCTAGGGCAGATCTTTTAGAAAAACGCCCCATCCTGATTGAAAAATGGTCAGTGATGGAGAATCCACCACGACACTTGGTAAATTGTTCCCACAGTTAATTATTCTCACCATTAAAAAGTTAGATTTTATTTCCAGGCTGAAGTTGGATCATGTTCAACCGTAATCTACTAGATTAAAGAGTCCGTTATTAAATATTTGTTCCCATGTGGATACTTAGACAGTAATCACGTCACCCCTTAACTTTCTCTGGTAAGAGACATAGACTGAGCTCTTTCAGTCTATCATGCTAAGGAGGTTTTCTCATCTTTTAATCATTCTCGCGGCTCTTCTCTGAACCCTCTCCAATTTATGTACATCCTTCTTGAATTGTGGGCACCGAAACTGGAAAAACTCCACCCCAGCAGCAGTCGCACCAGTGCCAAATATAGAGGTAAAATAACCTCTCTCCTCCTACTCAAGGTTCCCCTCTTTATACGTCTGGGATCATGTTAGTTCTTTTGGCCACAGATTCACACTGGAAGCTCATGTTCAGGTCATTATCCACTGTGATCCCCAACTCTTCCTCTGAGTCGCTGCTTCTCAGGATAGAGTCCCCAATCCTGTAAGTACGGCTTGAGTTATTTCTTCACAGATGTATACGTTTACATTTAGCTGTGTTAAAACACACTTTGTTTGCTGGCACTCCGTTTACCAAACAATCCAGATCACGCTGAATCAGTGACCCGTCCTCCGCGTTATTTACCATTCCCCCAATTGTTGTGTCCTCTGCAAACTTAATCGCTGATGATTTTATGCTTTCTTCCAGGTCATTGGTAAGTGTTAATAGCACAGGGCCAAGAACCGATCCCTGCGGGACCCCACGGAACCACACCTGCTTGCTGATGGCTCCCCACGCACAGTTACATTTTGAGAGCTATCAGGTGGCCACTTTAATGTGTGCCATGTTCGTTCCAGCTTTTTAATCAAAATGTCAGTCAAACGCCTTACAGAAGTCTAGGTACATCACCTCAACACCGTCACCTTTATCGACCAAACTCGTAAGCTCATAAAAAAAAGACATCATTAGGCTGACAGGATCTGTTTTCCATAAGCCATGTTCATTGGCATTAATTACATGACCCTCCTTTCGTTCTTTATTAGTCGAGTCCCGTATCCGCCGCTCTATTTTGGGGTGGGGGGAGGGGACTCCTCCAATTCCAGAGGAAGCCGCGGGTGCTCAGCATCTCGGAAAATTGATTCCGCATGGGGGCGGGAGATGGCGTCGCAGCACGCCTGGAGACCCCTGATGCACCTAGGCACTAAGCAACCGAGGCGGCTCTGCAGAGCTGCAGCATTAGGCCAGCAGCCTCCCCGCTCGCTCATTCCTGCAGCGGCAAGGACACCTGCTGGGATGAAAGGGAAGGCACAGCCTGGAGAGGGACAAGGCCCCCGTCCCTGACACACCAGCGCTGGGAGGCAGGTACTCCTGGGGGCATTCTATGCCAAAAACAATTAAAATTCTGCACACGCTATTTTAAAATTCTGCACATTTTATTTGTCAAATAAACATGGAGGCTCCAGCACGGCATTGGGGATCACGGGCCACTGGCTGCACAGAGGTGGGAGATCACTGTGCAGCTCCCCCCCCCCCAGCCCCGGGGGACACGGACTCAGCGGTGAGGCTGCACCCAACCCTGACGCAGCACAAGGACCGGGCCTGCCCCAGAAACACCCCAGGGCCTGCCCCTCCATGCCAGGGGCACCAGGTGTGGGCAAGCAGGCTCAGCAAGGCAGGATCCAAGTGTGGGGGGATCCAGGTGTGGGTTGAGAGGGTTCTGCGTAGGGCAATCTGGGTGTGGGCGACTCACTGGGGGATCCGGGTGCAGGGGGACCTGGATGCACAGGGGCTTGTTGGAGGGTTCTAGCGACAACGGTCATGGGACTCTGCAGGGGGGGTCCAGGTGAAGGTGGTTGGGGCTCAGCAGGGGAGGGCTGGGTGTGGAGGGTAAAGAGCACGTCAGGAGGGTCTGGTTCTGGGGGGCTCAGTGGGAGGTCCAGATGCTGGGGGTGTGGGGCTCAGTGGGGTGGGGATCCAGGTGTAGCTGGTTGGGCCTCGGTAGGGAGGGGATCTGAGTGCGGGTGGCTTGTTGGGCTGGTCCAGGGGGAGTGGGGCTCATCGGGGGGGGTCTGGGTGTGGGGGGAGGCTTGGAGGGAGGGTCTGGGTATGAGGGGGTCTGGATGCACGGGGGTTGGGCAGATGGGGGGGCAGGTCCCTGTACAGGGATCCCTACCCCTGCAGCTGAAAAGCGATGGGTGGGGGGGACTTTGCACAGCTTCCTACAGCCTGGGGAGAAATCTGGGGGTGGGTCTGACATGGCCCTGGATGCCGTGCAGGGGAAGAGAAAGTCTCATCCTCCCCAGCCCAGCCAGGACTAGCAGCTGAGCCTGCCGCAGGGTAGGAGCCACCAGCCCCCGGCCCACAATGATTTACCTCTCTGCCGGCACAACAAATCAGGAGCTTGCCTTCAAAAGCAGGAGATTTTTTTTTTTTAACTGGGGTCTTCTGATTTGTTCCTGGTTTTCCAGCCGTTGGGAGTCACATTTTCCAACTTCGTCTCTGCAACCAGGAGCGCAAGAAACTTGCTCTTTTTCTCTAAATTAAATCTGAGGTTCTCTCGAACACCTGACTCCAGGAGCTGGGGATTTAAGAAAAGCACCAAATATTGTGAGACTCATGGTAAAATCTTGGGAATTGGCAGCCGTGCATGTGTGCACAGGCTCATGCACCCGCACCACCTCCCACCCACCCCCTGCACCCCATACCTCCCCACCCCTCTCTCTCCCTCACATTGTCACATACACCCTGCATCTCCTCATCTCACACACCCGCCCTGCATCTTGCCACCCAGATTCTCCCCAACCAGCTGTGAGCATTTCCCTCACCCCCACATCCCTCTCCACTCTCTGGCCTGTCCCTACCCAGGCTGGGATCATAGATTCATAGACACGTCGGGCTGGAAGGGACCTCCAGAGGTCATCAAGTCCAGCCCCCTGTGCTGAGCCAGGGCCAAACCTTAGACCATCCCTGACAGGTGTTTGTCTAACCTGTTCTTAAAAACTTCCCATGATGGGGACTCCACAGCCTCTCTCGGAAGCCTATTCCAGAGCTTAACTGTCCTTATAAAGTTTTTTTTCCTAATATCTAACCTAAATTTCCCTTGATGCAGATTAAGCCCATTACTTCTTGTCCTACCTTCAGTGGACACTGGAGGACAATTGATCACCATCCTCTTTGTAACAGCCCTTAACATATTGGAAGACTGTTATCAGGTCCCTCCTCGGTCTTCTATTCTTGAGACTAAACGTGCTCAGTTAAACCTTTCCTCACGAGTCAGGTTTTCTAAACCTTTTATCCTCTTTGTTACTCTCCTCTGGACTCTCTCCAATTTGTCTACAACTTTCCTAAAGTGTGGAACGCAGAACTGGGCACAGTACTCCAGCTGGGGCTTCCCTTGTGCCGAGCAGCGTGGGACAATGACCTCCAGTGTGTTACATACGCCGCTCCTGTTAGCACACTCCAGAATGATGTTGGCCTCTTTTGCAACTGCGTCACACTGTTGACTCATATTCAATTTATGATCCGCTAACCCCTCAGCAGTACTACCCGCCCCCCACCTAGCCAGTTATTACGCATTTGGTTTTTTCCTTCCCAAATGAAGTACTTTGCACTTGTCTTTATTGAAATTTCATCTTGTTGATTTCAAGCCAATTCTCCAATTTGTCAAAGTCATTTTGAATTCTAATCCCATCCTCCAAAGTGCTTGCCTTTCCCAGCATGGTGTGATCTGCAAATGTTATCGCCACTCCATTATTCAATCATTAGTGAAAATATTGACTAGTACCACAACCAGGACCTAGCCCTGCGGGACCCACTGGATACGCCCTCCCAGTTTAACAGTGAACCATTGATAACGACTCTTTGAATATGGTCTTTAAACCAGGTGTGCACCTAGCTTATAATAATTTCATCTAGAACCGATTTCCCTAGTTTGCCTATGAGAACATCATGTGAGACTGTCAAAAGCCTTATTAAAATAAAGATCTATCACGTTTCTTGCTTTCCCCATAGCCACTAAGACAGTCACCCTATCAAAGAAGGAAATTAGGGTGGTTTGGCATGATTTGTTCTTGAAAAATCCATAGTGGCTATACCTTATAAAACTATTAGTCTCCAGGTGCTTGGAAACTGATTGTTTAATAATTTATTCCAGTATCTTCCCAGGCATAGGCGCCGATTCCGTGGGTGCTCCGGGGCTGGAGCCCCCACAGGGAAAAATTTGTGGGTTATCCGCACCCACTAGCAGCTCCCTGCCCGCCCCCCGCCCAGCTCACCTCCGCCTCCTCCCCTGAGCGCGCCACCCGCATCCTGCTTCTACCCTTCCCTCCCAGAACTTGCGCCGCAAAACAGCTGTTTTGCGCAGCAAGCCTGGGAGGGAGGGGGAAAGCGGCATGCTTGGGGGAGGAGGCGGAGCCAGGGCGGGGATTTGGGGAGGGGCCCAATAGGGGCAGGGAGGGGTGGAGTTAGGGCGGGGACTTTGGGGCAGGGGTAGGGTCGGGGCGGGTGCGTGAGCACCCACTGGCGCAGAAAAAAGTTTGCGCCTGTGTTCCCAGGTATCAATGTTAGGCTGACTGGTCTAGAATTCCCTGGGTGTCTCATCCCAGTGGCAAGTCCCACCCTACCCGTTCCCTTTCCTCTGTTCCCTGTAGCAGGTTATTCCTCCAGCCTCTGCGTCGTGTTGAGATAAGCTGCTCCCTGGGTCCCACGCAGCCAGGGGCAAAGAAGGGACCAAAGCTCTATCACAGCACCTCCCAGGCAGTTGAAAACCAGCACTGTGTCAAGCAGCCCCTTGGAGTCGGTGGCAAGTGGGGATGTGACGTGTCTCGTTGATCTGTGCATGCAGCTCTTGCAGCAATTTAATGCAGCTCATCGGTCTCCAGCCATGTGCCTGCAAGACGTTTCTGCAGCAGCCGTTCGGTAGGAGCAGAGCCGGGACTGAGCCCCCAATGTGGAGCCAGCTGGCTGGGGAGGTGGCGTCTGGAGGTGGGGCTCCAGCCTCCCTTTCTTCTGATCCACATCCCTCCTATAGCTCGGGGCTGGAGTCAGGTTTGGTCTGGGGACCAGGCTGGGCATGGCTTTTAGGGTGTCTCCGCTGTATTGTAAACCCAGGTCCTTGGGACCAGAGCTTGTGGACTCTCTGTTTCCAAGCCTTGGGCTTGAGCATCCACCCTGCTTTGTAAACCTGGCCTTCCAATTGCTGAACCTGGGTCTCACAGCTGTGCTAACACCACCAGGCTGCACTACGGAGACCTTCCAACTCGGCTCTGCAGCTTGAGCTGCGTCCACATTGCCAAATGAGAACTTGGACCTGAGACTGCGGGACTCGGACTCTGACCCACCCCCCAGCAGGGTCCTAGTGTAACACCAACAGACCCTGGTCGTCGGGATCGAACCTGGGACCTCTGGAGCTTAGTGCGTGAGCTAAAAGGCAACTGTTAGCTAAGGCTGTAGAGCAGGCTCATTAATTGCTCTCTAAGTGGTCTCAGTGCCACTAGATGGGACAGACACCACACCCAGAAGGTGTGTGGGTTACACTAGGACCCAGGTCCTGGGCGCTTGCTGACCTGAGTCAGACTGATTAGTGTGTGGATAGAAGGGGGGCTTGGGCTCAGACCTGAGCCAGAGCCTGGGTTTAGTGCAGTGTCGACAGACCCTCTTGATACACAAGGCAGCTCTGTGTCCTGGGAGCAGCAGGGTCCTGGAGAGGAGATGGGAACCAACCAGCGCAGGTGCAGGGGACCGGTCCAAAGAGAGTGAAGTTTGCATTGATTATAAAAGTATGTCACAGCTGTGCCAATCCCTAAATTCTGGGGCCCGCCCGCCCCGACAAGGGCCCTATAAGGACGCAGACAGCCCTGCCTGTCCCACTGCTTTTCCCAAGCCCACCTTGACTGCAGCACCAGCCCGGCTCCAGGTGCGTTTCAGTGCAAGGCAATGCTACCCTCTGCAGGCTGCTGGCTGAACGGCATGGTCTCCAGCAGGCTAACTTTGGGTATGCACCTTAGCAGCTGCATGGGAGAGAGCTCCAGGAGACCCAGTGGGGGGCAGGTGAGTTCTGAGAAGAGCTGGAACAGACCCTGGTGAGAGCTGACGGAAGCTGGACCCCAATGTGGGGAAGGCTCGGGCAGTGGTCCTTAGCCAAAAGAGGAAGATGCAGCTTGGTTTGGGGGCGCTGAGCCTGGAAGCAAGAGGGATGTGCCCTGAGCTTGGGTAAGATGCTGGGGAGCCCTCTGGCAGGAGACAGGACTTGGGGCTGTGGTAGGAGTCGGGAGAAGGCAGGTCACTTTCAGGAAGGTCTGGAGAGCAGGATCCTGGATTCAGGGCTGAAGAAACTGGGAATGAATCGCTGCTATTGACTCCCAGGTGGGTGAGCTAGAGGTGTTGCCCTGAAGAGGGGAATGGAAAAACGGTTGTGCCTTTTATGTGTTTACTGGGGGGTTGTCAAGAATGGCTTTTCGACAAAGGTTTGGGGAAGCTACTGCACTGGTGTGCAGGAATAAATTACACCCAGAGGAGGGCTGTGTATCAGACACTGAGAGACTGTTCCTTTCATGGGTGGAAGAAGGGAAACTGAGGCAGATGCAGATGCTGTGTTGTGGCCTGCTGCAGGAGAATGCCCCAGAAGGGGCTGCCTTACTATAGCTCCACTGAGGTGTCTTTCCCAAGGAGTTTGCAGGGTTCTCTCCTCCGTAGAAGGGTGGAAGAGGCAGCAGAAACAGGGGAGCTCTTTCAGTTAAATGGGGTCTAGCTGAGAACTTCATTGCCTGCTAGATCTTGACATGAGCTTACAAAGCCCCTGAGGTCTGCCTTGGAGGCATGACCTTCTGGTGTTTGTGGGCATTCAGTGGTTGTGCATGCTTTGCCGTGGTCATTTATGATGCACGGCCCGGCCAGCATCGTGCCAGCAAAGAACTCTAGACTAGAGCGGACAGCATTTTTCAGACAAGTAGTTTATTCACCAGAAAATGCACTTTCAAGTTGATCAAAACGGTTTGTGAATTGGTGTGGAATGTGGTGAACTGTTTCAGCTGGGGAAAAACCCAGAAACAACTTTTGAAAACGTTGAAATGTTACCTTTGGCCATTTTCAAATTGTTGTGGTTTCCTTTGTTTTGAAATGATTTTTTGTTTCAAAACTTAGCTAGATTCATTTGAAAAAAAGAAACAAACCATCAAAGGGCAAAAACACCCAAAACAAAACAAAAACAATTCATTTAATTTGACCCAAAACAATGTTTTTGGTTAAGCCACTCAGCTGAAAAACCAATGATTTGCTCAGCTCTACCTTGGAGCCTTGGCTTCCAACGCCTGGTCATGACAAGCTCTATCCCCAGCCCCAGTGTTTGTGTTAGGTCCTCTAGCAGGTCAGCCATTCCAGGCACTAGAGAGCAGCGGTTTGGGGGTGATACATTGGCTCAGGGCATGTGCTCACATTTCCTTCTAGTGTCTGGCCTCGCCCAAGCAACTCCAGCAGCCTGCTCCCCACTCACAGCTCACCTTTGACTTAGGCAACGGAGCCTTTGTTTCTGCAATGGAGGGAACCAGTCTTTGCTGGTGATTACGGTGTCTGTATGCAGTGGCAGTTCATTGCTCTTACCTATTACTTTCCCCGTGCTGGGGGGGAGCATCTGGAGGTGTGGGTATAACCAGCTGCTCTTCTGGGATGCAACCCCCCCCCCCCAATCTTGGCCTTGTGGCTCAGTGAAAGAATGATAAACATTCAGGGGTGGGGGGAATGTCTCCAGGGTCTCAGACTCTTCTCGGCAAGCCTCTGGCCATGTCTCCGCTCCGGAGTCCAGCCCCTGGGGTCACTAGCACGACTGTGCCAAAGCCCTGGTGTGAACAGGGCAGTCTGCTGTAATCTGCTGTCTGCACTGGAGTAGCTTAGCCCTGTTTGAAACTGGGGTACACTGCGCCGGTGCCAATAGCAGCTTTGCCTGTCTACACCGATGGCAGGAACCATAGTGTGAGCCCCAAGGCTCTGGGGAGTGGAGGTTGAATAGCAAAGGGGACCGGATCCCCGAGCCATGCCCAGCCACCTCTTCCAAGATGGGCTCTGATTTTGGGGGCCATATGCTGATACATATGCATGAGGCACTCGCAATCGGAGGCCAATCTGGAAAAGAAGGGTCTTGTTGGGCACCCCGGATCTAGCAGAGGGGCCCATTGGATGGCCCAGCTGGGGCCAGGCACTGTAGCTGGCTCCTCGCTCCTGTCTCTCGGCGCTTTGCACAGCCGGTGAGCGTCAGAGGCTAGGGCAGGGAGAGACGAGATCTGAGCGGAGGGAGAGTTGCTGGGGAGCTGCTCTGTGCTCATCCGGCACTGCGGAGGAGAAGGGGCTCGCACCAGCAGCCAGACTGGGCAGTGGGATCAGAAGGGAGTGAAATTAACAGGATCGGGGGAAAGAGATGAGGGGAGGGTGTTAGACGAGGGCCTGAAAGGGGGAAGCTATCAGAGCTCCTTGGGATCCTCCCTGCAGATAAGCTGGGTGCTGGGGAAGGAGAGGCAGGCTCCACAACAGCCAGGCAGGGCAGGTGGGAGAATTTCTGCGAGGGGTGACAGCGTTGGTTTGTTTCCCCTTTGCACCATATTTACCATCCAGCAAGACCCTGGGCCAGTGTTACCCAGCAGGTGGCTTGGGGCAGCCCAGCTTGAGACAGCTTGGGGGTGGGGATTGGCCCCTGATGGGAATCGGGCCCGTGGCACTGCAAGTCAGGCCCCCCAACATCAGTGACTGCATTGGAAGCAGCTGGCCTCAGCCTCTGCACCTTGGGTAGGAGGAGCCGAGCAGGTGCAACAGCTGCTCTGGGGCAGGCAGGACCCTTGATAGGAGCCAGGGCCTCTAACCCCACCCATGACCCCAACTGTCTCTGATGGGGCAAAACACCCATGAATTGCGTCAGCAGGGCTAGGATATGGAAGCAGAGAGTCCAGTCCTGGGGCTCTCCGCTGCACCCCACAAAGCAAGGTCACCCTGGGCAAGACCTAGTGCTGAAATCTGGCAAACAGCAGAGGGGCTCTCCCTGCACCAGCTGGGCAGATGCGGGGAGCTCTCCAGGGAGCTGGGCTCCTCCTGATAAAGCCCCATCTCATTTGCAGAGCTGCTGCCTCCAACTCCTCTTGGACAAGGCGGGTTTCAATGCTCCCTTTGTGGCTCAGCAGCCAAATTAAGCATTAAGGAGAATGAAGGGAGCGACCCTGCAACCACCATATGATGGGGTGGGGGAGGATATTACAGGACCGTTGGCAGTAATTATTGGACTTTCAGTTATTTCCCATTTGCAAACCTTGGGAAATGGAGCTGTTCCTGATTTACTTCCAGTCTGATTTTGCAAATGTAGCCCACGCACACTCCCATTGCTAGCCCGGTCTGATCGGGCTGCGGCCATGTGCAGGCGTGAACGGGGAGTGGTGCTGGGAATGGCAGCTTGCCACATGCCCCACAGGAGCACGTGTGGTGGATGCTGGGCACAACAGGGAAAAGCCCCAGCCAGATTGAATTTACCCTGCTGCTGCTACGGGCGTTAAGGAACATGTTGCTCAAAGATCACAAGCTAAATATGAGTTAACAGTGTAATGCTATTGCAAAAAAAGCAAACGTCATTCTGGGATGTATTAGCAGGAGTGTTATAAGACACGAGAAGTCATTCTTCCGCTCTACTCCGCGCTGATTAGGCCTCAACTGGAGTCTTGTGTCTCAGGCAAGATGTGGGCCAATTGGAGAAAGTCCAGAGAAGAGCAACAAAAATGATGAAAGGTCTAGAAAACTTGACCTGTGAGGGAAGATTAGGAAAAAAGGGGTGTGTTTAGTCTGGAGAAGAGACGACTGAGAGGGGACATAACAGTTTTCAAGTACTGTACATAAAATGTTGTTACAAGGAGGAGGGAGAAAAATTGTTCTCTTTAACCTCTGAGGATAGGACAAGAAGCAATGGGCTTAAATTGCAGCAAGGGCGGTTTAGGTTGGACATTAGGAAAAACTTCCTGTCAGGGTGGTTAAGCACTGGAATAAATTGCCCAGGGAGGTTGTGGAATGTCCACTGTTTGAGATTTTTAAGAGCAGGTTAGACAAACACCTGTCAGGGATGGTCTAGATAATACTTAGTCCTGCCATGAGTGCAGGGGACTGGACTAGACGACCTCTCGATGTCCCTTCCAGTCCTATGAGTCTGTGTGTGACTGCACAGATGGGGAGAAAGACCATGAGGAGTCCTGCCACCTCCTGCTCTTTTGTGCCTGCCCATGGCCCCCATAAGTTGCCCCACTTGGCACTCTGTGGTCTCGTGGCATGGGGTTCTGTGTGGGTCCCAGCTGAGGAGGCAGCTGCAGGAAGCCATGACAGGGGCCATGTTCCTGGCAGAACCATTTGGTTCTGGTCCACATACCGTATGCACCTGGCAATTGGGTGGCTGTCCCATTCTGGGCCTCTTGGTGCTCAGCCCTGATGCTGGGAGCAGAGGCGCTTGGGGAATTTCCAAAGATGAGGTGCTGCATTGTGAGATGGAGCTCACAGGGCTTCCTGAGGTGGGGCAGCTACAAGACTTCTTGGCTGTAGATGGCTTCTCTTCGCCTGGACCCAAGTGATAGACCTCAGCCCGGGTGCCGGTAAAAGAAGGCTGAACGTCTAGGTGTGTCTGTCATGTTCAAAGCCAAGTGGCTGCACACTTGGAGAATCTACAGGAGATATGTCGGGGTGTGTCCATTTCAGGGGAGGGGTCACCCTGTCACGGCAGAGGATTTTTGATGGAGTCGGAGGAGGAGACATAATTCTGAAGCATGAGGGGGAGACGTTTTAGGAATTTGGAGGGGGTTTGTCACTGGCAGATGAAGTGTGGTTAACTTCTTAGCATGAGTTTGATATTTGGTGCGTATATTTTTCTTCAAGCTCCAATTCGTGGAGTCAGGGGATTGTGAGTTTCAGCTTTCATTTCAAATAGATAGATCTTGCCCTCGGGGTTGCAAAGAAAAGCTGAAAAATGTGACCCCCTTAAAGACTCCAAAGCCAGAGGCAAAGAAAAGAACCACAGTTTCTAAAAAAAACAATGATAATAATAAAAATAATAATAATCTCATGATGTTTAGTCCAACATCATGATTTGGGGGGAGTTGAGCTCGACCTGGCGTGGGTATGTCTTATTGAGTTGCAATTGCCCCTCCGGGCTCCAGTATGGACATTCCCTTAGCTTCTAAGCTCCTTGGGGCAGGAACTGTGATTTTGTTCTGTTTGTTTGTACAGCACCTAGCACAGTGGGGCTCTGATCCATGACTGGGGCTCCTATGGTGGTAATATGACTAATAGTGGCCTCAGGCTGGGAAGATTGATTCTGTGCAGGCGGGGCGACTCTGGGGTGGCAGTGAAACATGGATACATGAGGCAGCAGACTGGCAGCATTGTCCTGGGGTCTGTTTAGGGGGAAATCTTGGGGCTGACTTGGGTTTTTCACCCACAGTTGCTAGGATTCAAACAAACTGCTGCGTCTCCCTGATACCAACCCCCTCTGATTCACTTAGGGGGTGCGTGAGATAAGGAGGGCGCCATCCACCTCTGTCTGGGGCAGCCGGACTCCCCGCCCTCCACTCCCTCGCTGGACTCTGTCTGTGCCCCTGCCTGCAGGAGGGAGTCGCACTGGTTTTGATTTCTGTTTTGTTTTTAAACCAACTGAGTTAAGCTGGTGCAAAGCCCCACGTGGAGGCTTGGAGTCAGGCTAGTGATTCCTAATGAATTTAGGCTGCACTGAAATAAGCCTGGTTTAAACTGAAATGGGAGTGTCCACATGGCCTTTTGCTCCGGTTTAGCCTGTCTGGTTTGTAATAGCCCCCTTAGTTAAACCGGCGTGACTCTGGGTAGGGCATGCTGGCCTCGGTGCTGTTTCGCCGTCGCTCATATCCCCCGTCAGTGGAGCTGTCCTGCTCTTCCAGGAACTGTGCACTGGGTGTCAGCCTTGCCTTGCTGATGGCAGCTGTTCTCTCCTTCCCAGGCCCTGCCAGCCACTGCCTCATGCCCAGGTCAGGGTGAGCCAAACCCTCCAGCCCCTACATGGAGGGCGAGAAGCTTTTCAATTCAGAGCCACGTCCCAAACCTCCAGCTTAGGTCTCTGGACCCACTCCCTCCCGAGCGGAGGCTGGGAGCTTTCCAGGGCACACCGCAGGCAACCCAGGAGTCCTTTGGCTGCCTGTGACGCTGCGCTGCGGGCTCCTGGTTCACCACCAAATGCCAGCCAGAGCCTAGAAAAATAACAGCTGAGCGAGGCAGCCTACAGCTTTGCCAGCCCTGACACCGCACATCCTCACTGGCCCCGGGGCCCTGAGCAATAGCAGGTCATCTCCACCGCACAGATCCTTCCCGCCAGCCGCTGGTGTAAATCAGCCTCGCTCCACTGCCGTTACTAGAGCTAGGGATCCAGCCCTGGGTCTGCTGTTTCCCCCCGGGGGGCTATTCTGCTGCCTCCTGGGCCTTGTGGGTCCAGGTTCCCAAGCCGCTGCTCCCTGCCCCAGAGCTGAGGGCTGTGGGATAGGTGCTTCAGGAATCTCACGACCTCGTTCCACCGTCACAATGTGCTCGAATGCTGCTTGACCGCTGTATCTTACGCATTGCTGACCCTTTCCTAACCCGCTTTGGGGGGTAATAACACTGCCAAAGGGTAATACTGATAAAAGGTGTTCTAGCTTACATGCATGGGGGCAAGTAAGGAAAAAACACACACACACACACGTATAAGCTTTGCTGTATTCAGAGAACTTCATATTACTAATATCGTCCTAACAGGCAGTTGTTTGTGGTTAGCATATCTGATGAAAAGTAGGACACAGGTGTGATCCTGGATCACTTATACCATTTGCCTTCCCATGGTAGCTTGTACTCACCTTGTTTGTTCTGTTAACAGGGACACCACGGGCTTTTCACATTTGTTTTGACGTAAGGAGCTGGGGACTTTTTGCAGTCTTGTTACGAGGCAGTTAGACCACATGGACATGTACGATTAACTACGAAATTGTGAGGGATCTGGGATAGTTGCTGTATTTGAAAGAATTGATTAAAAATTATAAATATGAAAAAAAAATGGATCGACACAAATTACTTAGACAAGGTGGGTGAGGTAATATCTTTTATTGGATCAACTTCTGTTGGTGAGAGAGACGAGCTTTCGAGGTACACAGAGCTCTGCTTCGGGTCTGGTTGCTGGTGTTCAGGTGTCATGCACGGTCCATGGGGTAGGCACCGATGCCACGGCTTCTTCCGGGCGTGGTATTCTGTGGGTTGTGGCGTAGTTGGAGTTGGTTCCACTTTTTGTTTCTGTGTTTGGGTCACTGATCGGACCCGAAGAAGAGCTCCATGTAAGCTTGAAAGCTTTCTCTCTCACCAAGAGAAGTTGGTCTGTTACCCACACACGCTAGGGCACGACATCTTTACCCTTCCATGGGCTCAAGGCTTAACTTGGTTAATTTAGGCATCCCTACCCTTTCCAAGTTCCTAGGACTCAGGGCATAATCTTCTGAGGTTCTGCAGGGCCTTTTACCAGTGAAAAGGCCCTACACAGTAATATCCTTAACCTCTATTTATTAACAGTTATCAAAACAGAACGCACACGCTACGCATACAATGCTCACCACTCCCAACAAGGCAGACGAACCTTTCCTGGTGACCAGTCAGGATCAGGTTGGTCGTCCAGGGTTCCAATTCCCTGCATGGTGTGATTGGCAGGGGATTGAGGTCTGACAGCTCTGATCTTGGGCTGTGTCCTGAGGACCCCAGTTTGTATAGTGAAACTTGAGTCCTGCTTAGTTGTACCTTCACCAATCATTTTAAACTAAAGTCCTACAAACCAGTGTTTTTCACCCATCCTAGCCCATAACGAAACAATTCTTTAACCAATCATACCCCACCCCTTAATTTATTTAAATCTGGAAAAAATTAGTTATGCAACAGGCAGAAACAATTAAAGAAGCAGACAGAAACCATGCGGCTAAACAACGGAAACGTGGGGGACCGTAAAGGCAAAACAATAGATGTATAGATTTCACAATCACAACTGTTAGCATTCTCTCTGGCAAGGAACCACTTATCAAGCAAAGTTTTCTTTAAACATCTTAAAGAGATGCCTGGCTTATTTGGTGACGGTGGGTCCTATTAGGACAGGAATGCCTTCTTAACAGCCTGATATTACATTGGTTTTTATATCATTTAGATGGAATGTGAGAATGTGACTTTCTGCTTCTTCGCTCATTGCTGCTGTTGCATACTAAAGAAAAAGGCCTCATACCTTACAGGTTCGGTAACAGATATTACCTCACCCACCTTCTCTCTCTAATATCCTGGGACCAACGCAGCTACAACAACACTGCAGACAAATTGCTTAGGTATTAGAAGCATAAATCTAGTTAGCCGGAATGATCCATAGTGAAAAAGGCAGGCGGGAGTTTCCTATGTCCGTGTGGGCCGGACAGCCCAAGGGTAAAAAAGATTTGGAATTTCCCTGCTTTCTTGTGTGCATCTAGGTCTAGAATAGCATTTTGCCTGGACTGGGAACAATCTCCTGATGTGCTCCACTGACTGACTTTGTTTTCCATGGCTTAATAGAGACTGCAAGTTGTTATGATTAAGGCTACGTTTTAGTCATGGGTATTTTTAGTAAAAGTAATGGACAGATCACGGGCAGTAAACAAAAATTCATGGCCTGTGCCCTTTCCTGACTTGTACCATATACCCCTGACTAAATCTTGGAGGGGAGTGCTGAGGGTGCTTGGTATTGGGGGGGCTGGCGGGGCTGGCAGGCTCCATACCCAGCTCTGAGCAGCTCCCGGAAGCGGTGACATGTCCCTCCCTCCCTCAGCTCCTAGGCGGAAGTGTGGCCAGACACGGCTCCGCACACTGCCTCTGCCTTGAGTGCGGACTCTGCAGCTCCCATTGGCCGGGAACTGCGGCCAATGGGAGCTGCAGGGGGTGGGGTGCCTGTGGGCAGAGGCAGCATGCAGTGCCGCCTGGCCACGTCTCTGCCTAGGAGCCGAGGGAGGGATGTGTCGCTGGTAAGCGCCACCCAGAACCAACCCTCACCCCCTCCCGTGCCCCAGCCCTGAGCCCCCTCCCACATCTAAACTCCTGGTGCTGCTGGGGGAGGGGAGCACGGTGGCCTGAGACTGTCCCAGCAGCAGCCGGTGCGGCTGGTCCAGGGGCTACCTGAGCTGCCCTCAGGCCAGCCACTGTAGAAATCATAGACATCACGGAAAGTTACGGAATCCATGACCTCCGTGACAAACTCACAGCCTTAATTATGTTACCTTTTAGTGTAAGAGCAATTATTTTGTGGGGAGCTTTTATGCTGTATGGTTATATTAATGAGTGGGATTCTTTCGGTGTTAACATAAGAACATACGAATGGCCATGATGAGTCAGACTAATGGTCCCTCTAGCCCAGTATCCTGTCTTCTGACAGTTGCCAATGCCAGATGCTTCAGAGGGAGGGAACAGAACACAACAATTATCAAGTGATCCATCCCCTGTCATCCAGTCCCAGCTTCTATTACTCAGAGGTTTAGGGACACCCAGAGCATAGGGTTGCTTCCCTGACTGTCTTGGCTAATAGCCATTGATGGACCTATCCGCCATTAACTTATCTAATTCCTTTTTGAGCCCAGTTATACTTCTGCCCTTCACAGCATCCCTTGGCAATGAGTTCCACAGGTTGACTGTGCACTGTGTGAAGAAATACTTCCTTCAGTTTGTTTTAAAACTGGTGCCTATTAATTTCATGGAGTGATCCCTGGTTCTTGTATTATGTGATGGAGTAAATAACACTTCCCTATTCGCTTTCTCCACACCAGTCATGATTTTACAGACCTCTATCATATCCCCCTTCAGTCCTGTCTTTTCCAAGAAGACCAGTCCCAGTCTTTTTAATCTCTCCTCAGATGGAAGCTGTTCCACACCCTTAATCATTTTTCTTGCCCTTATCTGCATTTTCTCCAATTCTCAAATATCTTTTTTGAGGTAGAGTGACCAGAACTGCACACAGTATTTGAGGTGTGGGCGTACCATGGATTTATATAGTAGCATTATGATATTTTCTGTTTTATTGTCTATCCCTTTCCAAATGGTTTCTAACATTCGGTTCTCTTTTTTGCCTGCTGCTGCACATTGAGCAGCTGTTTTCAGAGAACTATCCACAATGATGCCAAGATTTTTCTTGAGTGGTAACAGCTAATTTAGACCCCATCATTTTGTATGCATGGTTGGGATTATGTTTTTCAATGTGCATTACTTTGCATTTACAATTCAGCATTGAATTTCATCTGCTTTTTTGTTGTCCAGTCACCCAGTTTTGTGAGATCCCTTTGTAACTCTTTGCAGTCTGCTTTGGACTTAATTATCTTGAGTAATTTTGTATAATCTGAAAACTTTGCCACCTTACTGTTTACCCCTTTCCCCAGATCATTTATGAATATGTTGGATAGCACAGGTCCCAGTACAGATCCTTGGGGGACCCTGCTTTTTACCTCTTTCCACTGTGAAAACTGACAGTTTATTCCTACCCTTTTTTCCTATCTTTTAACCAGTTACTGACCCATGAAAGAACCTTCCCTCTTATCCCATGACTGCTTACTTTGCTTAAGAGTCTTGGATGTGTAACCTTGTCAAAGGCTTTCTGAAAGTCCGAGTACACTGTATCCATTGAACCTCCCTTGTCCACATGTTTGTTGACCCCCTCAGAGAATTCTAATAGATTGGTGAGGCATGATTTCCATTTACAAAAGGCCTGTTGACTCTTCCCAACAAATTGTGTTCATCTATGCGTCAGGTAATTCTGTTCTTTACTATAGTTTCAACCTGTTTGCCTGGTACCGAAGTTAGGCTTATTGGCTTGTAATTGCCAGGATAATCTTTGGAGCCTTTTTCAAAAATTGGCATCACATTAGCTATCCTCCAGTCATGTGGTACAGCTGCTGATATAAGCAATAGGTTACATACAGTACCAAGTCAATAATTCTGCAATGGCATGTTTGAGTTCCTTCAGAACTCTTGGGTGAATACCATCCGGTCTTGGTGACTTATTAATGTTGACACCTCAGTCTGGAACAGATCCTCAGATGTGTCATTTATAAAGAATGGTTTAGGTGTGGGAATCTCCCTCGCATCTTCTTCAGTGAAAACTGCTGCCAAGAATTCATTTAGTTTCTCCTCAATGGCCTTGTCTTCCCTGAACACTCCTTTAGCACCTCGATTGTCCAGTGGCCCCACGGATTGTTTGGCAGGCTTCCTGCTTCTGATGTACTTAACAAAATTGCTGTTTTGAAGGATGCCTTTTTGTCTCTAACTGCCTCTCTTACTCTGTTTAGCCATGGTGGCATTTTTTGGTCCTCTTCCTGTTTGTTTTGGATTTGTTGTTGTTGTTGTTGGGTATTACATTTAGTTTGAGCCTGTGTTGTGGTGTTTTTCTAAAACTTTCCATGCAGTTGTAGGCATTTCACTCTTGTGACTGTTCCTTTTCATTTCCATTTCACTAGCCGCCTCATTTTTGTGTAGTCCCCCTTTTTGAAGTTAGATGCCACTGTGGTGGGTTTCTTTGGTGTTTTTTGCCCCCCTACAAGGAGGTTAAATTTAATTACATTGTGGACGCTATTACTGATATTCCCAATATTATTACAATATTTGTTTGCTGTTGAGTCACACCAAACCCATAATCAATCTGTGTCGGCCATTCTTGGGAAAAACCACCAGTAAACTGTATGATCGATTACAGTGAATTGCAGTTTGATAATTGACCAGGCTCCATCCTGCTGTGCATGTCCATGCAGCTGTCTAGGGGAGCACCAGGGAGGTCCTTCTCCTGCCTGCAGTC
Source organism: Terrapene triunguis (assembly GCF_002925995.2). NCBI lineage: Eukaryota > Metazoa > Chordata > Testudines > Emydidae > Terrapene > Terrapene triunguis. Next base: position 12,403,294 of record NW_020664725.1, read on the forward strand.
CCTCTCCTGCCTCTCCAGAGCCCTTGGCAGCACTTCTCCCCCTGCTGGCTGCACCCGGAAGTAGCAAGCTCCTCCCAAAGAGGCGGGATTTCTAGCATGGGCACTCCCACATGCAGCCAAGTGGGGTGCACTGGGCCGCATCCACTGAGTCCCTCGCTCTCTCCTCTGAGCACTGGGCATTGTCTGGGGTTCTCTGAGCCGTGCCCCAGTCTGGTGTCCCTCAGCGCACGCTCCCAACCCTGCAGTATTCCTCTGTCCCATAGTCAGTTGGCTTCGGTGACCCCTCCCTTCTCTCAAAAGGGAACCAGCCTTTGCTGGGTCTGTGGGGAGGCCCCTTCCTGCCCAAGTGCCTGTAGGCTGTTGTGTGCGGAACCAGCATAAGCCGCCCGCGCACTGAGCCATGTGTCCTGGCAGTGCTGTGTTGCCCAACCGCCAGACTCGGCGGGTAAGCACCCCAGGGTGCCTAGCGCTGCTCCCAGGCTTGCTGCGTTCTGGGCAAGCTTCCAAGCCCTGGCTGTGCGGCACCCCCAGGAGACTGGGGAAGTGCCAGAGGGGGGCAAACTCCCAGGACTCAGCTGGTGCCAGTGTCGTTTCCAGACGAAAGCGCGTGGTGGAAACCCAGACATGCACAGCGCTCCTGTCCCTTCCTGGGACAGAAGAGCACTTGCTGCCATATGGGAAAGCCCATAGCCTGGCCTGTGCCGTGGTGGTAGGTTCTGGGGGCACGGAGCAGCCACAGGGTGAATCTGTGCAGTGTGATAAAAACACCAGGCACGTTTCTCTGGGGCCTGGTCTTTGACCAGCTGCACTCAGGGGAGTGCTGGGTTTGGGACTGGCCAACGAGCATGGAGTGGTGAGAGGGGCTAGTTCTGGTCACCCAGGTTGACCAATCTGGATGCAGGAGGCTATTTCCCTGGGGCGCTGTGCTGAACTCGTCCCTGCTGCACGTCAAAGTGAGTGGTGTGGGAATTATTAATTGATTTATCTGTATGGCAGTGCCACCTGGGTGCCCCTAGGCTTGGAGCAGTATCCCATGGTGCTAGGTGCTGTACAAACTACAGTCCCCAATAGGGCAGAACACACAAGTGGGTTAAAAAAATTAAAATCAGTGGTTGTAGGCTGGGGCACCTCCTTTCCAACGCCTCTAGCTGGGATTCCCCTCCTGCCTGGCCATCTGGGAAGGGCGGGGTGGTGGTGACTCCATGACACTGGTTTAAGTGAACCCCTTCCTTAGACCAGGTTTCTCTTAGCTCTTGGTATCACTGCTCATTAGCCAATGGACAGACTTGGCAATTGTTATGATCTAGAAGGCTCAGTAGCCAACGTAAAGACCAAATAAGAAATTACAGAAAATCACACCAGCGATGGGATAGTTACCCAGTGTAAAATGATAGGTTTGAATATCCTGTTGAGAGGTAATAATTCAACTCCCTCAGTCCAAGTCCTCTTATGCAGCTTCGTTTATCCTAACTCTAGACTATTCTGGGAACACACCGCCATGCTCCTTCAATACCGGTCCTTGTCAATGTTCCAAATCGAGCTTCTGTGCCAGTTCAGGTAGAGAGCAACCTGCTGCCATCCATCCAAATGCATCTCTGGAATTAGACTGCAGAAATGCAGGCCGCTGATCCAGTACTGGCAATGTCTGCTTTGTTCAGAAGTGCTTTCCCCAGGCGATACTCGGAAGCAAGCCCCAGGCACAGTCTAGTGTACAGGAATTGGGTAGTATCCCTTTAAATAGTTGGAGAGTCGTGACCAGTGTTTTTATTGTGTTCATGTTTATTCTCGCAGCTGGCCCCAGCCCAGAGCAGCTGAGGGGCTGCTCTAAGTTGCACAACTGGCATCAGGTCATTAAGGCCACCGGGGGAGGATTGGTATAGTTCTGCACCCCCATCCCCTCTCACTGCCCACCCCTATCATGTCCCCTCCCTCTCTCGTCATGCCTGCTTGGCCAGGAGAGAGGCACAGGAGGCAGAGGGGCTGGCACGGGGGCGGGCAGCGGTGCAGACGCCTCCGCAGGCCAACCCCTCCTGCTGACGGAATTCTCGGCTGGGCAATTGGGGCCAGGCTCCAGCCCCTGGGTGCAAACGGAGCGTCTTGCGAATGTGGATCGACAACTCCCGGTGCTAGTGAGTCCTGAGAGCGTCTCCTAAAAGGGGGAGACGCCACGTTAGCACTTAGCAGCCTTACCCTCCTTAGCTGGCCGGCGCGGTTATGCCACAGAACACTTTGCATAGAGTCAGCGTGTACTGGGCAAACACCAGCCGTGCAGGCTGAGAGCCCGGTCCAAGCCCAGCAACAGATCCCGTATCTGCTAACGGAGTGAAGGCCCTCGCAGTTATTGGGGGTGGCCCTGCTTGACCTGGTTTGTGAAACCATTCACAGGAGCAAGAGGCTATTTAACCACATGCTGACAGGGCCGGCTCTGGTTTTTTTGCCGCCCTAGGCAAAAAAGCCACCGGCCGCCCCGCCCCCCCATTGCGGCAGGGGAGGGCGCCGAGCCCAGCTGCGGGCCCGCAATCCCCGACCGGCCGG
>NW_020664725.1:12405928-12414782 GCF_002925995.2 Terrapene triunguis
GCAGGGCGGAGAGCCCGGCTGGAGCTCTCCGCTCTCCCCGGCGGCCAGAGCGCCGGGAGCAGGGCAGAGAGCCCCCGGTGGCCAGAGCGCCGGGAGGAGGGCGGCGAGCCCGGCCGGGGCTCTCCGCTCTCCTTGGCGGCCAGAGCGCCGGGGGGAGGGCGGCGAGCCCGCCGCGGCTCTCCGCTCTCCCCGACCGGCCGGAGCGCCGGGGGGAGGGCGGCGAGCCCGCCGCGGCTCTCCGCTCTCCCCGACCAGCCGGAGCGCCGGGGGAGGGCGGTGAGCCCAGTCGCGGCCCCGCTCTCGGGCCGAAGCGCCCCGCCGCACCGCCCCCCTCCAGGCGCCGCCCCAAGCACGTGCTTGGTAGGCTGGTGCCTAGAGCAGGCCCTGCATGCTGAGCTGCTGCGGGGTGCATGGGATCCTCAAGGGAAGGCAGCCGTGCAGGGACAGAACTCTGATCGCTACTCGCTTTGCAGAGATGGAAATGCTTCATAGATTTTTAAGGCCAGAAGGGACCACCAGGGTCAGCTAGTCTGGCCTGTATAACACAGGCTGGAGAATTTCACCCAGCAATTCCCGCAGTGAGCCCGGAACTGGTGGGAAGAACTCCCCAAGGTGTGAGGCACTGGCCACTCGGGCCTCACCAATGCCAGCCGGAGGCTCCCTGCAAGCCCTAGCCAGGTATTTATCTGACTGAGTGCTGCCAGGGAATCCGTTAAAATAATGAATCTGTGGTTACTGCCTGCCTGAGCAGAATCTGCCTGGCAATTAGCTTTCATTGTGATGCACGCAGAAAATTTTATTAACTGCCTGTTAATGATGGTGTGAATGAGACACGGGCCGAGCGGGCTGGTTCATTAGAGCACTCTGCAGAACAGCCAAGTTCATGGGCTGCAGCAGGACTGCAGCGTCAGGCAAGGGCGCGGGGCAGCAGGGTCTTCCCGCACAGAGGGCCAGGCCCTGATCTAAGGCTCTACCCTACGGCTGGGGGTGCCAGTCCAGCTGGAGGAGACATACCTAGGCTAGCGGTGATCAAGTTAGCAGGCTAAAAATAGAAGTGTAGCCCCAGTGGCTGGAGGGGCTAGCCATCCCGATCACAGACCCGGCCAAGACCCTAGGCCCCCGTTCGAGGCGGCCACCCCATCCCACCGCTTGTGCCGCTGCGGCCACACTTCTCTTTTTAATGCACTAATTCACCCAGAGCTAGTGCGGTGCAGGTACATCTCCTTGAGCTGGAAATGACACCCCCAGCCCCAGTGTAAACACACCCTTGGCTGTACTGATGTAAATCAGGAGTAGCTCTGTTCAGGCTCCTGGAGTTACTCCCGGGTAAGGCTGACATGAGCAGAATCAGGAGCCGCATGTGGGGCCAGATCTTCAGCTGGTGTAAATTGGCATGATGTCATTTACACCAGGGCAGGATGTGGTCTGATGCCATGGGCCGGTTATGTGCTGTGATGGCTCCTACAGTTCCCCAACAGCAGTCTGTTTGAAGTAGCTGTACTAGCAAGTGCACATGCTGAACTGTTTGCAGGGAGGCAGTGTGGCCTATTGGATAGGCACTGGGGTGGGAGTCAGTCACTCCCAGCTCTCCACTGGTCTCCCAAGCTCGGCTGGGGCCAGCCTATAGGCAAATGAGACAGTTGCTGGACAGAACTTGGGTGCCTCGGTTTAAAATGCAAAGAGAAGCTGCCTTAGAAGGATTTTAAGGAGAGGCTAGCGACCACGGGGAATGGGCTTCTTAGCAAGGGACGGGAGTCAAGCGCCAGCGTCTGCTCTCAGTGTAAACGCAGAGTTACTCCCCTGGGCTAGATCCTCAGCGGCTGCACATCAGCACAGCACCACCAGCTGAGGACGCTGGCCTAGGGGAGTAACTCCAGATTTGTGCAGGCGTAAGAGCAGAAAATGGACCCGCGCAAGTAACTTCCAACAGTTAAAATCCTGTGTTTATTTGTTAAAGCTATGGCAGTCTGGCGGCGCACGGCAAGAGCGGATTGGACAAAGTGTCTATGAAGAAACTTTGATTGATTGTCTATATTATGGTGCCATTTAGAAATACCGATCCATGATCAGGGCCTAACTGTACCAGGTGCTGTACAAACACATGGTAAAAGACAGTCCCTGCCCTGGGACGCATATATTCCAAATAGACAAGAAGAGGTGCAGGTAGGGAAGGATTCTTTCCATTTTACAGGTGGGGAAACTGATGCCCAGATGGATTATGTGACTTGACAAGGTCACAGAGGGGATCTGTGGCAGAGCTGGGGGTTGAACCCAGGTTTCTGGAGTCCTAGTCCTTAGCCACAAGGCCAGCTGTCCTGTCTAACAAGTAGAGCTTCTTCCTATAGGAGCAAACCACAGTGGGTGGGAAAACCTGACCGGGAATCACTTTGAAAGACTCCCTTAGGGCCTAGACCAGGGGTAGGCAACCTATGGCATGCGTGCCGAAGGCAGCACGCGAGCTGATTTTCAGTGGCACTCACACTGCCCGATCCTGGCCACCAGTCCAGGGGGCTCTGCATTTTAATTTAATTTTAAATGAAGCTTCTTAAACATTTAAAAACCCTTATTTACTTTACATACAACAATAGTTTAGTTATATATTATAGATTTATAGAAAGAGACCTTCTAAAAATGTTAAAATGTATTACTGGTACGCGAAACCTTATCTCAGAGTGAATAAATGAAGACTCGGCACACCACTTCTGAAAGGTTGCCGACCCTTGGCCTAGACACTGGTCGTTATTTAGTGGGAGGAATCACCAAAGGAATAAGTAGCTTCTAAGTCCCACTGCAGCACAGGGGGTGTATGGCAAAGTGGTGAGGGAGGCGATGGCCCGCGTGGCGGGCCGGTGGGATTCAGAACCGCACGGCGGGGGCAGCTAGATGAGTATGTTGACTTCACCTTCCCCACCTGATTTGATAACCCTGTCTTGTGGGTAATTGTATGCTTGCTAGAGGTCAGATGCCATTCTCAGAGCATAAGACTGACAGGCGTGTTGCTTATGAGCTTGGAACATGCATGGGGGGCATACAGGCGAACACAAGTCAAAGGGTTATTCAGCTTGCGGTGGTTAAGGGCTTGTTCTATTCGGTGAAGGCTTTGTGGGCGTAGTTAGGCTAAAGGCTGGGATTTAGCTGAGCAGTGCCGGCCTAAGGCGATAACCACAGGTCGGCTATTTTGCACTTTCATTTGAGAGACAAACAGGGAGAGTACACTGCAGGATTCTGCAAAGCAGGGGCTCGGGAGGGCCTTTTGGAACAAGGTTGCTATGCTGTATCTATGCAGTTAGGCTGTGTTTACGTACAGTATAGGAACGGTTAAGAAAGCAGTGATGTAAATCATGAATATCAGCGCTTGATGCTTAATCATGGAAACCTGAGCCATATATGGCCTTTTGGGTCAACGATTGGCCTTTTTGTAGCTGAGGCCTGGCCTGATGTGAGTCAGTAACACATGGAGGGGAGGCCTCCTCCTTTGGACGATAGGATTAGGAAGGCCAATGAATCAGCGGGTTGGAAACTGGACTTTTGTGCTAAACAAAATACGTAAATAGGTCAGTAGACTCGAAAGACAACATCTGAGGCAGCTCTAAGAAGAAACCACCCAGGGAATGGTTGGAACTAGATAACATAGGGTAGGAACTAGATAACGAGGGAGACAATCAGTTACGAAAACAGAGAGGAGGGGTTGAGCAGTGAGCACCCCCCCCCCCGGCACATTGGAAAGTTGGCGCCTGTAGCTCCAGCCCCGGAGTTGATGCCTGTACAACAAGGAGCCGCATATTAACTCCTGAAGAGCTGCATGTGGCTCCGGAGCCGCAGGTTGGCCACCCCTGCTAAAACGTACGATGCGATGGCTAGTAAATGCAATGAGGTGTGTAAATGTACATAAAAGAAGAGGGTTTCTGGGTTTCTTTGGAGCTGTGATGTACCTTGCATCCACCCCGCTGCGTTTGAGTCTGATCAACCCATCGCAGCGTTGCTGGATGTCAACTAAAGATATCCTGAGTGACAGTCTGGAGTCAAGCTGAGTTCTTGGGAAGTCGAGTGGAAAGAGGGCGGGGGGGATCCCAACTACTATAATCAAGGTAAAGAATCAAATATGGTTCCCATTTCTTTGTGTTCGTCTGGTCTCCCAGATGGTGTAAACTGAATCAGGACCTCCTTTCTGATGAGCTCCACTGACTTTCCCTTCCATCCCTCCTGCCAACGGTCGCCATAAGTTATAAGGATGCATAGTGCAAGATGGTAAGTATGAACGATTCCGGAAACCACTACAGTGTGCTTATCCTATTCTAATCGGCATGGCTATTGCTCCTGTCTGTATTAAATAGAGTTTCTGGGTGTGTTTCACCCCATTTCATCTTCTCAATTAGCTTGAAGTAACGGCATAAAAAAAGAACCTTTTTGCTGTGACACGTGCATGTTGCATCTGAATACAGAATCTTTTAAGTGTAATAATTGTCCGGGCTACAAGTAATTATGTTCACTAACCTCTGCGGTGCTCCAGACTATCCAGGTAATCAGATCTCATGCTTCAGGGCATGCCGATTGTTGCATAGGGCAGGAAGGAATATCCCTCTCCCTCCCAGCACAGCCCAATGTGCCTTTGTGAGGAGGGGACATCCGTGGGGCAGAGCGAGGGGATTGGGAGGGGAGGCCCAGGCTGCCTCTCATGAGGCAGGCGTCAGGGGACTGAGCCAAGGCGTGGGTGGGTGACTGGCCAAGTGGAAGGCACGGAACAGGAGGAATCACTCTCTCCAGTTAAATGCTGCCATTGTCCCGGCTCACAATCGAGGAGATGAGCAAACCCGGGAGGTGGTGATGATGCAAACCCAAATGTGAGGAGCAGCTGTCTGGCTTCTAAAGGGAACCACTGTGTGTGCTCCAATGACTGCAGCTCAGCATGGGGCCCTTCCAGTGCCGCTCAAGTGAGAGTACACCATGAACTCTTCATCCCCTGCCATTCCTCTCTTTCCTCTTGTCTGTCCGGTCCTCGTCCTCTACTCTCCCTCGTCCACTCCCTCTGCATTATCCCCAGCCTGCCTAGCTCCTCCTGCCCTTGTGCTGGGAGGGTTACTCAGCAAATGTTTATAATCTTTGGTTTCTGTGGCTCTCTCCCCAGCATCGAGATGCAGCCAGCTCTGGGGTGGAACGTGGCAGCATAGCACAGCACAGCACAAAGCAAGAAAGAGTCCCATTGCCAGTGGGAACTGATAGTCTTCATGCAGATGAGAGACCCAACAGTCTTCCTAGCTCTGTTTCCTTTGAAGTGAGATGGTTACAGGCCAGCACGACCACAGGGCATCAAAACCTGCTCAGCTGCCGTGTCCTAGCCAACAGCAGTGCGTGCCCCAAACCCACCCACCCCACATTCCCCGAGGTCAGGCGAGCGTCTCTCAGGTTCTCCCTCTCTTTCCAGCCCAGCCCAAATGGCTGCAGGAACCGGAACTGCACGTGTTAACGAGGATGGGTGCTGCTAGGTTCTTCGTGAATAAACAATGCTCATCAACCGTCTCCTTTCCTGGAGGCCCGTCGGGCTGGGCGCAAAGGAATCGAGCCAGGCCGTTTCCATTTCACGTCGCCTGCATTATTCATGGCTCCAATCAAGAGGCATGAGAGCCAGGCTGGCATGCGCTGGAAACAGAAGGATGCAAGCTGTGCTGGGCACCACTTAGAGCCCCCCAAAGGCAGCAGGAGCTCAATTCTGACCCTGCTCACTCCATCGGGCTGGTGAAAATCAGCATGGCTATGCCCACTTACACCAGCCGTGCATCTGTCCCATTGGCTTCAGTGGTGATTACCGGCACGTGAGGTCCAAATCTGGCCTTACGCTTCTACCTCACAGTGGGCACAACCCGGGGCTGCGCTCACTGGCAGCGTGAGCAGAAAGGCCAAGGACTGAGTGGGTCCTGGAGGTGGAGAAGGGAGTTCAGGCTGAGCCCTGGTCCCTCCAGGGCAGGATGGGGGCATGCTGACGTGAGGGGGAGCCGGGAATGCACGGTGCGGCCCCCGGCGCTGGCACCTTTCACTGGTTTTAAATTTGATGTGTCCGGCAAGAAACATGCTGAAAATCTGGAAGAATTGGAGCGAGAACCAGGGGGAAGGGTGCTGCAATGCCAAGGGACTGCCTTTCAGTGCAGAATGTGGGCCGAGGTCTGTACAGTGTCTGTAGGGCCCAGCCGTTCTCCTGGCCGGTTCTTGTGTTCCCAGTTGAGGGCATGGCTTCCCCACAGCTAGGCAGCTTTGTTTTCGATGGGCAGGATGGCTCCTGAATGCAGCCTAGCACTGCACACGAAATACAGAAACCCAGCACATCTGAACCCCACCCGTCGCTGCTCTGGGGGCCAAGGAAGACTCCCACGGAGAGCCCAGGAACTGGGGAAGGGGGCTGCAGTGCTGAGAGGGGGATGGGGATTTTAATCAGCCAGGGTATGAGCCGCAATCTCTGGCTCCATTGCCTCCTGCTCACACCGGCCTCTTTGCTCTGTCCCTGCAGAATTCGGCACCTTGGTCCGGTAACTACTTGGCTGACTGTGACGGGAAGGCTGTGGTGGGTAATGGCTACACGCTGAGCAGAGAGGATGCCAAGGGTTTCCATTAGCTTGAGCTTCATTAAAGCGCCTGATAGGTGGGCCGGCTGAGTGCAGCAGTTCAGGGCGGGCACGGGGTGCAGCAGGAGGAGGGAGCAGTGCGGGGAGCAAAGCGGGCAGCTGGCTTAGGTAAGAAGCAGAGGCGAAAGCCGTGGCTTGGGCAGGCCTGGCTCCTTGTTCCAGAGCCCCAGCTCACGGGACAATGCCTGAGCCCTCCATTTCCCGCAGCACTGCAATGCAGCCAAGCTGCTCTTCTCCTGGCCACCGTGGCAGCCGTGCTGGGAGGGAGGCTCCCCGGGGGCTGGGGCCCGGGGGCTCAGGGCTGCTTCATGCTCGTGCTTTGAGTTTATCTCCAGGGAATCGACTGTGGGAAAGGAGCCCAACAGGGAGTCCCCGCACGCAAATTCTTCTGTCCACAGAGCAGGTCTCCTGTGGGCAGGGTGAGCTCTCCGCCCCACCCCCTACATACCTCCACTGGGACATAGAAGGGCTGAGAGGGGGGTCGGACTCCACAGCCTGCTTGTTCACCCACCTCTCTGCTGAACCTGCCAGCATGGGGGCATGGGAAGGGGTGTTGTGATGGGGGCATCTGTCCGGCAGGGTCTCTGTTGCCCGGCACACAGGCCTCCCAGGGACATTTCCCTAGCACAGGGAACCCGCCTATGCCCAGGTACAGAGAAGACTCAGCAGCCTTCGATGCAGAGCACAGGCTGGGGCCAAAGAGGGAGGGGACAACTGGCCAGGACGTTCTTGCGGCCCAAGATTGTGCACCCTTGTGAATGCCCATGGGGGGGCATTGACCTAGAGCCACAGCTTGAGCTGCCCTGGGCCACACCGGGGGCTGCACCAACACCCAGAGCCACTGAATGGGGGAGGTGCAAACTGCTTCCCTTCTGTCCCTGGGCTAGGATGCATCTGCCACGGAGCAGCCAGCACCCGCCCTGGCCTGGGTTCAAACCGTCGGCCAGGAGCTCACCGGCTGAGTGTGTCACCCCACACCTGGAACTGGCTGCTGCAGCCAATCCCCCCCCCAGGGCTGGCGGGTGCAGAACCGCTGGGCTGGGCTGCATCCTGCTGGCATGTTCCCAGCCCATGCCTGGCGGCTCTGTCTGATTGTGGGAGCGGCTTGGCACTCGGCTGCTGTGTTTGTGAGCGAGCCCCACAATGCACCAGCGCGCTGTGATTCATGGGGCTGGGGTGGACCCTTTTCTATCCATCATAACAGGCACATGGGGTGGTGGATTCTCAGCAGGGCTCCACAGGATCTCCTCCCCCCCCCCCCACCTGCCTGCCTGCCCCACAAGAAGGGGCTCTCCCGCTGCATTTGCTTCCTTTCTTTTCTGTTCCTCTCCGGGCCATGGGGGCTGGTGGGATATGTAGTCACAGGCCTGCTGCTGGGGCACCCTGAGCACAGAGCGGGGCATGGAGATCACTGAGGCAGCTACATCCCTCTGAGATGCAGAGGGTCATTAAACTGCACCAGGATGTCTCCCTGTCACTGTCAGGAGTGGGGACAGCACCTGGCTCCTTCCCTTTCACCTGGAGCTCCTGGGATAGCCAGCCCTTCTCGCAGCAGCCTTGTACGGAGCAGTCTGACCTTCCACCCAGACGCTCCCCACCAGGGGCGAGGGGACAGCAGGGGCCTCTCTGGATTGAGGGCAAAGACCCCAAGGCATCTTGACCTATCTCTGGGGCAACCATAGCACCAGCAGGGTCCCAGAGACGCTGAGCCCTCTGTGTTACCAGCATGGCCGAGCCACACTGGGACGGCTTTCACCCTGACAGGTGAATTCAAGCAGGCTGCAAGGGAGGGGCCTTTTCCTCTGAGCAGGATGGAGATGTGATAGTGGGCAAGGGCTTTGGGGCATTCAAGCTGATCTGGTCTCCTGGAATGTCTGTCTGTCTGCCACCCTGCCTACCCCCTGTCTGTAGATCTGTCTGGGCCGCCCTGCCTACCCCTCTATCTGTAGGTCTGTCTGGGCCACCCTGCCTACCCCCCTGTCTGTAGATCTGTCTGTGCCGCCCTGCCTACCCCTCTGTCTGTAGGTCTGTCACATTCTGAGTGCATTCTCGCCTTAGGTATCACTCCAGCAGACTTCTGGAGGGGGAAGGCTGCACCAGCTCTCTGCTTTTCCTTTGTCATTCTCCTTTGCCTGGTGTCTGGGGGATATTCCTCCATTGCCAGCCCCTTCATCAGGGCCGGCTCTGGCTTTTTTGCCGCCCCAGGCAAAAAAGCCTCCGGCCGCCCTCCCCCCCCCCCT
>NW_020664725.1:12415182-12457715 GCF_002925995.2 Terrapene triunguis
GCCCCCAAATCTTGGTGCCCTAGGCAACCGCCTAGTTCGCCTTAATGGTAGCACCGGCCCTGCACCCCAGACCCCTCAGGTAACCCTGAAAAGTGTCACCAGGTGTTATACAGCACCGTGTCGCTGTGTGGTATGTGCTGCATTTGCGTTCTGATGTGTGTCTTTCACACAGCGCTGGGCCCCCAGCCGCTCCGCCCAGCAAGGAGAGCTCTGGCTCTCCTCCGAGGTTTGCATTTCAGACTCCTCTCCAGGGATAGAGAGTCCAACAACATCTTGTGTCCCCTCTCCTGTTTCACAGCAGTGCTGTCGCTGGCCCCCACCCCATCTATAGGAAACCGGGCTGCCTTGTGAGAGCGCAGCTGTGGGTAAGATTCTGTAGATCTAGCAAAAATCCTGCCGCCCAGCCAGCTAGCAAAACCTCAGTGCTAGGATGGCGCCAGGGGACTGGCCTTTGCTAGAGCAGAATGTGACTTCTGTATCAACTTTCACAGCACAGACCTGTTCAGCTGCTTGTCCAGGGGACCCTTTGGGGGCAGGTCAGATCTTGAGGCATTTGCACTGCCTAAGAATACGGTTGCTGCCCAGGCACAAGGCCAAGGTGCAATATTCACAGCGGCATCTGAACTCCTGGGGTCTGCGAGCTTGTTGGCCTTCGCTTCAGCTTTGCCAGGAACTTGGGGCGTTTCACCAGTTTCTGCTCAAGCCCAGGGGCCCGGCCAGCTCAGTGCAAAGGTGTTTTGATCGTCACGTTAGAGCATGCTCCATTGGTGCAAACTGCCGCTTGCCTGTGTCATTTGCACTTTGTGCAAACAGCCCAGCAGGGAGTCTGGGCCCAGAGCTATGTGGGAGTGAAAAGAGGCCTCTCTTTTCCCTTAAGAGCAGCCCGCCTGTGGGAGTGAAGTGAGATGACTTCCATGCTGTTGACATTTTTGCGCCAGGGAAGAGCAACATTCCCATGGAAACCGGGGAAATGTCACCTCTAAGGGAACCACCCATTTCCAAAAATGGGGCCAAACCTGAAATGGGAGGTGGGGCTTCACACACAAGTCTGTGTGGTCGTGGGTGTGGGTGTGTGGCAGGGGGGGCGTTAAGGGGGGGATGTGGCAAAATGACAAGAGGTGCTAGCTGTTGCCCTGCTCGATCTGGATCTGCAGCGAACGCGGCCGGGTGCTGCATGACCCATGCCTTACGGTTTGTCCCCTCATTGCCACCCGTCAAACACCAGCCCCTTGGCCTCCCCCTCCCCCAGCCTTCACGTGCGGGGAGGGTCTGAGGCTCCCTGTGCACAGCAGAAATTGACAACTCAAGGTGCAAGGCAGCGGGACTCCAGCCACGAGGGTCGCTTCACCCCACCCTTTTGTGAGGTTTCCGTGGCCCAGGTGCGGGCGCCGGGACGGAGCAGTCCATCCTATCCGTCAGCAGGTGCCTGGGCCAGAGAGCACGGGGCCGTCAGCCTCAGCTCCGCGGTTAGCCGCTGCTGCCCTAAATTGTGTCCCATAGGGTGGGGCCAGCTTAGGAGGTGGTTTGTGCCATGGTTCCCCCGCCCTGTTCACTTCTGCTTCCAGGCCTAGGGCCCAGGGTCTTCAACCCGTCCATCCGGGATGGGTTTGAGCCCTGATCCTGAGTGCCAAACCACCCCCCCCCCATGCCAGAAGGAGGCTGCTTGCACAAAAGAGACTCTGGCAGTGGGGGCCCTTGTTGCACAGGGGGATGGAACGCAGGGAGCGTCAGGGGGTGCCCCGAGACCTCTCCCCTGGAGGGTAGCAGCGTGGGCTGCCATGTCCCTAACCCCCACCCCCCCCGGCACACAGCAATCACCACCCTGGATGCAGCGGGCACCATTAACGCCCTCTTGGCATCTCGGCCGTGCCGGGGCTACTGGGCAGAAGGGCTCAAAGGCTGAGAGCCCCCTGGGGGAAGGGCTCTTTTCTCTGCACCTGTCCCCCAGCCAGGGCCTGCCTGCTCCACACACACACACACCCGCCCAGGCTGTGCGCCTGCCAGGCGCTGACAACAGGCCTTGGGAAGCAGCCGGACTGCAGAGGGCAGGGCCGTCTCCACTGCAGGGGCTTGCAGGGGGTGGGGCTGGGCTGGCAGCCCCGCTCCTGATTCGCGGGGGCGCCGGCGCCTCCCTTCCCCAAACTGCAGGCGCAGCGCAGCGCGCCCCAGAGCAGAGCCGCGCAGGAGGAGAAGCAGCAGCAGTCGGCGGGCGGAGACGGAGCGCAGCGCAGCGCCCGGGCAGGTGAGGATGCGGGGCCGCCAGGGTCCCCTAGCCCGGAGCGGGGGACGCAGCCTGGGGTCTGAGCCGGGCAGGGGGCGAGACGGTGCCGCAGCCCAGAGGTGCAGGCGGCTGGGGGCGGTGATGGAGAGCCGGGGAATTGGGACGATGCTCTGCAGAGGCACAGCCCTGCTCGTCTGATTGTCTTGCTCGCCAGCTTCTGCCTGCCCGGCCCGCCTCACCCTCTCTCCAGCCTGCTGGGGATGGGGGAAGTGTATGGCCCAGAGCACCGGGTTCCTTCGCCTTTTCCCCCAGCTCCCGCGGGGAGCAGAGAGACTGGAGCCGGGGCAGCCTCGGGGCGGGGTTAAGAATTGCAGTGATGCTCCCCCCAGCTCTGCAGCGGGCAGCAGCCCTGCGAGCTCAGGCCGTGCTGCGGGGACCCCACCTGCCGATGCAACGCTGCTGATGCTGCCAGCGCCCCCAGGACTGCAGTGAGGCGCCCTGGCCAAGCCCCAGCGCAAAGCCCAGCCGTCCTGCGGTCCCGCCGCTGCAGGGGCTGCGCTGCGGAATGGTGCAGTGGCGCCGGGGGCGTTGGTAGAAGGGGGGAGATAGAGGGTGACCCAGCGGGGTGGGGTGGGGGGCAATGGCCAGCTGTGGGGCTGGGGGGGGGGGGGGGGGGGAGGATGGATGGTCTGGCTGCAGATCGGCGCTTGGGAGGAGATTCTGGGAGGGGCTCGTGATGAGACAGGGAACCCCTTCCTCGCCTCTCTGCCCCATGCCTGCCTGCACCTCTCAGCCCACCCCTGCTGCCTTCCTCCTCCCCCATCCCTTCTTCCCTCTCCACCTCCTCCGCTCTGGTGACTCATCTCTGCTCCCACGCCTGATGAGACAAAGAGCAGACTGGATCCCAGAAAACACAGCCTGGGGGAGGGCGCTGAAAACCCTGGAACAGAAATAAAAATAAACCAGGCCCTGTAAATCAGCAGCACACTCATCTAGGGGTGGGAGTTAGAACCCCCCGGGAGCGGGACAGCCATGGGGGTGGGGGCGGAGGACACATTGCATTCAACTTGCAAGACACTTTTGCCCTCGAGGTCCCTGGGGTCGTCTGCTCAGCCAAGCCGGTGGCCATCCCTACACACTCCCCGTGGCAGGTCCTCCGGGGCTAGCCTGTTTGCAGGCTCTCTGCCACTGGGGTTCAGTTCAGGCTGCCCCAGGGATGACGGGGGGGGGTCAATATTTTGGTGAGCAGAGGCCAGTTGCTGGGCAGGAGGTTGCCTAAAGGTTAGTCCCCATGGAGAGATTTCACTGACATTGGAAATTGGTTTTGACCTGCCTGGATCTGAGCTCTGTGCTCCCCGCTACAGCCCGTGGGCCGTCAGCACTCAGCCCAGCCTGTCTCCCTGGGAGGGTATGGGGGGGCTCAGGATGGGTCAGGTGGGTGTGGGCAGGGCTGGAGTCAGCAGTTCCTATTATCACGCCCATCAGGGTGGTGGCTGAGGTTAGAGCGGGGGCACTAGCAGCTAGAACTCCTGGGTTCTCTTCCCAGTTCTGGGAGGGAATGGCTAGCGGTTAGGAGGGCACTGGGACTCGGGAGCCAGGATTCCTGGGTTCTTTTCCTGGACTGGCTGCTGACTGGCCATGTAACCTTGGTGGTTACATCCCCTCTCTGTGTAATGGGGCAGGTGATACCTGCGCCCCTCAGTAGAACACCTTGAGAACCGCTGATGACAGATGGAGATGCCGTAGGAGCATCTGTGGTCACCACGCCCCTCGCTATGGAGTCTCTGGGGCTGGGATCATTGGAGTGGGGGGATGTTTTCAGGGGAAGCAGAGGGACCTTGCTGCACATGCTCAGGATATGGCTACTGGAGGAAGGAATAAGGAGAATTTTTATATTTAAACAACTTTTTTTCAGTTCTAAATGAGAAGGGGTGGGGGGAGTTGTCTGGTTTTTAAATCAAGGAACATTGCATGTTTCCTGAACGGGGGAGGGTATCTGTGAATGGACCCCCCTACACACACACAGATCTTTAGCTTGGGCCTTACTCAAACCAACATGGGAAGCAGGGAAGAGCAGCCTGCATACACAGCCCTCTGCAAGCACACACAGCCACACCCTTTGCACTCACATCCCTTTTCTGTCACTCTCTCCCCCCACCGGCAAACAGCCCTCTTCTCCCCTCCTCTGCCACACACACATTTCTAGGGCTGCCGGCCCCCACCACAGCCCAGACACGCTCCCTTCACACCCCCCTCCCCTCCTCTCAGCCTCTCGCTCTCTTTGCAGCTCCTCCTGTGACACTGCTGCAGTGGAAAGCAGAGGGCTGCGGACCTGACAGACAAGCCCCTGTGCCCCGTCTCTAGCAAGAGCGGTGGGCGAGGCAGGGCCA
The DNA here is from genome assembly GCF_002925995.2 of Terrapene triunguis. NCBI lineage: Eukaryota > Metazoa > Chordata > Testudines > Emydidae > Terrapene > Terrapene triunguis. Next base: position 12,419,794 of record NW_020664725.1, read on the forward strand.
CCCCCTGCTCCCCAGCCGGCAGGTGGAAGGGGTGGGGAGGGGCCCCCACTTGCTCTGGCTCAGGGCCCCACAAACCCCTAATCCGCCCCTGTGCAGAGGGGTCTGGAACAGATGGGTGAGGCTAGAGGCTTGTCTTCACTGCAGCGCTGACGCCAACGTTATCCACAGCTTGAGTCCTGTCTCCATGCAAGGGAGATGCTGCTTCTAATTAGAGTTTGGCCGACGCATCAGCTGCTCACACGGCTGCTCTGTGCGGCAAAGTGGCGCCTCTCCCTGGAGCTAGGCTAAGCAGAGAAATCGCTGCATTGAAGACAGTAGCCTAAGGGAGGAGCAGGGACTGTAAGGAGCCCAAACGCGGCCGTCCAGGGCCAATCTGTGCCCCTGTTTAGGCGCTGATCCACCCTCACCCCTAGGATTCATTTGCGCTTGGGGAGGGAGTAGGATTTGGTGCCTAGGGTGGGTCCTCTGGGAGTTGCCATAGGTAAGCAGAGTCGATCGCATGCGTAGGGGCAGCGGAAAGTCAAAGGCGTCAAAAGGACCAATGTCCTGGGGACCAAATGAGACTCGAGTGGTCCCTGCCCTTTGGAAGCTGTACTTTGCAAGCAGCCCTTTTCTGCAAAGGCTGCACAGACGGGGCCGTTCTCTGTGGGTGGAAGAAAATATATATAGTTACGCATTCCACATAGCACTCAGGGTGAATTAATCATTCTGGTATTAATCATTTCCTTGCTGCTGCTCTGGGGCATGCACATCATGTGGGCCCCCCCCCCTCACAGCAGGAGCTCGCTCCTCCCTCCCTCCCTCACTTCCACTCCCCGCCCCAGCTCCTGCAGGAGCTCACTCTCCTCCCTGCAGCCACAGAGTGGAAGGAGCTCCCGGGGCTGGAGGAGTTCTGTGCCCCCGATGATTATTTGGGGGGGGGGTGCCCCGATTGCTCTTCCCCCTTGTGCATGCCCCTGCTGCTGCTCTTGCAAAAAAGTATCCTCCTGCTAATGGGGATCTAGACCTGTCCAAACTCAGTGTCCCCTCGGCAGCACCTCAGGCTGGTGTAGGTGCAGAATGTCTCTAACTCTGCCCCCAGACTCTACAGCGCCCTCTTCTGCTTGGCAAACAGACGGCTCCGTTCCTGCCACAGGCGCACACTCATCTTATCATGCAGTTGTGCCCAGCCCTTTTCTCTCGTGTGCGAACACAACTTCACACACGCACGCCATTGCATGCACACGGATACGCACGTCTTTCCCACCCCAGCCCCTGCTAACTTGGCAAAGGTGACTCTCTCTCTCTGGCTCCCCTTTCTCTCCCAACCCCCCAAAGGGAGCTGGACCATCTGGCTCCCAAGACCTGCGGTTGGATTCTTCGTGCAGTCACTTGGCCCTCCCACGGTTTTAGGCTCTGAGGATTGCACAAGCCAAAATGGCAGCTCCCTCCCATTGCACACGCTGCAAGGAAGCCAGAGGGAGCCTGCCAGACACAGGGAATTTTTCATTCCCAGTTGCTGCAGCCCTGCTCCCTTCCTGTGTCCTACCACCAGCTCCTGGCCCCGCATAGCCAAAGTGGGTCCAAAAAGCAATGTAATCCCCACAGGGCTCCCTGTCTGGCTGCCTCACCGCCCCTCACCCCTCTGCTCAGCTGTGTTCTTGGCCCCTTTCTCACACTGCATGGCTATGAGTCATCCTCGCTCACTCCCACCAACCCAGCCTGCTGCAAGGGGCCAGGCCATGTGTCTGAGCTTGGGCATGTGGAGGGGAGTCAGGTCAAAGAGAGGAATTAAGTGGGCTTGAGCTGCCTGACGCTGCAGCTCAGCCCCCCTCCCTTTTCATCTGGGGACCATGTGGGAACTCGCAGGTGTTGTAAATGTGCCCCCGGTATAGAGTGTGCTAGTGCAAGGGCCATGGGCCAGGCATGAGAGCACTGGAGCTGGGCATGCTGGGGAGGTGGCGGTGCACACACACATCTGCAGGCACATGCATTTGTGTGACCTGCTTTAATGCGTGTCACGGGGGGCTCAGATGCCATGGTGATGAGCACCATGGGTGGTGTTTCCCAAGGAGCCTAAGGGACTTAGAAGCTGAAATTTGATAGGAGTTGGGCACCTCACTCCCTTCCCACTCTTTTGAAGAATCACAGCCCACGTTTCTCCTTGGTGGGTGCACAGATACCATGGTGATGGGCCCAGTATAAGTGAGATCCGAATGCAAGAGAGCACCTATAAACAAACATAAGGGGCTGCGCATGCTGCTCACTGAGGGGGTGCGTCTGCCTTTCTCTGCTCGTGTGCGTTCACTGGCATGTTGTGTCCGAGCGCACGCGCCCATCTCCGTGCTCAGGTGAGCGTGTGGTCACGTAAGACCTGAGCCAAAGCCCACGGGAGTCTTTCCACTTGCTGCAGTGGGCTTCGGCTCCGGTCCCAAGTACCACTCGCTGCATGTGTCCATGTTGATGTGCCTTGGGTGTGCACACGCACGGATACCTGTCTGTGTGTGCTTACGTGTGCCCAGGAGCCTCTGTGTGCATTTATGGGCATGCCCGGGTGTGGTCACGTGCCTGCCTGTAGGTGTGTACGTAGGGTCGCACAGATCCCGGTCGGGTCACTAACCAGCATGTTCTCCTCCTGCTCAGGCCCCCCTCGCCGTTCTCCACCGCTGACAGCCCCAGCACAGAGGGCAGAAAGATGAATCCCACCATCAGCATCGCTGTCATCCTGACAGGTAGGGGCCCCGTGGTGCAATTATGCTGTCACCTAGTGGCCATGCTCCATAAGTGGTGCCGGCTGGAGAGACCAGACATAAGCTGTAATGCTTCACTCCAGAGAAAGCGAGGCCCACCGCATCCTCCCGTGGGGGGGCCAGGCACAAAACGAGGCGGGGGAGAGCTAGATTGATGCAGCTAGCTACACAGGGACCAACAAGCAGGCTTTGTCTATGCCAAGGTGCACCCAGTGGATAGTATGATTTCATAACACATGGGCTGCCATGCTGGGTTTCTGCCCCAGGGCAACTGGACCCCATTGAATGGATGTGCTTTGGAGTAAGGGACCTAAAATGCAGCCTTCCCCGTAACAAAGGGCCCTATGAGGGTACAGCAGACACTGGTCTTGACCCTGCCCCCCCGTTCTCATTTCCTCTGTGCTGGAGTGGCAGGCGATTTGCAGGCTGGGGTGTGGGGAGGAGGTGACTGGATAGACTGTGGGTCCAGGGACATTGTGGGGTGGGGGGATGTTATCATCTCTCCTGCTTCGCAGTGACCCCACAGTGGAATGCACTGGCTTTGTGGGGGAGAGAGATCACTCGCTAGCAGCACAATCCCAACGGTTAAAAGCCAAACTACTGCTGCAGGCGAACAGAGAGTCTCCACTAGCTGAGGTGGCTGAGCCCTCATTTTGCGAGCAGGAAGTCTTGGCTTCTCTAGCCCTGTGCGCGTGTGGTTTAGCCAGAAACTGTGACGTGTCTCCATAGCATGTGGATTCACTGCTGCATGCACTGGAGCAAGGGGCAGCGGTAGGGGTGCTCCTGCCTTCGCCGTGCCCCCCCCCCCCCCGCCGCCTGACCCTGTTGGCCTGTCCCAGTGCTGCAGGTTGCCCATTGCCAGAAGATCAAGGAGCTGAGCGCCTGCTTGCTGGGTCAGAGCCTGCGCGTGGACTGCCGCTACGAAAACAAGACCAGCAACTTCCTGACGTACGATTTCAGCGTGCTCAAGGAAAACAGGAAGCGGGTGATCCAGAGCAACCTGAACGTCCCTGAGAACACCCTCAAGACACGATCCAACATCACCCTGTCAAAGGACCTGGTGTGCCTGCAGCTGTTCGACTTCACCACCTCAGACGAGGGCATCTACACCTGCGAGCTGAAGATCACCGGTGACTACACCGGCAACCAGATAAGGAACATCACCGTCATCAAAGGTGGGCAGGGGAGGGGACCCTAGCACCCCTGGGCTTCTCGCTGACCTATCCCTGTGTGCCCCCCTCTGCCCTCCAGGGCTCTATTACTGATGGCCCAAGGGACACTGATTCTCACAGGCCCACCTGATGCCCTCTGCCCATTTAAGCCCTGTGCCCAATGCTTTTCTGAGATGAAGGCCTGTATGCTAATGCTTTCCAACCTACTGCAGCCAGGGCAGGGCCAGCAACGGAGTCACCCCTCCCCCCACACACATCCTTGCCTGGAGCCAAACCCCTCTCGCCCTCCAGTGCCCTGTGCCTTTTGCAGGCGTCTCTCGGAGGCACCCACCCACCCAGCTTCCCACTGGGCTCTGCGCTGGAGAATGGTCCCGATCGGAGCCTGTTCAAACCTAGCCCAGATCTGTAGAACTGTCTCTGGCTGCTTGGCAGCCCACACGTGGGCTGAGTTTGATGCGTCTCAGTGGACAGTTGCTAATGTCACCCCAAAGAACCCATCATAGTTGGTATGAATTGGCCCCTTTGTTACCCTGGCTCAGCAGAAACCAAGGACTAAAGGGGGCCAGCACTCCTTGCTGGGGACCCAGAACACATCAGACCCAGGACAGATCAGCAAGGTAGCATAAGGGGAAGAGCCCGACCTTTGCCCACCCTGTGACTGTTCTGTAGGGAAGGGACGCCAGCCTCCAAGGCTGTCCATCTGGAACATAGTGTATGTAGGCTTTCCGCTGGGGAGAGGCCTTTTCCCACCCCAGAGTGCCACAAAGCACCTTGCACCCCACCTCTCATGGCCTGGGGTCAGGAAGGTACTTCCCTATGGGCAGGATCTTGCCTAGTTGTCCCCTAGGGGTTTCTTTCACCTGCTTTTGAAGCAGCTAGTGCTGGCCATTGTCAGAGAGAGGACACGGGAGTGGATGGAGCCCTGACTTGATGGTTATTGTTTGTACTGCAGTAGGACCTAGAGGCCCCAGTCGAGATCAGAGCCCCACTTGTGCCAGGCGCGGAGAAGACAGAGTGGGAAGTGCTCCCTTGCCCCAAAGAACTCGCAGTCTCGCTAGACAAGACACAGAGTGGGAGGGGAAATAGAGGCCCATGGAGGGGAAGTGACTTGCCCAAGGTCATGCAGCTGGTTCGTGGCAGAGCCAGAAAGAGAACCCAGGTGTGCCGGCTCCCAGCGCCCCGTCATTCCTCTTTCCCCGGGGATCTCATTTTTGCCTCGTCTCTCTTTTCCCCTCCCCCTGCCCTGGCAGACAAGCTGGAGAAATGTGCTGGCATCAGCCTCTTGATTCAGAACACCTCCTGGCTGCTGCTCCTGCTCCTGTCCCTGCCGCTCCTGCAAGCTGTGGACTTCGTGTCCCTGTGAAGGGAAGGAGCGACCGAACCGCCCAGCCGAGCCCCGCCGCCCAAACGTGGCCCTTTGCAAGAGAAGACCATGAACGATTTGAAACCAAGGAAATCTCTCTGTGTATATCTCTCTATATAGCTGTATATCTACCGAGCCCGCCCGCCCCGCCATCACACCACACGTCCGAAACACGCTGGGGGCTGGGGTGGGTGTATTAAGCAGTATTAAAGGACCCAACGCATGGCAGCATTCCCTCGCGCTCTGCTAGATGGTGCAGCTTCTTCCATAGCACGTTCTGTTTGTTTGTTTGTCCCGGTGGCAGGGGGATCTATAGCCTCGAGGGAGCAGCTTGTCTTGTCCCATTTTTTTGTCTTTCAAGGAGGGAAAGCCAGTAGGGCCCCCAGACCCGACTGGTAAAAGAGAGAGGGTCAAAGAGTTAGGGGACCAACTGGGGAGTCCTGGCTACCACCCCAGCCTGGAGAACAGACGCTCGCTCAGCAACACAAGGTTGCCCAGGGTAAAGGCTTGTCCTGACCTAGGCAATGTCAGGCAAATGGGATAGAGTAGGGTGCACTAGCTTTTCACCTCGGGGGAGCTGGGTTTGAATCCTGCCTGGTGAGATGGATTTGGTGGGCTCTCAGCCTGTTCTTAGCAGCCATCACTTCCGTATTGCACAAAGCCATGATCATGGGTATGACTGCTTCGCCTGCATAGGAAAGGGCCAGCATTTAAATAGATCGGTCTTGGGGGTGTGAGCAACAAGGACACTCGAATACAGAGACAGCAAGGGGTGCTGAAGGTCTCAAGTTTGTGGTGCAGGGATAGACAGATGAAGGGGGCCCCAGCACTGAAACAGCAAGGGGTGCGGAAGGTTTTAGGACCGAGGTGCATCTGCAGCCCTGCATAAGAACACTTGCCCATCACTCATCCATGCTCCGCTGGGCTTAAGTCCTCACCGTAAGATCAGAGGATGGCAGTTGCTATAGGAGTTGGTTGTTTTTTAAATTAATCCTAAACTAAGGAACTGAGGCAGCAGCCCTTTAAACTAGTCAGTGTGCCGAGGCCTAGAGCTCCTTGGGCAGTGACTAATCCTGCTCCTTGGAGACTAGGGGTTAGCTGTGAAGGGAGACCCCTTGCTGAGCTGGGGCCAGCACGGCTCACTGCATGATCTCCAGGCAGTGGTCCCCTGGGCGGAGACACAGATAGCACTTGCATCTTCCTTTCACCCCAGCTTGCAAGGGGTGTGTGTGTGTGAAGAAACACTTGAGGGGGGGACAGCTCGCTCCCAGAGAAGAAGCCACTGTCCTTGGGGAGAGAGGAGATATAGGGAAGGGGGCCTAGGCAGCTGCCACCTCCCACTCCTCTGGCACCAGTGGAAGCTGCTCTGTGACATACCCCCATTAACACACATGGCTGTCTCCCGCTGGGGATCAGGGGGAGATTGCAGGAGCTGGGGCCGCCCCCAAGCCACAGGCTCTCATCCCTGCATGCCACCCTTTGGGTTTGACTCCAGGCACTAGCGAGACCAGCCCACATGGCTCTGCTCCTTGTCCTCCTTCAGCCCAGTCCCGCTCCCGAGTCGTGCTAGTGGGGGGTGGGGAGAAGGCTGCAGCCTTCCTCCCTTGCAGGTTAACAGACTCCAGTGCGGGCCTGTTCCTTAGCACAACCTTCCCTCTCATTAGGAGCCTAAAGGGCCTAGGCAGGTGTTTTCTGTGGACACTGGTTAGCCGTAGGGGGAGCGAATGCATCCCAAACCACCAAGCTTAGAGAGCGTCCCCAGCTCGAGACAGGGTCTGGACAAGGCCTACCCCTCCCCCAGCAAGCTGGGGATCAAATGCCCCAGGACTTACCAGGGAAGAAATTCCTGAGCCCACCTACCTAGCCGGGGCAGGCTAGATGGTGGAGGGTATTACATAGTTCTCTCCTGAGCACCAAAAGCATCTCACCCAGGGGTGGGCACTGGAGAGCAGAGGTCCCACTCATCCCGCTGCCATGCAGGTGAGGCAATGGGAAACCAAGATCACATGCATGGGAACTGACGAGGGCAAGACCTGGTGGAGCTGGAAAGGTTAATAGTGACTGGGGGGGGGGGGTCCCCCCCCTCTCCGATTGTGTGTGCTGAGCTTGAGACAACTGCAGTGTCAAGAGCCCTGGTGGCTGGCTAGGGGAGCTGCTTTCTTCCGTAACGCCCCGCGCCCTGCTTGTTCGCTGTACAGTGCCCAGGTATCTCTCTGCTGTACTGCTCAGGTATCTCTCCGTGTACATCTCCCACCAGCCAGCCCTGGCCTGACGGTGAATGCAATGGAGGGAGAGGGAGGGTCAGACCCAGCCAACCCACACCGACGTGTCCTAGTCTTGTTTCGTGAACATTTGTAGTGTTTCCACAGCTTGGTGTACGAGAAATGCTGTTCAAGGGGGGAAAACAAGAACAACAAAAGAGCCTGTCTGCACAATAAATCCCTCGGTTGTGTGTTGGATTCGCAGCCACCTGCCTCTTTATTCCAGCACCGGATTCAAGGGCTTTGAATTTGCTTGCCTAAGGGGCAGCCAGAAGAGCTGGCTGGGGGCAGCCTGCCCTCTAGTGGAGACAAGCTGAACTGCTCAGCTGTGTGTCCTAGCGTCTATACTGCTGCAAGATAATCCCCTCTCACGCCAGCTGGCTCTATAACCAGCCCGGCTCCCAGGGCTAGCCCTGCCGGCCCGACATGCTCCAAGTAGCAGGGGGGACGAAAGGGAGCGGTGCCCGCCCTGCCTGGAAAGCGAGGAAGAGGCGGCGGGGGACAGCTTTGCTCCCAGCACTGTTTCTTCTCAGGCTGGAAGCTCCAGAATTGGACCCCTTCCAGCCCCACCTGGGCCCTAGAGCCAGAGGGCTCGGGCTGGTAGACCTGGCACAGGGGGTCCCCCGGGGTGATCCCCCCATGCTGCAAGCGCTGGGACTAGCCCCTGCCTATAGGGGGGCCCAGAGCAGCACCCAGGGGCTGGGATCTCCGTCCGTCCTGTCTCCCCTGGCCTATAGGGGCAGCACCCAAGGGCTGGGATCCAGCCTCCCCCCCACACCTCTCCCCCTGCCCCGTGGGAGGACCGGAGCTCCAGGGGTTGGGATCTCCCCCCAGCCTGTAGGGAGCAGCACCCAGGGCCCGATCTACCCTGCCCCACACTCGTCTCCCCAGACCCATGGAGGGAGACCCGGCGGACGCGGAGCACCCGGGGCTGACTATCCCTCCCGGCCCCAGCCCCGGCCCGGCCCCACGTGCGCGCTGCTCTGCGGCGCGGGGCGAGTTGGGCGCGGGACGCCGCCCGGCAGCAGCCGCCTCCCCGCCCCGCGTCAGCTGCGCCCGGATTGTGACATCAGGCTCGGCCGGGCCCCCAGCTGCTCCGCGGAAGCGGCCGGCTCCGGCTCATCCCCCCCGAGAGCCTGGTGAGTGCGGGAGGCGCGCCCGGCCAGCCCCCCGGGGCTCCGGGTGCGCAGGGGGTGCCCGGCCCCCCAGGCAGTGCCAGCCCCCCCCGGGCGGGAGCTAGGGGGTGCCTGGCCGCCCTGGGCAGTGCCAGCCCCACCTGGGGGTATCTAGGGGGTGCCGGGCCCCCCTGGGCGGTGCCAGCCCCACCTGGAGGTACCTAGGGGGTGCCGGGTCCACCTGGGCGGTGCCAGCCCCACCTGGGGAGATCTAGGGGGTGCCTGGCCCCCCTGGGCAGTGCCAGCCCCTCCTAGGGGCAGCTGGGGGGTGCCAGGCCCCCCAGGCAGTGCCAGCCCCTTCTAGGGGTATCTGGGGGGTGCTGGGCCCCCCTGGGCGGTGCCAGCCCCGCCTGGGGAGATGTAGGGGGTGCCGGGGCCCCCTGGGCGGTGCCAGTCCCGCCTGGGGGGGATGTAGGGTCCATATGACCCCTGGGCAGAATAAGACTCTGTGTCTGTAGGAGTTCCCTGCCCCCCAGGCAATGGGGCAATGCCCTCTATTTCCCACCAGTGTTCTGGCTGTGTGAATGACCCCCCCCCCCATCCCCTGAAAACCACCTGGGCAGGCCCAGCACCTTGTGGGTCGTGCCAACCCCTAGCTGGGCTCTGTATAAGTGGAGGGTGTGGGGCTTGGGCCTAGCTGAGAAAATGTCTCTCTTCCCCTACTCACCCCCTGCCAGAGTCATCTCAGTGGTAGGGGTGTGTCCCATACCTGCCCCTCCTCCCACAGGCTTGGGTGGGAGTTGGGAGAATGTGCCAGGGCTGCTTCCCCCGCCAAAACACACAATAAGGCAGTGCCTGCCTGGGCTGTGGGGCTGGGGAGGACTGGGAGCATGTACCTGGTCTGCTTCATTCCTCCCGACCCGAGATCAGCGCCACCTGTGATCTGTGTGTGCCTGAGCCATGCCTGCATCCCCCCTGTGTGTGTGCACTTGTGCCTCGCCTCCTGTGTGTGCATGTGAGCACTTGTACCATGCCAGAACGCCCTCTGCCTGTGTGTGTGTACCATGCAAATGCTCCCTGTGGCCGCAGGAGGATGTGTTGCTGGGAGGGCTGGACCCAGATCCTCCAGCTTCCTACCCCAGGCTGTGGGAGAGTGGGGCCATCCTGCTGGCTGGGCCCAGAGAGAGGCGACTCTCTGGACACACTGGGAGGAGGAATACGTTTCCCCTGCTCAGGGTGGAGCTGCTCTGAAAATGGCCTCAACAGTAACCCGAAGATGGGGGGATGGGGTCCATCTCAAGGAGTGAGGCCTTCAGGTACCCACCTCGCTCCAGGATTTCGCAATGAAGGCTCCGGCTCTGGTATTGGCTGCTGCTGGAGGCCGGCTCAGGCTGGGATAAAGCATTAGGTGTAGTAGCACCAAATAGATCCCAATAGGATCATCCCATTGTCCTCCCTAAGGTGACACCGGGGATAAAACTGGCCCAAGAGTTTTCCCACAGCCATGCCTGGGCTGTAACATACAGATGAGCAGGGAAGGGTGGGAAGTGGTGGCTTAATTGCGTCCTGCCTAGTTACTCATAAGAGGTGGGGACTGAGTCATTGCCTTCCAATGCTCTGGAGTAGAGTCAGCTGGACCCAATTCACGCATGGAACTAACTTAGGGTAGAGTTACACCAGAGTGAATTTAATCCTGGATCTTCCTGCAAGGCACCTCCCCAGCTCTTCTGCTACTCTGTGTTCGTGGAGCCCCTGTATCCCTCACCCTGAAGAGCCCTCCAGGGGCAGAAGGGGTAAATGGCCTACCTTGCAAAAGGCTTCCTTGGCCCCATCTCCATCCCCCAGGTGGGCTGTCCCGCCACTGCCGAGCAGCGCAAGTTGAGAGGGGCGGAGACAGCTCCCATCACTAATGGCCAGGGGGTGAAGCTCTCATAGCTGGTCAGAGAATCCCGGAGCCACCCATAGGTGCCATGCAGACCCCCTACCCCTCGAAGTCAGCGTAGGGTTGTGCATTGTCCAGGCTTCTCCTAACCATCTCCACCAAGCGTCTGTTCTGTGTCGGTTCCTGTACCACACTCAGCACCGTGGTATGAGAGCACCTGCCAGACGTGCAGTAGGGACTGTGGCTGAGATCTGTCCCGCCTGTGTCCTCTCCTCGCTCCCCAGGGAGAGAAGTCCACTGCTTCCCTTGGGAGGATGCTGCTTCTCCTCCCGCCAGGTGGGGGCTGGGCTGGAGGCCAGCAAGTAGCATCCCTGGGGTGCCCCAGACCCTTGTGGGCAGCTGCCTGCCATTCCCTCTTCTCTCCGGGAATCCTATCTCCCCTCCCTTGGCCCCAGCCCCTCTCTCCCCCTGTAACAGCCCAGCCCCCTCTTCCCTTCTCCGAGAACCCCCTTCTGTGGTTCCCCCTCACACCTGACCCCCTCTTCCCTTCCTCCACTCCAGGACCCGTTTTCCCTTTAGACCCCTTACCACCATTTCTCTTCATCTCCCAAACCTCCCTTTTTCCTACCCTCAAAGCCTCTACTTCTCCCATTGCCCCAGAACGCCACCCTTCCCCCCCCCCTCCCTATAGCACCCCTCTTCTGGCCGGGCCCTGCCTCCATGACACATGAGAACCCCTCTGGCTGCGCTCTGTGGGCTGCCCCTTTAAGCCTCCCCGATGCTGGAATGTGAGAGAAGGGCTCCAGCTCCCTGTGAGGTCAGATAAGACACTATATTTATCTTGCCGGTAACCTGAGCCGAGAATTTCTGCAGCGGATTACACAGCCCCAGCCCTTAGGCTCTGCCCCTCCGGCCATTTCACCCAGATTTCCCCCCCCCCCACGCCCCCACCCCGCCTGCTGGAGTAGCCTGGCTCTGAGAGGGCCTGGACAGCTGCTAACAGGTTAGTCGCTGCTGTTTATTTTCAATCCCTTTTTCTTCTTTGCTTCTGTCGTAGGGCAAGTGCCTCCCGGACACCGAGGTGACCCCATCCGAGCAGCCAGGGCGTCCCCCCATGACAAGCCGCTACCCTTCAGCCTTGCTGCCCCACACGCAGGTGCGTATGGAGCACGGGCTTAGAGGGTCCCGGGAGGGAGGGTGAAATACAAGCTGAGAAACTTCAGAGAGGACTTAGCAAAGTGTCTCCGTTGTATGGAAGCTAAGATCTGGGGACCTGGGGCTGGGATCAGCCTTTCTGGCCATTATCTGTTCACATCGCCAACCTGGTCGTTTTCCTTTAGCTACGCCAGCTGCAACTAAAGTCTTGATCTTTGTCATTCAACCAAGCGTCCGGCCAGTGGTGATAATACTGAGCTCTTCCTCCGTAGATCTCGAAGCACGTGGTGGGCGAATAATTGACTCCACTCATGTTCTTGTTTGCTCCCATCAGCTGTCCAGGGAGCTCTTCGCCAGCAGGTTTTTCTCTTCCGTCATTCCGCCACTTTTAACCGAGGCCGCGCCGGGGGCTTCATAACTTAGATTTTACCGGGTTGCTGGGTGCTAGGGTGATGTTGTGGGGTAGGCAGGTCGTCCGTCAGCAGCTCAGGTCGCCAGAGTTAGCACCAACTACCAGCTGTTAGGTGGCACACGTGAAGAGAGTTGGTGGGTCTCTGCCTCATTCTCAGTGGGCAAGTCCCTGTGCTGACAGCCACCATTGCAACGGATGTTAATTAGCATCTACAACAGAGGAAGGGTGGTCAGTGGTTAGGGCTTTAGCCTAGCACTTGGGAGACCCAGATTCAGTTCCCTGCTCCGCCACAGACTTCCTGGGTCACTCTGGACAAGTCATTTACTCAGCAGTGTTGCCTCATGGGTAGGGTAGTGCACTGGACCTGGACTCAGGAGACATGGGGTCTAATCCCAGCTCTGCTGCTGGGTGACCTTGGGTAAATCACTTCACCTGCTGGTGCCTCAGTTTGCCCATCAGTTAAATGGAGATAATGATACTGACCGCCTTTGTAAAGCGCTTTGAGAGCTACGGCTGACAAGAGCTGGGTATTGTTGTTATCTCTACATTGGGGATAACAGCACTCCCCTCCTCACCACACTAGGGATGTGGTGAGGATAAATGCAGTGAAGATTGTGAGGTGCTTAGACACTGCCGTGAGTGATGGGGGCCAGAGAGACAGGACAGAGCATGGAATTGAGCTGGGCTCTTGCACCTATTTCTAGGGCAGGCCGGAGGGGCATAGGTAGGAAGCCTGCCCTGTTGCTACCCACCTTGTCCCTGTTCTGTGGCTGACCGGAGTCCAGGGCTGTCACTTGCCCCACTACCAAAATCATTTGCAGCCAGTCGGTGTCACTGTCATTCCTCCTGGAGCCCTGCGGGCAGAGGGCTGGGCTTGGGCTGTTGGCAGGGAGCACGGGAGGGTTTAAGTGTGTTTTCTTATCTGTTGACAAACTGCATCCCCTTGGCAACTCTCTCGCTGATCTTGGGAGGAGGTTTCTGGGGCCACCTTAGAATGGACAAATCAAACCAGCTGGAGGAATTGCTGGCATAACATGCCCCTGGCTCGCTCTGGGGGGCTCCCTGCTCCTTCCTGACCCCCTCCAGGCACTAAACAACTCACCCCAAAAGGAAAGCTGTCCTGCAGCAAGCTACTGATGCTCCTCAGCCTGCCTGGGAGGGGCCCCTCTGAGGGGGGAGCACAGTCTCCAAGGCTTGTGCAGACATTTGGCCCAGGTGATGCCCCTCTGGGGGCCTGCCCTGCGGCTCCTCTGGGATGAGCTGCTGTGGGTATTTGTTTTCCCTCTGGCTGCTGCATTCCAATGCTGCAGGTTTGCAAAGACTGCAGGGTCACCTCTGTGTCAGGCCCAGCTGGCCGGCTCTGCTCCTGCCCTTGGCTCCAAGGAGAGGCCAGCCCCCCATTCCTCTGCCCCAGAAAGTAGTCTCCAGGCCCCTAAAGGCCAGGGGCTGGGGTCACAGGACTCCCAGGGGGAGCTCAGCCCACAGTCTGGGTGGAGGAACAGCCTGGGGCTGACCTGAGCTCTCCTGGACAGGGCTTAGGAAAGCTCCCTTGCGGGATGCTCTGATGTAATGACAATCGTATGAAGGGGCTTCGGCTGCGGGACACAGGCAGCCCCTGCGGTTCTCTCTGGCTCTCTAGCTCCCAGTCTGACTGACCCGGCCTCAGCTGGCTGGTGTCCAGACAGGATCTCCCTGGCCTGGACAAAGTCCTCATGGAAGGGACTGTCGTCTGCATTGTGCATGGAACCTAGAGAAGTTTTCCCGCTGCAGGGGAGGAGTCGCACAGCCCCCTCTCCCCCCGTCCCATATGTCCTTGCCCCATGTGGAGACAATGGAAGGTAAGGGGGAGAAGGGGGCAGTCTGGGGCGATGGAAGGAGGCAGTAGCTGCCTGTACTGAATGGAGCTGTGCCCGGGCTCTCTAGTGTCCCCTAGCTTTAACATAGACCTGAGAGGGAGCAGGGTGGTGGAAGCGGTACATGTGGAGCCAGGACTCCTGGGTTCTTTGTCCCAGCCCTGCCACTGACTCACCCCGTGAGCTTAGCCCAGACACTTCATCTTTCTGTGCCTCCACTTCCCCAGCTGCGCAATGGGGCTAATGATGGGGTGTCCCTGCCTCGCGGAGGCGGTGCAAGGCTGAGTCACCGGTGTCTGCTGAGGATGAGAGGTGCCGTGCGTGCAAAGGCAGCGCTGCCACTGGGGAGAGTGCCGCTCGGCCAGACAGTTTCTCACACCTCGGCTCTCCTCTCCCGGCTCTCACAGTGTGCTCGGCTTGTCTCTTGCAGCCCTGGGCCCCAGGATGGTGTGACGTGGCCCTGTGAATCCCACAGGGAAGGCAGCTCTTGTAGAGGTGGCAGTCCTAGACGGTAAGCAGCTGGGGGACCCTCCTGGGGTAGGGTGGGTAGAACAGGTCCTATGGGGCAGGACTTTCTTTCCTGCACGCGGAAAACTTTCCCATGAAGCGTAACCTTGGGGAGCTGCCCCCTCTGATCTTCTAAGATCTTCTGGCACATTTGGCAAGCCTTGAGGTGTGTTAGCCTGTGTCCTTGGAGAATAACCCATCCTGGCCCCCGCTAAATCCATCTCCACACAGCCCCATACTCTCACAGCCCCTACCCCCTTTCATTTCAAAGGCATATTGTGTTCTTTCTAAAAGCAGTTTCGCTGTTGTAGATCAGCTGCTGTGTTCCGCCCCAGAGGTGGCTGCTTTTTAAGGGCGAGGGAAGTGACCGCGGCATGCCAAAGGGGTAAATCCAGCCCCTCGTTTATCACTATGCACTTCCATTGGCTTGGGCAGAGGGGCACTGAGGTGAGAGCGTGGCATGGCCTCTGGCATGAAGGGTGCTTTCGAAGACGCGGAAATGGAGGTCAGAGATATGGGCGCAGTGGGGAAGAGCGAATGATGCAGGCTTAGGCCAGGGCCAGACAGTCCCTGGCACGCATGGATCTGTGCCAGCACCTATAGTTGTGGTGCACTGAGGAGTCTGTTCCGGATTCAGCACTGCAAAATCGGAGCCGGCTCCAGGCTGGGCTCCCATGGCATGGCCAGGGAGCAGGGGGGTCTATGCTGGGTTCTCACGGGATTTAGATGGTACCAAAGCCTTGTGCCCTATGTTGGTGCCCCTCTGTCAGGTGCAGGTGGCATCTTTGTAGCTGCGTTCCTCGAAGCAAAATCTCCACTATGCAGATGAAGGCTTCAGCTAGGAAGCCCAGCCCGTCTGGCCTCCTGCTCATGGTAAAAAGGGCTGAGCTCTGGCAGGGAAGAGCCAGGCGTCTCGCTCGAGTATTTGCCTGCAGGGGGATTATTCACCTCGAAGCCTCCTTGCCCAACAGGTTTGTGCACTTGGGCTTGCTTTTGCTCGTAAATAGTTTCCCGCTTACTCTGGGATGACGACTGCGTGGAAAAAGCAGGACGCCAAGAGAGCTGGCAACCTTGCCAGAGGGCCAGTGCAGCTGGATGTGGTTTCACAGCTGACCAAAGGTTCTGGGTTGGAGCAGCTAGATCCCCCAGAGAATATACTATGGGGATGAGGATCTCAGGTAAATTCCCGGATCGGAGGTGAAGTGTTTCCACAAGTGGGACTAGTTCTGGACTGGATCTGGAGTGGTTCCGTGTGCCAGACTGGCCTGCCGCAGGTCTAGGTGTAGAGGCTGACTGTGCGGTGCTCCTGGTCTGTGTTCTGTCGCTGCATGGGCTGAGGCTGGGAAACTCATCTCACTGGTGACTGGCAGCTCCCTGAGGCATTGCTGAGCCCGGGACCAATCGAGCGCCTGAACGAGGTTAACCCAGCAGGTGAAATGGCTCATCTCCCTGTGGATCTGTAATGTTCCCTCCAGCTGACTCCAATTTCACCCCCGGCCCCGGCTCAGTTTCACTCGGCTGCCAGTGGAAAATCCGGAGTGCATATTATCAGCGGCGGTGGGGCTGAAGGGTGCAGCTCTGTTCGGCCGAACCCCTGCCTTGGGGGGGGGTGCAGTGGGGTAGGGTGAGTGTGCACTTGGAAATGGGGCCTCCGGGGCTGAATCTCTCGCTGCCTGGGATGCAGGGTTAGGGACTGACTAGTGCTGATTCCTAGGCAGGGACCCAAATGCTTCAGAAGGGGTGAACCATAAACCCCAGGGGACCCAGACGCCCCAGAATTTGAGGGAGCTCGGAATCTGGAGGTGAATTTTGAAGCTTGAGACCCTCTCAATTCCCAACAGGATGGCCCAGCCCCTTGGGACCAGGCCAGGTGAGAGACCGCTGGGTGTAGGGACACACGGTCGTGAGGGCTGAGCTGGTGCTGGGTGCCTTAAATGGAGCGTGGCTTCCCGAGGCCTCTCCGCTGCACCTGCTCGGGGGATGACCTAGCCAACTGAGCAGGCTTGGGAAGGACGGAGGCATCTGCTGGGCGGGGTTGGGGGTTTCGGTGCAGAAAGTTGGGGGAGTTTTTCCCCCACGAGTGGTTTGGCTAGAGAGACAAGGAGGTCTTTAATGTTGCTGTATGTGGGAAGCAGTGGGGCCTGGTGGTTAGAGCAGAGGGCACAGAGTTGGGACTCCTGAGTACTGTTTCTGGCTCTGAGTGGGGGAGTGCTGTCTAGTGGTGAGAACGTGGAGTTGGGCGTCCGGACTCGTGGGTTCTACTTCTGCCTCCGAGAGGGAGTGTGCTGTAGTGGTTAGAGTCTCCTAAGCTCTCATCTCTGCTTCGTCAGTGACTTGCTATGTGACCTCACTTCCCTGGGCCTCGTTGGCTGCCCGTGCCACAGGCGTGAGAGCAGCTTACTCTTTTCCCGGGCGTGGGGGAGCGCTGCAAACGAATGGCTTTGCAAAGTGCTTTGAGATCCCTGAGATGAGGTGCTGCACAAGCTTGGGGCTTACGAGGGGTGTGGGCCACATCCCCCAGGCCGTGCCCTGCGGCCGAGCAGAGGGCAGCATGTCTGTGCTTGTCACCCGCCACAAGCGCGCCAGGTTGGAGCACGTCCAGGTGCGTGGAGAGCCTGCCTTGAAAGGGCTTTGAATCAGGGTGGTTTCCCTGGTGACCGGAGACTCTCAGCCATGTGAGCCGCTGTCCTGCAAGTGAAGGAAAACAAGCGAAGGGAGGGAGCAACAGGGCTGGAGGAGATGTCCCGGAGTTCCCTCTGCCCCTCAGTCACCAGGTAAATCCCTGGAGCCGGTTGGGGACCAGGCAGAGCCCCATCTGGTGTAACGTCCCCCCCGGCCCTGTGCCAGCTGCTTTCTGACCCAGTGGATCCGTGCCAGGAGCAAAGTTCCCTCCCGGTTAGGGCCCGTTTCCGAGGCAGCCCCAGCTTGTCTAGGGGCTGAAGCTGATCGGCTGAGCTAGGCAGGACTTTTACCCAAGGCTTGAATGGTGTTTGTTGTGGGTATCTCCTCTGGAGGGGCCTGAGTGCCACTGGTGGGCTTGTGAGGGGGTGTCTTGTGCTGGCCATACTCCAGCCTGGGCCCCGGGGCCCCTTCCTCGCCAGTAGTTGTAAGTTCCTCGGCTTCTAGGAATGGCCGTTCATGTCCTGCTGGGATCTGTTTATATCTCTGGGCAGCTGGTGGGGTGAACATGGGCAGGCCCAGAGGGTGCCCTGGGGAGAGAGCCCCTGACATGTGTGGCATTCACGGCCTGTTCCCATCTGACCGTGGTGTACAGTGTGCTTTTGGGCACTAGGACTCAGGACTCCTGGGTTCTATTCCTGACTTGTTGGGTGGCCTTGGGCAAGTCACTTCCCTGCGTTTCGCCATGCGTGGAATGGGACTAGTGTCTGTGCAGTGCTTGGGGAGCCATGGGAGGAGGGGGACTCAGTCCTTGCCCTTCCATGGGACCCTGCGCTGTCTGGGCCCAGTTCCCCTAGGCTAGCCCTGGGACGGCGTCTGCACCAGGCATGCCGGCCCAGTGGAGGCTCTCTGCTCAGGACTGATCCGAGCTCCTCTTTGCTCTCTGCTGGCTTCTGGATGGAGCACGATGCTGAGGCCAGAGATGAGCCTAGCTGGCCAGACCCTTGGGACAGGGCAGCCCCGGCTGGTGCTTGATGCCCCCCTGGAGGTGCAGCCCCCCACCGTCCCAAGGAGGGCTGCACACTCAGCTTCCCATGATGCTAATGCACAGTCCTAACTAGACCCTTGGCTCCCACGGTGGCAAAAACTTCCCGCCCCTGAGAGCTGCCTAGTCCATGGAGCTGCTGCAGCAGCTGGGGCTTGGCCATCACCGCCTAGCTCTGAGCTCTCCAGCCGTCCCCCCAGCTCAGCACGCCCATCCTACTGCTCTCCTGCAGGCCTCTGGCCACCCAGACTGCGATGGCATCTCCAGCCCGCTCGGCTGCATGTCACAGCTGCTAGAGAGTGGAGACTCTGCCTCTGGAATACCAAGGCCCCGGGCAGGCCTGGCGGTGGCGGTGGGGGTCTGAGCTGATGAAATTATCCCCCATGAAAACCCGTTCAGGCTGGGCATCCCATTGGCTCACTCAGGCTGGTGTGGGGAGGCAGGGGGACTGGCTCCAGCTGCTGGCTCCAGCCTGGAGTTTGTGCGTGGTGCTGAATTATTGATGGGAGCAGCTAGCTCTCAGCGGGGTCAGATGCAGCAGAGCAGAGCGCCTGGGCTGAGTGGCTCCAGCCCGCAAGTCCTCGCGCTGGGGAACGGGCTCACCCTCCCGCACTTCCTTCTTCCTCCCTGCTCTTTTCTCTCTCTCCCTTATCCCTTTCCATTCACGAAGATCCCAGCCACACTTGTCCTGCCTCTCCATGGGACAGGGAGGAGAACGCACTCTTCCTTGCAGTCACATTCCCCCCCTCCCCCCCCGCACACACCCCAGCTGTGAAACCAGTGGGCACAGGTGCCGTGGAGAGGGAGGGCGGGCGGCATGGATTGTGGGCTGCCCCTCATCTCTCTGCCAGGCTAGCCGTAATGACTCTTGGCGGGTGTATGACACCCTTTCATCTTCCCAGGGCTCCGGGAGCCTTGGCGTTCGAGCCTTTGCCCCAGGAGGAGGTCGCGGCCAGCGTCCCACCCATCAGATGACAGAGTCCCTGCCCTTCTGCGTGCCTCAGTTTCCCTATCTGCGGGAGGGT
Source organism: Terrapene triunguis (assembly GCF_002925995.2). Classification (NCBI taxonomy): domain Eukaryota; kingdom Metazoa; phylum Chordata; order Testudines; family Emydidae; genus Terrapene; species Terrapene triunguis. The sequence continues at coordinate 12,438,932 of NW_020664725.1, forward strand.
GATAACATTAGAGGCGTGCCTGACGCCCCAAACCTCCCTCAACTTTGGGAGAGATTCGGATTCAAGCCTTGTGTGTGAGAAGCATCTCTGAATAATCCCAGCTCAGTAAAGCAAGGCACTATTATTACTGTTACCCAGAAAACACTTTGAGTTGTAGGTGCTGGGAAAATCTCTCCCTGCTCCCTAAACTTTCTAGGGAGAAGAGCACAGCGTGACCTCTCCTCCCCTGATCTCTGTTCACCGGGGGCCTCTGGGCAGAAGCAGGCCCCTCTGCCTTGTGCGGTGCAGGGCGCTGGCTGCTGTAAACGAGCCCGCAGAGAATCCTGTTCTGTTTAGGCTCCTGCTCTCTGCTGCCATCTGTCCCTGCTGCTTGCTCTGTCTCTGCCGCTCGCTTGCATCTCTGCAGCACCCCCTGTGGCAAGAGGTCGCTGGCTTTCTGTCTAATTGAGAGGACAGGGCATCCCCAGCATGTGTGAGATCCTTGCCCCCTCTCCGTCCCCTCCTCCCCCGTGTCGGGGGGGGGACAGGGTGAGTGCTCCAGGATTGGGGTGGGGGTGCAGCCATGCATCCCAGGAATTTCCTCACCATCTCTCCAGATATAGTGGGGTCTCGGTGACAGATTCTGGGGGGAACCTCAGAGCTAGGAATGGGCTGGGAATGAGAGGGGGGGTTTCACGACCCATTCAGTCCTTGGTTTCTCCGCTGAGTCCGCCCACAAAGGGTCAGTTAGCAGCATTTCTGGTGGTGCGCTATGTCCCCTGGGAGCTGGACTGAGACCTGACGAACTCATTTCCCATGTGGCCACCAAATGGCTGTCAGCCGGGACCAGCTCTCAGTCACCACCCCGCCAGGCTGGATTTGAACCTGATTGGGAGCAGTGAATATAATGAGCTCTAAGCCTCAGAGATTACCGAGTCAAGTGTTGTGGCTGTACTGGAGAGGGGAATGGGGGAGGTTGGACTGTCCTGGGATAATGATAACATGAGAAGCCATAAATCTGTCAGCCACTCTCATGCTCCAAGGCTTAAGTGGACTGTTGAATGGGGTCAGGAAGGAATTCCATACACACAGTGACACGCAGATAGGTGTGTGCACGCAGATAGGTCTGTGCACGCACACACACGCTCACTGACCTGCTGCAGTATTGCATAAAGGGCCTGGGGCATTATTAAGTCACCTAGCTCATCATCCTCTGAATGGGCGACCCTGCCCTGCACGCTGGGTCTCCGTTGGCCCCAGCGCAAAGTGGGTCTAAAATGCAGCCCCATAGAAAGGTGGTTCCTTCCCTGCCGTGGGGTCAGCAGGTTTCATGTTTGTGGGGATCGCGTGGCTCAGTCTGCTCCGCTCGCCCTCTGTGCTGAGCATCTGCCCTGAATGGGAACTGGATCCCGGGAGCCTGTGCCACACTAGCACTGCGGACTTAGGAAGGGGGCTGGGTTTGGATTGGCTGGGGTTCTCTTGGATCCCACCCCCCTATTGGCCCCTCTCTGCTGTCTGCCTCACACAAGTGCATCCCCCTTCCCGTCCCACCCACCATAACCCCCTCTAGAACCCAGCTGTGCCACGGCTGAGCCTACCCCTGCCAGCCCTCAGGATACGGGGCGCCTGATGGACGTGGCTTCACGCAGCCAGGTCCCGCTGCCATGGAGTGCGCCCGCGCTGCCGTGCGTGGGATTTGGCCATATCCAGCACAGGGCTCCAACCAGCTGTGGAGCCCTGCCCCCGCACAGCCCAGCTCCTCTGGTGCCCGGCTCGGGGGGTTCTCTCCCGGGCAGTTGGAGAGGGATGTTTGTCTCTCCCGGGCAGAGATTCTTAGTCTCCCACAGCTACATTGGCTAAGTCATCTCCATGCTCCCATAGCAGGGGTCTCCTGCCCTGAATGCTGGCTCGTAAGGGGGTCTCCAGCCTTTTCTCAATAAGGGGGGGGAGAGATCCCAGGTCTCTAGCCCCTGTCTGTCGCCAGGACAGGGAGTCCAGCCCCCCAGCTTCCAAGCCTGGGTCAGGCTGTGTGCAGTGTGTTGGGGTGGGTGCCCATTGGGGCAGGAACTCAAGGTGCCCTCTGTGCTCTTGCTTTGCAGTCAATGCCACCGGCGGTGCCCCCGGAGCCCCAGTCTCCAGGATGTCCCAGCTCTCCTCCCCGCTGAAGCGCTATGGAGACACCTCCCGCTACCCCGCTGCCTCCTACAGTAAATCCCCCACCAGCTACGGCTCCTACTCCTCCTACGGCTCCAGCTTCGCCTCCTCGTACCCGGACAAGGACAGGGTCAGCTTCAAGCCGAGCCCCCCCAGCAGCTACCTGGCCTCCAGCCGGCTGCGGACCTCGGGCGCCTCCCCGACCAGTAGCTACGACGCGGGCCGGCTGGCGCTGCGCCCAGAGTCTGGCATCAGGCTGAGCCCCGGCTATGGCCACACACTAGCCAGGCCTCTGGGCAGCGGGGGCCTGAACGGGGGAGCATGCTACGCCTACACCGGTACGTCCATCAGCCCCACCAGCTACATGGCGACACCGTCCACGCTCAGCCGCAAGAAGTCCAGCAGCCACTCGGACCTGGCACGGGAGTTCGCCGGGCTGCACGCCTCCGAACCCTACCGCCTGGACTCACCCACCCGCACCCCGCTCCTTGCCCGCAACCGCCAGGAGCTCTGCGCCCTGCAGAGCCTGTATCAGGCCGCCAGCCGCTCCGAGTACGTCAAGGAGTACCTGGAGTCCTGCAGCAGGAAGGGCAGCCGCACCCCCGGCTACCCCCGCAGTCCCACCCAAGAAGTGATCACCCCTATGTTCCGGCCCAGCAGCCGCTGCCCCAGCCAGCCGTGGGAGAGGAGCGAGAGCCGGACGGACTCCCCAGCCAGGGACCCCTCGGTAGGTGCTGCCGGCTCGGCACGGGGGATCTCGTGTGTTTGGGGGTGAGGGCGAGTAACCTCGCGGGGCTGCTGATGGGGAGCAGGGACAGGGAGAAGAGTGGCTGCCCGTGGGGCACAGGTGGAAGAACAGGTGAGGTGTTCTTGGGGAGAAGCCACACCTGGAGCCAAATGCTGTGCATGCCCCACTCCCAGCTCAGCCCATAGCTATGGGGGTGGCAACTCAGGGTGATACAGCCCCACAGTCATGCAGCGGAGTGGGTGTGAGCCAGGCTGGACTCGCTGATGGGGCTGGAACAAAACGTCCTCTTGCCCATGGCTGATCCACACTGCGTCTCTGCGAACTGCGTTCTCCAGCCGGCCCTGGCTCAGGCGGGTGGTGTGGCTTGGTGGGTAGAACGCTGGGGCTCTGCCGCTGGCCTGCGCGGAGACCTTGGGCAAGTCACTTTAACCTCCCCGTGCCTTGGGAAGAATGATCCCAACCCCTGTGGTAAAGTGCGTTGAGATCTGCTGATGAACGTGCTAGAGAAGAGCTAGGTGGTGGTATCAAATGGTGCAAGGACATTGCACAAATACCCCCGTGTGCGGTGAGGTTAGCAGCTCTGTCGAGTTCCCATCTCTGAAACTACCACACTGCTGGCACTGCCCGGCCCCCTTACTGGCAGTCTGGGCAGTGAGGCTAAGGACTGAATGGGCGGTGCATAGAGACGGGGCTCCCCTGTCTCTGGGGGGCAGGGTGGGGAGTCCCTGATCCCAAGCTGCACCTCCCAGATTCACATTCCCTCGGGAGAGGGGTGGGCTAGATTTGCAGTGCCTGTGGGCTTTAAACCACTTGACGCCCCCTCATGTGTCTTGTCCCCTCCAGTAGTAGAGGGAATGGGCAGGATTGATTCATCCCAGTGAGGACTCGGGCTGGGGTCTGCTCACAGCATCTCTTGCTCACTCAAAGTGAGGAGGGGTTTTCCCCCCGGGGGGGGGGGGGGGGCCTTGGCAGCAATGCCCCCACCCCCCTCAATCCTTTGATCTGGTTCTCATCACCCACGGGAAGGATTCAGCCCGTGGCTGCAGGGTGGGACCCGAGGTCTGTGGGCTCCGTCCCAGGGCACAGAGCCTGCTTGGGGCAGCTGTGATAGGGCACCTGCTTCCTGCATGAAACCTGTGTGCACGTCACACACGGCCCAGACCCCGGCCGGGATGGCTAGTTTCTGGCAGCCCCTGGTGCCTTAGGGTCTGCTAACGGAATGGAGAGAATCCATCGGATCCTCCGCTGAGCCCGATTCCCCGTGCCCTGCTGAGTGCTTGCGTTAGGCAGGTTGACATGCACGCACGTACACATGAATGCGCACGCACTCATGAACATACATGAATGCACGTGCGTGCACATGCTCACGCCGACACACAAGCAAGAGCACAAAACTGTGCATGCAAACATACACGCTCGCACGTACGTAAGCTTCCACTGTCATGTGCACATACACACACACACACTCCATGCCTGTGCACACACGTTTGGTTCACTCGCCCTCCCCGTGCACAGATCCCTGGGAAGAGGCAGGGCAGAGAGGGGACACTGGGTTCTTGCTGTGACGTACTCCCGAGACAGATTTCTAGGTGTGCCCTGAGCTGCTTCTCAGCTGCCTGTTGACATGCTGTGTGTGTGTGCGCGCGCGCGCCAAAGCTGACATTAAACAATTATAACTGTTATGTAAGCTCTGGGGATTGGAGCCTGGGAGAGAACGCGAGATGGACGCAGCAACCTAATTAGGGGCAATCCAAGCCTCCCCCTCTGGCCTAGGCTATGCAGGGCCGAGTTCTCCCGGGAGTCCTGTTCCAGGGACCCAGCCTAGCCAGACATCCTCGCCCTGTGGCTGCCCTGTGACAGCTGGGGGGTCAAACCCATCCCCTCCCGCTGCTGCCAGGGGGGGCATCAGCTCCCCTGATGCTGCATCCTCGTGCCATCGCAACAACCCCTTAATCATCCCGCCGGTAGCGGGTCTGAGCTGCCAGTTTCTGGGTGCCTGGGACACCTAGCCTGCCGGCTCTGGAGCGGTGGTCCCAGCAGGCTGGGGAGAGGGCAGGTCAGGCGGGAGGGGCATTGGCAGAGCTGTGCGTGGGATGCCAAGGGCTGGCGTGGCAGGGGATGTTGCCAGGCAGGACTGCATGTGAGACATTTGCACCACACCTGCTGCCTCTGCCGCCCCCTCCCCCCCCCTCCCCCGCACAATCTTTGCTGTCACGAATCACCCACATCAGCCCTGCTGGCAAAAGGCGCTCCGGTGACATCACCCAGACCGGGCAGCGCTTGCAGAGACGCCCATCTGGGGCGGCTGGTTCGGTGTGTGCCACTTACTGTACCATACGCGATGGGGACACGGTCCTGTTCCCAGAACCCAACCGCGCCCCTCCCAGCTGGGCGATGTTGGAGCTCCCTGTGCCCTACTTCTCCCAGGGGCTTCGGGGCTGGGCACCTGGGCTGGACAACAGGGTTCCCATGCAGGGCTGATGAGAGGGAGAATGGGTGGACAGTTGTACTGGGGCCCCAAGCTCAGGGGTGCCCCAGAACATCTGTAACATCCATATAAATTAAGTGAAATAGGAAGCAAACACGATGTACCGAAGACCCAAATTTCTCTCCACGGGCCTGTTCCCATGTGACCGTCACTGGGAACATCCAGTCCCTTTCCTCTCTGCTGAGATGCCTCGGCTGGATGCCCTGGGCCGTGTGGGACAATGGATCCGTTCAGTGGCACCATTAGGCGAGGGGCTTTTTAGCCAGGGAGGGTGCAGCAGCCTTCGGTGGCATTTCCCTGGCTGCTGGTTTCTGGTGACCTGTGAAGCGGGCAGTGGAGCATTTCATACCCTAGGTACAGATCAGAGACATCATGTCCCCAAAGCCCCAGCCCAGGGCTGAGCCGCCCACAGCCCATCGTGTGAGCACATCGGACCAGGCTGGTAATTTTCCACTTGGATTTCATTCCAAGATCTCGTCTCAGCCCCTTGGTCGCTTTTTCTATCCCTCTCCGCCCTTCCTCCCCAACCAACCAGGAAGGAACTGGCTGCGGCATGGCCAAGGCAGGAGTCAGGCAAGCACAGGGCCCCTCCGTCCATCCGTGGGGCTGCAGAGCCAAGGGGGTCAGGTTTCAGAGTCCTGGTGGGTGAGTCTGCAGCCGGGTGGCTCAGTGCCTGCCTGTTCTGTGCTGGGACGTCTGCTCGTTCCCCCACCCAAAGGCCCTGTCTTACACCAAGGGATGGGGCAGCCGTAGGCGTCAGATCATGGCTGAGTACGAGAGTGTCTGGCCTCTGGGGCTGATCCATGGGAGGCAGGACTGGGGAAGCTGCCTGAAAATGCCCAGCTGTAGCCAGGAATTGTGTCCTCTGGAGGGCCTCCAGCTGCCCCCCAATACATCCCTGGTCAGGCAGGCCGTTGCCCTGCGCAGATGCAAACCCAGGTCCGTGCTGTCCTGCCCCCGTGCTGGAGGCTTGGAAGTGGACGAGAGCGGTCAGGGGTCTGGGGGGACTCACCTTTTCCTGCCTGGCGGTCTACCCCTGAGCGGCAGGAGGAGAGTTTTCAGGCTGTTGGTTTCTTTCGTCCAGGCATTGCACCGCGGGCACTGGCTGAGGCACGCGCATAAGCAGCCGGGTGTACAGCCCTGCCCCCCACACGGACACTAGCTCACACGCCAGTGCGCAAGGCTGCAGCTCGCCGGGGCCAGTCTCCCCTGCCACGTTGCCCACTGGCACCGTGCTCAGCTGGGATCGGCCCTTTCCCTGCCTCGGGCTGAGGCTAAGCCTGGCTAGAGGGGAAGGGGCTGGGCCCATGGGCTGCCTGCCCTGATCTGTGCGGTTCCCTGGCATGCACAGAGAAAGGAGAGACTCTGCTCCAGCTTCTTCCTCCTTCTCCCAGGCTGACCCCGTCTTGCCATGTGCAGGAGCCTGGCTCGGGGAGCGGAGCTGGGGCAGGTTCTCTCCAGCCCTCGCTGGCAGGTCCCCGCCAGGCAGAACCTTACATAACAGGCTTAACCCCTCCTTAATCCTCCTGTCTCTGTCTGAGACTTTCCCACCATTACTTTCTCTCTCGTTTCAGCTCTCGCCCTCTCTCTTACTGCCCTTCTCCCAGAGGGGACGGCTTCCCCGGCTTCCCTGGAACCACAGGGGCGAACCCTGGCAGGGCCAGCTTGGCCCTTCTCCTCCCCAGGAAATCACACACAGCCCCCTCCCTGCGCAGGACTCGGGGGCCAGCACGTCAAAGCCCTGCTCCTTGCGTTAAAGATGCCACGGTGCAGCTTTGTGAGAGAGCCACAGGTTTGCCCTGTGATTCTCAGCCAAAATCCTACATGCCCTCCCTCCATGCTCCACCCCAGAGACAGCTGCATTTAGCAGTAGGTGAGGGATCCTTGCGTTTCTCACCTGTGAGGCCCTTGGGAGCATAAAAGCTGATTATTTATCCTCTCCTGTACCATGTCCCCCACCCCCCTGTAGCTGGGAGCAGTTCAGAACTCCTGGCCTCAGCTATGGGGCAGGACGGGAGGGGGTGCAGCCGGACACGACCAGCGCTGGGAGGAGCTGCTGGCCAATTTGCAGGGAAGGCAAATCCTGACGCCAGGCTCTAGTCTCCTACCTACAGGCTCCAACACGTGGCCACACACGGTCTGTCTGCCGGGGGGTGGGGGAGCGCGGCTGCTGCTGGGGCTGGATGCTTTGCAGAGCACTTGGGTCTGGGTCTACCGGCTCCATGTAATCGCTGACACTGGTGCGTGGGGGCTTCGGTGCTGCCAGGGCAGGGTGGGTTTGTGCAGAGCAGGTCTAGAACAGGTGGCAGTGACAAGACAAGGTAGCAGAGAGTCGGGAGCAGTGTCTGTCTGATCTGTCACCGCACGCACCCAGCTCTCCCTCTCCCCGGCAGCTCTGTAGCTCCCATTACACTCGTGGCTGGTGGGGGGAGGAGTATTAGGTGTCATCCCCCCGCCGCCACCACCACCACTCCAAACACATCCCACGCACAGCAGCATTGGGGTGTCCGCCCGGCTGCAGCCACCCGCTCTGATGGCTAGAACAGAGGGCAGGGAAGTCTGAACTCCTGGCTCAGTAGGCTGCGCTCGGTACCTGGGCTCTGGCAATGCTAGTCCCTCTGCTTCCCCAACAGAAACGCATGGGCAGCGTAGGGCTCTGGGTTCCCCTCCTAGCAGTGACGGGATTTGACTCCAAACCACGGGGTACGGATTACATGTGGCACTGACCTACCTGTCTCTAGGGACCCTGCCATCCCGATCTCGTTAGCCATCAGGCCTCACGCCTGCCACCACCGTCCATGTAGTGTGACACACAATCCGGCAGCCGTGGGGGCCTCTCCCCTCCCTGTGGAGGATCATTTACTGGGAGGGGGGTTCAAAGGCCTGACTGGGTCCCCTGCAGGCCCCCCATCAGTTGTCCTCTGCAGACAGTGAGATTCCCCATTCACTGCGCTCTGCAGGTAGGCCGTTCCCACCTCCTCCCCGGGGCCTGGAACGGGGTTACGTTCCCCGCAGGCAGCTCGGCTTTTTCATAGACACAGGCATGGTGGGCAGGAGAAGTCTGTCTTTTCTCCCCCTCTGTGATCCGAATTGGCTTTTCCCAGGCAGTGCCTTAGTGTTTACTGTGTTCTAACAAAACACCTAGTATGTTATTAATGGTGACCTTAGCCCGGACCCTGGCCCACCTCCGGCGCTGTGTCAGAGCCTCTCCTCGCGCAGCAGGGTTTCGGTTAGAGCTGTATGAGCAATGAATTTTTCCGTTCGCTGGCAAATCTGAAAAACCAGGGGGAAATCGTTTCAAGTTGAATCGAAAATGAAATTTTCCGTGAATCAAAAAACTTTTTTTTTTTTAATTTTGATGTTGGGCTTTATTTCCCCCCCCCCCCATTTTTAATATATTAAAAAAAAGTGAATGTTGTTTTGAATCAAAAGGTCAAAACACTCTGGCTTTTTTGGACATTTTTTTTCACTTTTTTTTGTTTTTTTTCCTCTCATGGCAACAACGTCCCGAAATCGACACAAAGTTGTGGACTGTTTAGGTCGACCCAAATCTGCATTTTTCACCCAAAAAAGTTTGAATCAAAAGTTGTGCCCAGTTCTAGGTTTGGGGGCGTAGGCGTGATGGCAGTGTTGATAGTACTAATCGGGGTGGGGGGGATCAGGAGGTGCAGTGTGGGGGCCGCTGTCCTGGCTGGACGTTATGGTCCTCACTGGCAGTTTAATGTTCTCTGCTGTTTTCCAGTCTTATTTTTTTTTTCCGAGCCCAGAAGCAAAATCATAAAAAATAATTAAACCACGAACACAAAGCGCCGGAAGCGGCTTGTGGAGAGGGGTAGGAGAGGCTGTTGATCCAGGTCTCCGATCGGTTCTGCCCCATTAACCAGGAGGCGTGGGTCATGCCGGTTACTTGCGGTCACTTTGGAGCCGTTGCGTCTTTGAAGCTGCGCTCCCTTGGCTACACGGTCCCCGGACCGTTTTCCCTCAACCTCAGCCTGGGCCACTTAAGATGTTGGGCGGTGGAAAGCAAAGATCACAGGAGTTATTAGAGCAAGAATCTGGGAGTCCAGTTCCCGGCGATGGAAGGGGAGTAGTATCTAATGGCTAGAGCAGGAGGAATGGGAATCAGGGCTCCCAGATCTTGTTCTTGTTTCTGGAAAGGAGCGTTGTCTAGTGGTAAAGCAGTCTGGACTCCGAGGTTCTAGTCTTGATCTCTGCCCTTGACCATGTGATTGCAGTGCTCTGTGCCTCAGTTTACCTTGCCACTGGGGACAACAATCTGACCCCAGCTGTGAAGCTTCTTGAACGAACGTCCTTTCAGTGCTCTGGGAGTCTTGGGCGAAAGGGCAAGGGAGTCAGTGAGCTCCCCCGGAGGGGGCGGGTTGGCAGGGCACCCTTTGCTTCCCAGCTGTGTTGGTAGAGCTCCCGGACTTGTGCGGCCCCATTAACTGCCCAGAACATCGGGTGAACTGAGTATCCGGTGGCTGCAGCCACCCATAAAATTGCCGCCAGCCGCTCATGCTTCCGTCCCAACCAGCTCCTGGGACTGGCCTGCAGCCAGTGCCTGAACCCATTGGCCTTTTACTGCTAGCTGGCTCTTGGCATCCTCTGCTGGGAAGGTCACTGCTGGGGAGCTGCACCAAGCCCTGGGACAGTGGGGACGATGGGTTCAGCATGATGTCCGCCCCGCCTTGCCCTCTGCGACAGCTCCTGGGGCTGTGGGTTCTGCTCCCCGCTGGGATCACACAGAGCCCTGCTGCGTTCTATCAATAACCCGGCTTCTGGGAAGCCTATCGTCAGCTGACTCGCAGGGGCCTCTCTCCGGATTCCACCACAGCTGTGTGGTTATGATCCTAGCTCCTGTTACCCCACTGGCAGCGAGGGACACGGCAAGCCCTCATGTACCCCCCGGGGGATGGGGCAGCATGAAACCGTGGGGTCCAGGGATGCAGCGGCTGCTCTGCTCGGCACAGGTTGTCCCCTGCAGTGAGTAACAACTTTCATCCGCAACTGACCTGGGGCCAGACTGGAACCAGTGTCCTGGAGGGGAAGGGTCCCGTATCCCATGCCCCACCCGCCCAAGCCAGCCGGTCCTCCCCACCTGTAACCAGATTGGACTCGGTGCCCGCTAGAGGGGAAAGGGCACATGTCCTATTCCCCAGCCCCTGAGCCAGGTTTGTGGTGTCTCTTTACTGACTTGTTCTTTGCATTGCTGGGATGGGAGACGGGTCCATTCGGACCTGGGTCTGGAGGGGAACCGGCCCCAAGCTGTGGGGAAGGGGGTGGGTTTTGCCCCCTGGTTCTGGCCTTGGGCTGTCCCTGCAGCTGATGGTTCGTTGCAGAGCTGCTGGCAGAGTAGGAAGCTGCCTGGGAACGTGAGTTTGCACAGTGTGAGTTGGGGCCAGGAGGGTAAAGGGTTCATCCCCAGGTGCTCCATCCCATAATGACCCCTGTCATGCTGTGGGACCTGCTGAGCTGGAGCAGCCTGGCCCCTGGGCACCACCTGCCCGGAATGGTTCCCAGAGCTCCGTTGGGTGACTCCGGCCCGACTTGGGGGTCAGTGCTCTCTGGGCCTGCGTAACACAACAGAGGCAAGAGCATCTAGACAGGGAGGCCTGAGCTGGCCAGAGGGGAGGGCGGGCTTGGCGCTACCAGGCAAACCCTCTGCCCTTGGGAGGGCAGAGAAAACACTTGGGTGGCTGAGAGCCAACTGGCTGACCTTCTGAGCGTGGCCTGGAGGGCAAAGCTGGGGCACGTGTGCCCCCTGCTTTCTGGGGCTGCTTGGAGAGTATCTGCCGTCCCTTCCCCGCACACACACACACACACACACACACACACACACACACACACCCTGATGCCCTCATGGGGACATCGCCAGGTAGTTTGAGGGTGAACCAGCTGCTTGGGGAGTGAATAGAGCTTCCACTGACTGGGCTCCCTGCACAGGCCATCTCAGGGGGTCTGGGATTCGTCCCCCGCTCTGTGCTCACCTGAGCAGGTGACAGGCCGCTCTGCCATGCAGCTCCCCCCCCCCCCCAGCCATGCAGCACCCCCGCCCCTCTCTTCGGATCTCACCCCTGCCTCGTTGGTTGCACAGTCGCTGTCCTCTGGCTTTGCGCTGTCTCCCATTTCCCATGTCTAGTGCGTGATCTGCCAGTCTGTATTAGTGTGGGTGTGCTCCAGCTTTGCTATCACGCTGCACAGACAGTCCTGCTAGGGTGGACCCTCTGTCACAGGAATCCTTAGGAGCCTGGCTTCACGTTGCATGGTTGGGTTTGACCTGGTCTTCCCGGTGACTCGGTGTGCGTCTATTTATACTCTGTGTGTATGTGCGTATAGTATACACTTTTGTTTGTGTGGGGCTTCCTGTGTAGTCAGTTTGTGTGTATATAGTGTGTGTGTCTATATACTATGCGTGTGAATGTGTGTACACTGCATGTGTACATGTGGGGGGGGGGTGTACACAGTATTTTTAAGCTTGGAAGGATTAGATTTTTGTTGGTAAACATTGATTTCTCCACACACGCACAAACCGATGAAAATACATTTCAATCTGTAGTAATTGAAATGGACAGATTTTTTGAAACCCAGCGCCGACTGTCATATAATACTTATCGTTCCCCTCCCCATAACTTCCCGCAACTTTGACAATGGAAACAGGTACAAAATTTTAAAAGTTTAAAAAGAAACGGACAGTACCACTGAAATGATGTAAAAAGAATTGAATTCTGCCAAGCCTACATACAGGGGGTACAGAGTGCAGGCCGTTGCGTATGCATTGTGTGTGTGTGTGTGTGTGTATACACTGTAAGCTGTGAGTTGGGAGCGCGGGTAGGCATTTGCGTCCACGTTGCGTATGTGCCTGTGTACAGTATACTGTGTTTGTGTGTGTGTGTGTGTGTGTGTGTGTGTGTGCGTATGTATGTGTGTGTGTATATATATATATATATATATATATATATATATATACACACAGTGTTAAATGAAATGATTGTCACACTTTGATGAGAAAATCTAAGTCCCCTGCAGATGAACACCGCAAGGCGCTGCCTTGAGTATTTTTAAAGCTGCCAGAAATAGTGTCCTCCTCTCACCCTCCAACCTATAGTTAGCTCCCCCAGAATATGTCTGCAGAAGCCTCAATCTGGGGCTGGGGGAGGCTACCTTTGGTTTTGGAGCAATTAGCATTAAAATAACAACCGCCCAAGACCTCTCCTATCCCTGACTCCCGGAGTGGGGTGATCGGAGGGGGGTGGCTTCTGTGCTTCACCCAATGTGGTTATTAGGAGGACGGCCTGCGTGCTGGACCTGGGCCGCTCACGTGAGCCGCGCTGCTTGGAGTGTCAGCTGGAGGCTTGGAAGCCAGTTTGTGCTGGGCAGAAGCTGTCAGTCTGTTCTTCCAAATACCCAGGAGGAAAACATGCTGAGGCTAATAATGGAAATTTACCCAGAGCAGAAGGTAAAGACACCTGATACATGGCACTCTTATGTCACTGCAGCCCCTTGTGCTATCTATCAGACCACCAGCCTGGCAGTCAGTCAGTTAACAGACTAACACAGAACTGTATTTCTGTGATTGAGAGAGCTGTGTTGCTTGAACATGCCCCCAGAGTCAGGACATCTGGGTTCTCTGCCCAGCTCTCCTTCTGCCTTCGCTGCAGAAACTCAGGCAAGTCACTGTTCTGCTCTGTGCCTGAGTTTCCCCAGATTTGAACTGGGGCTAATAATATTTACCTGCCTCACAGTCGGCTCTCGTGGGATACCATAGTAATAGGCTCCTTATACACAGCTCAGATGAGAGCTTGCACCTCTTGTTTTTGCTTAGCCAGAGCTCTCAGCAGGGCCCGCGGGAGTTTTGCTTGAATAACGGCTTCAGGATTGAGCCCCGTGTTGCCCAAGCGCTAAGTGTAGCAAATCTGTGGCCAGTTGGAAGTACACAGTAGAAGCCAAGATGGAAGCCAGTTCCTCCCGCTAGCCCAGGCCCATCTTTCTGAGCCGAAGGAGAATCCCCATTCGCTATAAGCAGTATCGGTCCTATGGCACGCTGCTGTGCAGTTCTGATTGAATCCAGCAGAGGACAGCAGTACAGGAACATGCTGGAGGCAATATTACAGTTTTATTTCTGAATCACAGGTTCAATGACCATTAAAAAGGGAATCACTAGCATGAGTCTTCGGGTTGGGGTTTGTTTCCTACTAGTGCGGGAAAAAAAGAAAGAGAAAATTAGAAAATAATTACAAAAAAAAAATATTGAGGCCAAAAATGTACAAAATATACTGAGCCATAGCAATTCAGTTCAATCCAATGATCAACCTCTGTGTGGGCACTCTCTTCTATCCGTTCTGTCACTTTAACTTGCTCCTTGTAAGACTCCTCTACATGGAAAAGTTGCACCAGACTATCCTGAATCAGCGTTTCAACCTGTCTAGTTAAATGAGTGCAAAAAGCGGAGTGTCCAATAGAAGAGGGGCTTCTTTGGGGTTCACTTCAGCCCGTTCCTAACGGACGTAAACTAAACTGCACTAAGCCTCCGTTAAATCCTAATAAGATCCACGTGGCCCTTGGCACCAGTTTAACTAAATGGTTTAAAGTCACACTTTAAGTTATATCAGGGCCACTTTCCCGTGTCAGCAAACTCTGTATTTCCTAACGCTGGCGAAATTGCTCTAAGTCCGGCGTTAGTCTATGTAATTGTCAGAGTTTAAACCAGTGGTTCTCAACCAGGGGTACCTGTACCCCTAAAGGTTCTCAGAGGTCTTCCAGGGGGTACATCAACTCATCTAGATATTTGCCTAGTTTTACAACAGGCTACAGAAAAAGCTCTAGAAGAGTCAGTACAAACTAAAATTTCATAGAGAGGACGACTTGTTTATGCTGCTCTGTGTACTATACACTAAAATGTAAGTACAATATTTATATTCCAGTTGATTTATTTTGTAATTACATCGTAAACGTATGCAATTTTCCAGTCCTAGTGTGCTGTGACACTGTTGTATTTTCATGTCTAATTTTGTAAGCAAGTACTTTCGAAGTGAGGTGTAACTTGGGGGTACACAAGACAAATCAGACTCCTGAAAGGGGTCCACTTGTCTGGAAAGGTTGAAAGCCGCTGGTTTAAACCAGTTCATTGTGTCTTTATATGAGGGGAGCTCCTAGGAGCGCCAATGGTGGCCCCTTGTGCTCCGCGCTGTACAAGCACAGAACAAAAAGACAGTCCCTGCTCTGGAGAGCTTCCGATCAAAGGCTAAAACAGGCGAGAGGAGCTGGAGACAGACAGACAAGGAGCCGCTATTGGGTCAGCATGCAGCGCAGGGGTTTCTCAGCCGGCCGGCAGCCAACTTTTCTGCAGCTTGTAGCAGTTTCACAGTCCATGCGCCGTGGCGTGACAGGGCTGCAGCCCGGCACGCGTGGGCCCCAGTCCCCGCAGGGTTGCTATGACGCTGTGCGTTGCCCTGCAGAGCCGCCCCACGCGTGCCCCCCTCGGCTACCCCTTCCCGTCCTGTGGCGGCGTGGGCCGCCGGAGCGAGCGCTATGCACCTCCCCTGTCTTGATGTCAGAGCCCTCCAGGTGCCGTCAGCACTCGGCTTGCGCCGGGAGCCGGGCGGAGCCGAGCGAGCGCGGGGCCGGGCCGGGCTGGAGAGCCGGCCAGCCAGCGGAGTTTGCAAGCAGCCGGGAGCCGGAGAGGGGAGCGCAGCGCTGGGGGCGCAGCGCTGATCCGTGCCCAAGCCGGCGGGGCAAGGAGCGCCCCTGGCTGCAGCACAAACTTTCCACGCCCAGGACACCAGGGATCTCCCCGAAGCTGCCTCCCCCCGCCCAATGCCCGGGCTCTGACTCCGGGAGCCGGGCAGCATGCGGAATTCCTACACCGTCACCCTGCCCGAGGAGCCCCCCGCTTTCCCCGGCTTGCACAAGGAGCTGCGCCCCGGCAGGACCTCCATGCCGGGATCCCTGGTGGTCTCCACCTTCGTGGGGCTCCTTCTCAACAAGACCAAGGTAGAGAGAACCCGTGTTGCCCTTTCTTGGGGGGGGGGTGGCCTGCGTCCCCCCCAGGCACTGCCCTGCGACTTAGCTTTGGCAGGGGATGGGGGAGGCTCCCCGGCTCCTGGCAATGCCCCTGCTTGGCATGGTGTTAAATGCTGTCGGGGTCAGGGCGCCCCCTCCTGCACCCACCCCCATTTGGTGCGCTGGCAGTGCTGGGTCTGCCACCCAGAGCCTAGGCTCTGTTGGCTGCCCTTGCCAGGTCTGTTGTGCGGGTGAGAGGCAGGGTGGACTAGTAGTGAGATCAGCAAGCGCCTGCCAGGACTCCTGGGTTCTTTTCCCGGCTCTGCCCCAGACTTGCTGTGCCCTGTGTCCCAGCCTCCCCCTACCCCATAACTGGGTGGGGATACTCGCCTAGCTTGGCAAAGAGCAGGGCTGTCACATCCAACAGGGCTGCCCCTCTCGGCCTTATCTGTGACGCCAACAGGTAGCCTGGGATAGGGTGACCAGACAGCAAGTATGAAAAATCAGGACGGGGGTGGGGGGTAATAGGCACCTATATAAGAAAAATCCCCAAATATCGGGACTGTCCCTATAAAATCAGGACATCTGGTCACCCTAGCCTGGGAGGAGAACCACTGTGCACCTGCAGCTGGTCCCAAAGGGCTCAGACCTTCCTTGAATGCTAATGCGCCAGTAACTGCCCTTGCACTCCCCAGACCTGCCCCTGCTCAGGACTGACCCGGAGCGGGGTGCTGTCAGGGGGATGAGGGTCTATTGCTCTGGGACATCAGCCCTGCTGTGGGTTTGTGATGGCTGCAGGCTAGCTAGTCAGTGGATCAGAAAAGAATTTTGTCAGTTTCCTCTGGCTTTGGTTGGGAGAGGAAGTATTGTCTAATGGCTAGTGCCAGGAGGAACTGGGAGTCAGGACTCCTGGGTTCTGTCCCTGGCTCTGGGATGGGAGCGGGGTCTAGTGGCCAGGGCAGGGAGGGAGTGGGAGTCTTTTCCCAGCTCTGACTCACTCTGTGATCTTGGCGAAGTCTCTTCCCCCTTCCTTGTGCCTCAGTGTCCCCTTTCGGACAAGCAGAATCCTGGGCCATATTGGCCCCAGGTGAAGTGTAAGCAGGGCTGAGGTTGGCCCGTTCTGTGAGGAGTCCCGCTGGGCGCCCCAGGGGCCCCTCTGGGCAGGAACCGCAGCACCCGAGGCTCCGGGCAGGCTCATTCCTTTGTTAGATGGGATGAATGGAGAGAGCAAAGGGGGCGTGAGGCTGCAGGAGCTTATGTAAGAGTTGCCTGCCCTGATGTGGCTCCTTATGTGCTGCTGGTGCCGCTGCACCTCATGTTCTGCTCCAGCAGGGAAACCCGAGGGGCTAAAGAGACCGGGGGTGAGGGTGGGGGGAGCGTCCCGCAGCCAAGAGAGGGGAGCCAGTCCTGGCTGGTCTCTCCAGTCCAGCGAACCCTGCGCGGGGACATCTTGTGTTCTGCCTGTGCTGTCCGTGCTCCTCAGTTCGATTTCACCCATCCGGGCCATGCCCACGTCCTAAATAAAGTCCAGGGCCAGGGAGGGGGATTAACCAGCATCAAATCATGGGGGAGGAGAGCATGCTGTACAATAACTCTCCACCATTATCAGGCCTCTGCCCAAGGGGGCCACAGGTCAGGACTCCAGGGGAACGGCTGATCTCCACCAAGCTGCCCTCTGACAGCACACGGACATTAGCTGCTCCAGCTCCAGCCGTGGTCTGTCTCCCAATACAGAGTGGGCAGGAGCGTGGGCTGTGGGGGGAGCTCCCAGCTACTCCGGACCTGGCCTTTCCCCAGCAGGAGGCACTGTGGGGAGCGGGGCCAGAGCGCTGGCTGTGGGAGAGGCTGCCGGCTACTCCCGTCCCAGTGCGAGTGCCGCTCGCCTTGGGCGAGCTCCCTGCCCGTGGCCGGGGAGCAGCACTCGCCTCCCAGGGCGCTCTTGGTTCCTGAGTCTGCACTAGAGGAGCAAGCTCCGGCCCGTGCGGCTGGGGAACCTCGTGGGGAAGCTGGGCGTATGTCAGGGCCCCAAAGGAGAGTTTGAGAGCCGGAGAGAACCAGCCCTATGCTACCCCAACCAGAGCTGCAGCCTGCTGCCCTCACCCTGTCCTTCCAGGCTTCTCTGCTGGTCATTCCCTCCTTGTCCTCTGCATCTCGCCCTCCTCGGCTACCCACGTCCCGCCTCACCAGCCCCTGTGCTGAGGGGCAGAGCCAGGGGAGAGGAAGCTGGCCAAAGCCAGCCCACGTGATTTCAGGGAGACAAATTCCTGGGCAGCCCCCGGGGATGGTCCATAGTAGGAGCCAGGACGGGCTTTATGGGGAATGCACCTTGATGCGTGGAAAGTGGGGCCTCAGGGGACTGTGGGGAGAGGCCCAACTAGGCAGGGGGCCCTTCCAGCAGCCCAGACACTAGCTGATAAATCAGCTCCGTCTGTGCTCCCCCCTGGCTGTCACCCCCTGAGCTCCTCCCCAGGGCACACGTCCAGGCCCCGCTGCTCCACCTACGGGCTTATATGGTCCTGGTGGCTGTAGGATGGGAGATCCCCCATCCCTGCCACTTGCATCAGTCCCTTTTGATAAGGGCACAGACCCAGCCGAATTCCTGCAGCGTTACAATGACCCAAGGCAGCCAGCATGCATGCCTCGCTCCCTTCGCTCATCCCCCTCACCTCTTCGCTGCCCCTCCCACTCCTCTCTCCTGTATGATAATCCAGGAGGCCACTTGTCAGTTTTTCCATAACCATCTGCCAGATCAGTCACTGCTTTCTGGGCTCTGCACAAGGTGCCCAGCTCCCACTGAGTCAGGGCACTGCTGAGGGGAAGCTCGCAGGGTACGGAGGCTACCTGTGCAAAGCAGCCAGGAGGCTGTGTACGGATGTCAGGCAATGTCCTGGCCTGTCTCCTGCAGCTGATTCGGGTGTAAGTTAGATCGGCTCTGCCGATTTATCAGCATTTGGGTTCTGAAGTAGCAAGACGCTCCTGTTGGTGCTTCCCTGCACGGTAGCCCCACAGCAGACCTCTGACAGGGCCCCAGGAGGATCCTGCCCTGGGGCTTGTCCCCCTTTATCATGCTACCCAGGGGGCTGTTGACTCACCTTCGACTCACTCACAGCAGTGGGAGAGAGGGCACAACCAGCCAGCCCAATCCACTGGGGACAGAGTGGGAGGCAGGGGTGAGCCCAGACCTGGAGATTCCTCGCTTCCCCAGCTGTAGCGGTGTCTTCACTAGACAGCCCATCCCTGAGGCCTAATCGCGAGGGGCTGCTTGGCTCTGCTGGGAGCCTCGGGGCCAGAGCAGGAATCGTCCCGAAAGAGAGATGGTTAAAGTGTCCAGAGAGGGTCAGAGCCAGGGTGAGGAGTGTCTGGGACCGGCAGGGCACTGCTGTGGGGAAGTTCACATCACTGCAGCCCCCTTGCTG
>NW_020664725.1:12457725-12458891 GCF_002925995.2 Terrapene triunguis
TGCTGTGGGGAAGTTCACATCACTCCAGCCCCCTAGCTGGCAGTGACGGGGCACTGCTGTGGGGCAGCCAGGCCCAGCTCCCGGAGCCGTGGCAGGGGGACTCTGTGCTCAGGAGGATCCTGCTGTTTGCGGCTCAGATTAGGGTCCACCGTCACCTGCCCAGTGGCCCTGGTTGTGAGCAGGGCAGGGCCGGCAGGGCAGTGGGCAGGGACTGGGCATGGATGACCTGGCCTCGCTCCCCGTGGGGACTCGGGCTGTGACGCCCGCGCTGTCACTAAGCAGCATGTGTAATTGTAGCTGGGTTATTTTGGGCTGTTGCTGGGGCCTCCCACACACACACCAGCCGCTGCTATTTTGGAGCTGCTGGCACAGCGCCCTCCCCTTCCCCTTCCTCTCGCTGCTTCGGGGGGTAACGTCACTGACATTCAGCCTCCCATGGGGTGGGGGGTGAGAGTCTCTTCCTTAACCCCCTGGGCACTGCATGCTGCTAGCATCTGGAGAGCTACAGAGCCACAGCCCACCCTTCCGACACCTCACACCCCTGGGCTTCCAGCACTCCTCCTCCTGCCCGCAGGGGCAGGCTGGGCTAGTGGTGAGAGCACAGGGATGGGAGTCCGGGCTCCTGATTCTAGCCTCTGCCCCAAGATGGAGTGGTATCTAGCACTTAGAGCGCAGTGCAGGGAATCAGGACTCCTGGGTTCTATCCCCAGTTCTGCCACTGACTCTCTGTGGCCTTGGCCAAGTCCTTTCCCCTCCATGCGTCTGTGTCATCTGTTTGATCCCATAGTTCTCTGCTCCCATGGGTTTGTGCTCCTGGTCCCAGCACCGCCCATTTCTCTGCCTGTCCCTGCTCTCTTGTTCTTTCTGGTAACATGGCCAGGATGCGTGTCAGTTTTAACTTGCCCAGCTGCTGGAGTCTGTCACTTGTCTCTGCGCTTTGCATGAGATGCCTCCCGGCTCCGGCTGTCCTAGCTGGCAGTGACAGGGTATTGTTGGAAGGGAGCCCTTGCCATTGGAGACCTACTAGTTGGAGCAAGCTCACATTGCCTTTCCTAGCTGATAGAGTCAGGGCACTGCTGTGAGGCACACCACAGCGCTGTCACTCTGGCTGGCAGTGTTGGGGCACTGTTGTGAGGAAGCTCACAGCACGTCACTCTGACTGGCAG
>NW_020664725.1:12458901-12474127 GCF_002925995.2 Terrapene triunguis
AGGCACATCACAGCGCTGTCACTCTGGCTGGCAGTGTCGGGGCACTGCTGTGAGGAAGCTCACAGTGCTGTCACTCTGGGCGGCAGGGAGACTGGCAGAGTCGGCTGCCGTGCTGAACCAAGCTGGCTTGCAGTTCGGTGAGTGTACTTTAGCTAGATCAGGGGTTGGCAACCTTTCAGAAGTGGTGTGCCGAGTCTTCATTTATTCACTCTGATTTAAGGTTTCGCGTGCCGGTAATACATTTTAACGTTTTTAGAAGGGCTCTTTCTATAAGTCTATAATATATAACTAAACTATTGTTGTATGTAAAGTAAATAAGGTTTTTAACATGTTTAAGAAGCTTCATTTAAAATTAAATTAAAATGCAGAGCCCCCGGACCGGTGGCCAGGACCCGGGCAATGAGTGCCACTGAAAATCAGCTCGCGTGCCGCCTTCGGCACACATGCCATAGGTTGCCTACCCTTGAGCTAGATAGATGGAGTTCCAAAGGTCTGGTTGCCTGATGCTCTCCCAGATGGAGCGTTTCATGCTGAGTGGGGCTTTTCCGGCTGCCTGACCTTGGCACCCAGTTCAGGCTGGGTGGGTGAAAGTAGTGACAGAAAGCTGCTTTCACATCCTAGTTCAGTATTGCAGGCAATGGGCATCCCCCCAACCCCTGCCCAGGGCTCTCTGGGCATGGCCGCCCTCTGTCAGTGCTGGCTGCACTGCTTCTTAGCCGCACAATGAGTTTGTCTCCTACGCGCTTATGGTGTCAGTCCCAGTGGGGTTATGGCTCAGCAACAGATTCCCAGGAGTCCTGGCTTCCCATCCCCTCATCCGGCTTCACTGCAGGGGCTCAGCAGGCTGGGACCCCAAACAACCCTCCCCCCGACCGCTGTTACTTTCCGCTTTCAGGTTGGAACAGGGGCATGCTTCCCGTTGGGTCTCACAGAATGACAGAGCTGTTAACCAATAAGAAAGGCGATGGCTCAGGCTGGTTGCTATTTAAGTTCCTCCCCTTGGGCTTCTCTCAGTCCCACTGCACTCACTGGTCCTTCAGCAACAGCCCGGCAGGACCAAGGAATCCCATTTAAACTCTCTCGCTCCCTGCTGCAGTGCGGACACACCGGGCTGGGAGGCCCAGCCTCCCCGCCACAGTTCGGGCACACCTGAGCCGCGGGGGTTCCCTCCCGCCACAGTGCGGACACACCCCCAGGGACCTGCTCAAGGTCACACCAGGAGTTTGAGGCAGAGCTGGGAATCTGTGTTTCTAACCACTGGGCCATCCTTCCTCACTAGTGAGGGGATCTCTTTGGGTGGCAGTGTGTTCCAGCCACCCCCATCCTGGCCTCCAAGGATCCACTCAATTGGAAATCCAGGGGCCAGAGATCAGCTGTGTGGGGATTGCCTTCGCCTCTGGCATACAGAACTCTGCTCCCCGGAGCTCTTGGTGCTAAGGGGGAGGGAGGAGACAGGCGAGAGATGAAAGACTGCCCGGGACTTTGAGCCCAGGGCCAGGCTTTATGTCTGAAGGAATCTCTGGACTGTGCCCTCGCAGCAAGAGTCTGAGGAATCCTGAATTAATGAGCTCCAGGGAGAAAGCCCGAGTTCCCCCGCCCCTCGCCAGCCTGTCCCCGCCCCTCGCCAAGGCAGCGCCAGGCTGGGGGCAGGGCAGGATGGGCTCTGCAGGGCAGCACTGTTCCTCTCACAGACCCCGTCCCCTCCTGGTTCCCAAGGGCTGGAGGAAGGGGAAGGTTCTTGAGTGCTCAGGAGAAGCTGCTGCTGATCTCAGCGTGGCCATGCTCCTCTGAGCAGCTGAGTCAGGTCCCATTTAATCTGAGCCCCCCAAGCCCAGGGTGGAGGTGGGGGGATGGTTCCGGTTCTGACCCATCTCCGCCAGCCATAGCCGCAGCAGTCTGCGTGTGCATGGGGGTGAACAGTGGCACGGGCAGTGCTTTTAAGGGGAGGGCGGATGCTCTACCTTCCATGGCTTACGCCTCTTACCCCGCTGCAGGCTGGAGTGTTTCTCCTGGGGTCTCTGCGTGGCCATTGGGGCAGTTAACATCCTCAGCTCTTCGTGTAACGACCCCTCGCCCCTACTGTTAGCTGGGAATGAACGTAGGTCCAAACGCACAGGCCTCTGCCACTCAAGTTGAAGGAGAAACTCCACTAGGAGGTAGCAGTAGTAGGCTGTTACCCTGTATGTTCACCAACCACTAGAGGGGGACACTGCTCACTCAGCCAGGCTCCTATATCCGCGTGGTCCCCCGGGGTGTTCTGGCACTTAGATCCCTAATGACCACTGGGAGGAAGGGCCCAGGTCATGCTGCCATGAGGGCTAAAGTCCCACCTCGAGGGTGGAAGTGTGGGTGCTAGGAATGCTCCCCAGACTCAGCAGGAGGTGGTCTTTGAAGTATTGGTTTAAATGGGAGGTGTACCCTGAGCAAAGAACAAGAAGTCCAGATTCCTGGGTCTCCTTCCCTGTTCTGCCTGGCCATGTGGCCTTGGCCAGGTGTCTGCCCTGCCTGGTGCCTCAGTTTCCCCATCTGTAACATGGACGTAGTGACACTGGCCTGTGCCCTGGGGTGGCTGTGGAGATGCAGGAGTCAATGAGCATCTGTAGAAAGCTGCCTGTTGGTTTACTCCTAGCTTAGATCGTCACATGGATGCTCAGACAGGCAGAGGGGTTACAGAGGGGCAAGAGGGCATGGCCCCCCAGCTCTCCGGTCACTGCTCCCCTCTGTGTCTGCCAGGGGTTTTAGACTGACTGCCTGAGAGCCGTCATTGATCTGCCCCCGGTGCTCTTTCTTTGCAGAACTCCAAGACTGTACAGGGTCTGACCGGCCTCCGTAACCTTGGAAATACGGTGAGTCCCTTCCCCGCAGCATCTCTCTGCTGGGTTCCCTCCCAGGGCAAGGGTCCCCTCGCGCCATGCCCCATCCCCACACGCTCGCTGGGGTCACCCTGGAGACATGGCTCCTGATGTGACTGTTGCACCGCTAGGGAGCCCTGACCGCTGGACTGGTTTGTCAGGCTCCTGCACCCAGTCCCCGTCCCCCACCCACACCAAGCCACTGCCGCCCTTCCCTGACGTGCATTACCCAAGGGGCTGGCGCCCAGCCCCACCCACCACCCTGACTCATGCCCCTGATCCGCAGAGGGCCTTCTCAGTTCCTGCTCAGGAAAGACTGTGCTAATGCTAGGAACTCCCTTCCTGGCTCTGCCAGCGGTTCCCCAGCCCGCCCCACCCACCGCACAGCTCTTCTGTAACCGCTTCCGACGGCAGCAGCATCGCCAAGCAGCTCCCCCAGCGCTGGGCCAGCCCCTCACTTCCGCACCACACACCCATAGAAAGAGGAACCTCAAGCGACAGCAGGCAGTCCCCCACCCACGAGCTGAGAGCCTGGAGATCCCCAGCAGCCATCCCCAGGGGCGGACAGCCCAGAGTTCCCCAGGGGCTGAGCACCCAGGAATCCCTAGTGCCCACCCCAATGGACTGACAGCCCCAAGATGCCCTGCACCCACCCCAAGGGGCTGAGCACCCCAGTGCCTGCTCTCAGTGCTTTCCCTTCTCCTCGCTGGGGAGGCGTTAACCCCAGGGGAAAGGGCCTGTTTGGAAACTTCCTTCCCCTGTAGCTCATCAGCAGGTGCCAGGAGCTGCATCATTAATTTGGGCTGGGGCCGGTAGTAAAGCCACCCCACGCTGCTTGCCCAGCTGTGGCGCTGGGTGTGCCTGGCTCTCAGCCCCATTTAATTGGCTTTAGAGGTGGTGACGGGGCCCCACCTGCGTGAAAGGGCCCTGCCCCATCCCCCAGCCTCAGCATTCGGTCATATTTTTCTTACAGAGAGAGAGCTCGCTGTAAGTTCTCCAGCTGTACAAGCAGCACTCACCACGGGCAGATGGGCACCCTGACTTCCCACATCCTACCCCTGAGTCGGGCCGGGGGGTCTGTCACTTGCCTATCTGATGCTATGCAGTACCAGGGCAGCAGGGCCCTCTGCTGAGACTGCCAACAGGTGCAGGAAGGTGTTGGCAGGTGGACACCCTCCATTCATGGGGAACTCACCCCACCAATCCCAGACCACCCAGCCACTATCCGATGGGAGCAGCTTTCTGTCCCCGCTGCCTCAGTTTGGATTGGAGCCGGCCGCTGAGTGGTGCTGAGATGCCCTGCACATAGAAACCACGGACATGTAGAACTGGAAGGGACCTTGATAGGTCATCTAGTCCATTCCCCTGTGCTGAGGCAGAACTAAGTATTATCATCTCTCACAGGTGTATGTAACCTGCTCTTCATAACCTCCCTAGGTAATTTATTCCAGTGCTTAACTGCCCTTAAATCTCCCTTGCTGCAATTTAAGCCCATTGCTTCTTGTCCTGTCCTTAGTGGGTAAGGAGAACAAGTCATTACCCTCCTCTTTATAACAATTTTTTTTGTACTTCTCTCTCCCCTCAGTCTTCTCTTCTCCAGACTAAACAAACTCAATTTTTTTCAATCTTTCCTGTTAGGTTAACTTTTCTAGACATTTAATCATTGTTGTTGCTCTCCTCTGGACTTTCTCCAATTTTGTCTGCATCTTTCCTGAAATGTGGTACCTAGAATTGGACACACTACTCCAGCTGAGGCCTTAACAGTGCTGAGTGGAGCGGAAGAATTATTTCCCCGTGTCTTGTTTACAAACTCTCCTACTAATAGATCCCAGAATCATGTTTGCTTGTTTTTGCAACAGTGTTACACCGTTCACTCATATTTAGTTTGGGATCCACAATAATCCCTAGTTTCTTTTCTGCAGTACTCCTTTCCAAGCTGTATTTGTGCAATTGATTATTCCTTCCTAAATGTAGTACTTTGCATTTGTCTTTATTGAATTTCATCCTATTTATTTCAGACCATTTCTCCAGATCATTTTGAATTTGAATCCTGTCCTCCAAAGGGCTTGCAACCCCTCCCAACATAGTATCAACTGCAGACTTTATAAGTGTACTCTCTATGCCATTTTCCAAATCATTTATGAAGCTATTGTTTAGAACTGGACCCCGCACTGATCCCTGCTCAATATGCCCTTCTAGCTTGACTGTGACCCACTGATAACTAGTTTGAGTATGGTTATCCAACTGTTGTGTACTCACCTTATAGCAGGTTCAGCTGGGCTATATTTCCTTAGTTTGTTTATGAGAAGCTCATGTGAGACAGTATCAAAAGCCTTACTGAAGTCAAGATTTATCACACATTCTGTTTCCCCACATCCACAATGCTTGTTACCCTGTCAAAGGAGAGTAGTTGATTGACATGATTTGTTCTTGACAAATTTATGTTGACCATTACCTTCTCTTCTAGATAGGTACAAAGTGATTTTGATTATTTGCTCCGTTATCTGTAGAAGTACACCTCTACCCTGATATAACACAAATTTGGATAGAATGTGGTAAAGCAGTGCTCTGGTGGGGCAGGGCTGCGCAGTGCACTCTGGCAGATCAAAGCAAGTTCGATATAACGCGATTTCACCTATAACGCGGTAAACATTTTTGGCTCCTGAGGACAGCGTTATATCAGGGTAGAGGTGTATCGAATTTAAGAGGAGTGGTCTCTAATACCTTGAGTTTTCCCTCCCCCCCCCCCCCACTTTTTAAATAGGTACTACATTGGTTTTCTTCCAGGCTTTTGGGATCTTTCCTGTCCTCCATGAGATCTCAAAGATAATTGCTAATGGCTCAGATATCCCTTCAGCCACTTCCTTAAGTATTCTAGGATGTATTTCACTAGGACTGCCTACCTACAAAAAACAAAAACAAAAACAAAAACACCACTTGTTTAAGTAGTTCTTAACTAGTTCTTACCCTATTTTAGCCTCAGATCCTACTGCATGTACAGTGATGTTCACTATGTTAATTGGCTAATCTCTGCTAACCACTTTGGTGAAAAACTGAAACAAAAGGGCATTTAACATTTCGGCCACTGCTGTGTTTAGTTATTGCCTTTCCCTCCTCGCTGAGTAATGGGCCTACCCTTTCCTTGGTCTTCCTCATGCTTGTAATGCAGTGGGTTTCAACCGCAGATCCCTAAAAATTTTTGAATGGAGGTGCAGACCCTTTTGGAAATCTTAGTGTAAAACCACTGCTGTAATGAATTTGTAATATGTTTTCTTGTATGTCCCTAGCTAGTTTAATCTCAGTTTATGCCTTGGTTTTCTAATTGTCCCTACCTGTTTGTGTTTTTATATTCATCCTTTGTAATTTGACCTAGTTTGCACTTTCTGCATGATGCTTTTTTGAGTTTGTCAGAAGATCTCCTGGTTAAGCCAGGGTGGTCTCTTGCCCTACTTCCTATCTTTCCTATGCATGGGGATAGTCTGCGCTTGTGCCCTTAATAATGTCTCTTTAATAAGCTGCCAACTCTGCTAAACTCTTTCCCCTTAGACTTTCTTCCCATGGGATCTTACCCACCAATTCTCCGAGTTTGGTTAAGTCTGCCTTCTTGAAGTCAATTGTCTTTATTCTGCTGTTTTTGCTCCTACCATTCCTTAGAACAGGGGTGGGTAAACTACAGCCCGTGAGCTGGATCCAGCCCATAGGATTGCCACCTCTGTGGTACCACAGACCCAGCGCTGCTCCCAGAAGCGGTCCACACCATGTCCCTGCAGCCCCTGGGGGAGCAGGGGCAGAGAGCTCCATGCGCTGCCCTTGCCTGTAGGTACCTTCCCCAGAAGCTCCCATTGGCCGGGAATAGGAAACTGCAGCCAATGGGAGAGATACCCACAGGCAAGGGCAGCGGACTTAGTCCTCTGCCTCCCGCGCCCCATTCCCCCCCAGGGACATGGTGCCAGCCGCTTCCTGGAGCGGAGTGGGGTCGGGGTCACGGAGCCTGCCTTAGCCTCGCTGAGTGTTGTTGCCACCCCGGAGCCGCTCCAGGTAAGCGGTGCCAGGCCAGAGCCCGAAACCTTCCTGCACTCCAATCCCCTGAGCCCCCTTATTATGCAGGCAAAACTACACAGGATTGTTTCAGGGGCCAAGACAAAGATGCCATATTTATTATGATAACACAATTTGATATGACCAATAACTAACCCAATACCCACACACCCCCCTATCAGACATTCTGCAGCTGCTGTATATAGTTACCAGTCCTGAACATAGGTTGAGTCCGTGGCTTGATTTTGCAGCTTGGGTTCGTAGCTTGTGGCGGCTAACTGACCAGGAAAGCCAGGCACAAAGAAAGGCTGGCTCTGCCCTCCCATGTTGGCAGCAGAAAGTTGCCCTCCAGAGTCTTCCATCTCACCCATCCTTTTTGTAGGCTTTAGTTTGAATCCAGAGTCTATAGGTCTTGCTGTGTCACGCTGCTTCTGGGTTCGGTGTGATTGATCACCCATCAATTGCAGATGGGACTGTCAGCCTCGGACCTGGCTTTGATCTTCCTTCTGTTGTACCTTTGTACTTTTCTTTTTAGGGTGGACTCTTCTTACTTTGTTAGGGCTGTTGTCTGCATCTTCAGCCGTTGGTGTTTGAACTCTATTTCATCAGGACAGGCTGGCATTGGAGGTTGAATCCATTTTCCATACATAGCTCATTCACACACATCTAAACTAAACTAATAAGATTACAGCAGGGTTTTGCAAAAATGAAGGTTGCAGCAAGCCCTTACAAAATGGAGTAAGTGTTTTAAAATGGGGTTTGAATTACAATATGGCAAACAGTGAACAGATGTTACAATGTAGGCAAGTGTAGTGAATGGGAAACAAGGAACAGAAGTTACAATACTGAAACACTGCAAGTCTCAGTGATTTAAGCAGGAATTGGATTAACAGTGAAACTTACAAGGGCAACTGGCTGAACAGCTATGGCTCTTAAGCATCTTAATTGTCAATTAGCCAGTTATTGGGGTAACTGGTTTTATGAATGAAACATTCATTCATAAAAACTTTACTTATGAAGTTACATTAATAAAGTGAACAATTAAAAACAATTTCATTCATCAGTTCTACATTGTCCCCCTTTTGACCCTTCAATCCAGGGGTCTTGAATGGGTCACTTTATTTTAATTGTTTTAAGGCTGTATATTGTGAAACAATGTCAGCCTGTGGTTTCAATTTAGAATGCATCTGTTTTATCCAGCAGCACATGCAGAGCATTAGAACCAACATAACAGTCAGGATTACTAATCATGACAATGATGGGATGAAAAATTATATTTAGAACAGCTGACCAGGTGGGCTGCTCCTACACCACTCTGCCCCTTGATCTATTACAGTAGTTATTGTAGGGCACAGGTGATTTGTTGCAAACAAACCAAACCGTTATAACCAGGTGACTAACTAAAACCATTACAATTAACTAAACACCAGATATAACAAACAAATGCAAACAATCATAATTGGGAGTACAATAAAACCATCACTATTACAATAATTGGGTACATTGACAAACAAAATGAGGCCCAAGTTTGATGCCGCAATAGCCATCAAATAATAAGTCACTGAGGTCAGGACCTCCTTAAGCACACACAACAAAAAAGATTTTGTAGGAGTACCACAGTTGTCATGCAAGGTTAAGTTGATGTGTACTTTAACATTCAGTTGCTAAAATGTTGCAGAATCCCCTATTCTTAACAGTTGTTCTCAAGAGGTCTCTGGGGACCTGAAAGATGGGGCCCTACAATCACAGGCCAAGGTCTTACAGGTTATGGGGGCCCATGAACTACCCTTCAGGGCTTGGGGAAGTAGAACCAGAGTGCATAGAGGAAAGTGTGGAACAATACAAAAGTATCAGTAACAAAACCAACAAAAATTATTAGAGAACCTAACAAAAAATAAACCTGATGCATTGGGGACCAAAGTCTTTTGGATAGAGGTGAATGTGATTGATAATTTGGTTGGAGATGGGGGAAAACAGAGGAAAACATTTACCCTGTTTAGTGTAGTATTTTCCTGTTTATCTGGACCCAATGTTAGCACAGGACACCCACCAGAGACAGACACGGAACATGCAACACAGACTTTGTCACGACACTATAACCATGGTATTTTATAACTCTTCAGCTGGTACCAGCTCTCCTGATGTTCTGGTTCAGAGCCTGAAAGATAGACGCTTAGAAACAAATTAGCACAGTGCTCCCACCATGGCTGACCCTGCTCAGTCTCTGCCACAGTATCCAGTATTTGGGGCTGCACAAATGTTTATTAAAGGGTGCATTTCTTGTGGGTTTAAATTATTCCTTTTTCCCCAGTAAAAGGAACTTAACACTTCAGCTAGAAAAAAAATTGTTTTAAAATCCCCAGCCACTTTGCCATGGCCTGGAGGTCTGAGGCAGAAGCAGGCACTGTTGCAATGGCATTTTGGCTCTGGGAGAAGGAATTTACCCAAATATCCCCTTCCCAATCTCCAGAGGGGTCCCAAAAGTCTGCCTGTTCTGGGGTCTCAAGTGTCCCTTCTCCTGATGTTACTGCTGCAGTTTGTCTATTTGCAAATATTTCTTTCCATTTCCCCCCCCCCCTTTTTTTTTTCTTTTGTATGCTGCTGTAAGATTTGAGAGTTCTGTTTTAACTCTGTACGCCACATCCTTAAGAGCATCTAACTGGGTTTGGGTACTAATGGACATACATTTTCATTTTTCTGCTTTTGCAGCAGAGGCTTGTAGATCTTGGTGCAGTTTTTTGTTTTCATTTTTACATTTAGCCAATTGAAGGAATACCTCATTACAGGGTTTTCCATAGAAGCCAAACTGCAGCTACTTTTTTTTCCATTGGAGTTGAGGGTTTAGATATTAGCTTACACTTGATCAGACCAAGGGCTGTGTCAGAATTTTTGCAAGACGTGTTTAAAAGGTGTGGGTTCTTGTACAAGAGGCAATATTTCCTATCTTTAGACAGTGTTTTCTTAAAGATTTTCTTCAACAATTGTGAGCAACCACCAACCACAACACAAAACCAAATTGATAAATATCAATCACTAGAACCCCTAATTCCCAAAAGAGCAACTTATAACTCCTGAGAGAGCTATTTCCCTTTTTAACTCCTGGAAGAGCAATTTATAATATCCAAACCTAAACTCCTATTTCCTTCAGAGTTTGTGGTTAATTAATTGAAAGTTTACAATCTTTTGCCTGTAGTGCCAGGCTTACTAAAGCTGGCACTTTATTAATAAAGTGAACAATTAAAAACAATTTCATTCATCAGTTCTACACCCCAACCCCCTGCTGCACCCCCTTCACCCCAACCCCCTGGCCTGAGCCCCCCTGCCACACCCCAACCCCCTGGCCTGAGCCCCATCCTGCACCCCTCCATGCACCACTGCCCTGAGCCCCCTTCTGCACTGTGCACCCCACCCCCTTCCCTGAAACCCCTTGTACACCCCACACCCCCATCCCAATCCCTTGCCCTGAGCCCCTTCCTGCACACTGCACCCCTTCCCACACCCCAACCCCCTGCCCCAGCCCTACATTCATAGTCCTGCAAGCAATTTCCCCACCCATGTGTCACCCTCAGGCCAAAAAGTTTGCCCACACCTGCCTTAGAATCATGAACTATCATTTCATGATCACTTTCACCCAAGCTGCCTTTCACTTGGAAATTCTCAGCTGGCTCCTCCCTATTAGACAAAATCAAATCACTTTCTGCAATAAAAAGTTAGCTCCAATGCATTCCAAGAACTTGTTGCATAATCTGTGCCCTGCTGTTTCATTTTCCCAGCAGGTGTCTGGGTAGTTGAAGTCCCCCATCACCACCAACTGCTGTGCTTTGGAGGATTATTAGTTTCTTTTAAAAAGGCCTCATGCACCTATTCTTCCTGGTTAGGTGGTCTAGAATAGACCCCAGCCATGACATCGCCCTTGTTTTTTACCCCTTTTATCCTTACTCAGAGACAGGTCTGCCTCCCACTTCTATCTCAACCTCAGGCAAATGTAGATATCTTTGATCTACAAGGCAACACCACCTCCCTTTTCCCCCTGCCTGTCATTTCTTAACAAGCTGTACTCTTCTATACCAATATTCCAGTCATGAATTTTCCACCCTAGTTCATGACACCTATTCTGTCATAATTGTGATAATTCGTTAGCATTTCTAGCTCTTCCAGTTTATTCTCCATACTTTCCTTATCATACAGACAGCTAAGAGGTTCATTTGATTTCCTCTCTATAGTCCCTCTTGTCCTTTGTCCCTGCTGTGATTGCCCATGTTCTTCCCCAATTCTGGGCCTTCACCCCAGTCTCCATGTTTTGGACTTGCCTGGGGGCTTTTGTCTCCTGCCCCCCTCACTAGGTTCATAGATTCATAGATTCTAGGACTGGAAGGGACCTCGAGAGGTCATCGAGTCCAGTCCCCTGCCCGCATGGCAGGACCAAATACTGTCTAGACCATCCCTGATAGACATTTATCAGGTTGCTGGTCTGTATCCAGAGATACTGCTCCCCTTCCTTGTAAGGTGGACCCCATCTCTACTCAGCAGTCCTTCTCAGAACAGCCTTGTAACAGATTGAGCACTCACCAGCATAGCACCTCCTGCTGGTCACCTCAGGAATTGCTCTTTCAGCCCTGGAGCACCTCCTGCTGGCCAGTGTCCCTCCTGCCTCAGGCCCCCCCATTTCCCTCCTGGACCCTGGTGCCCCTTTCCCTTGGGGTGCTGCCCACAGCAGTGCCCCTACTCTCTGGGCCTCCCCTTCCAAGGGAACCCCAATCCCCTATACCCACCTTGCCTCAGTGTCTACTGCCAGTCATCATCTAGTCCCTTCTCACCAGAGGCCAACTGCTGTCTGTGATGGCCACTCATCATTGGCAAGGCTGTTGGACCTGCTGCCTTTCCCTGCAGCCCCAGTTCCTCCCTAGGCCTTCCTGTCAGGCCTCAGCCTGGGAGGTCACCAGGCCTGAGCTCCCCAGCTCAGCCTGCTCCAAGGTACCCTTTGCTCTTTCAGGCAGCTAGGTCCATCTCTCTCCAAAGCTGCAGAAGGACTGACTGCTGGTTAGCCCTGCAGCTCTTTTATAGGGCACAGCCTGGCCCTGATTGGCTGCCTCCCAGCCTTTTCTTATTGATTCTCAGCCCTCCCCAATGGCTGGCTTTTAACCCTTTCTAAACCGGAGCGGGGTGACTGCCCTGCTACAAGCATCCCATGGTGGAGGAAGCTGAAGCCTTCCTGGTGACACTATGACTGTGCAGCCGTGCGTTCACCTCCAGGACATGTCTATCTCTGCCCGGGACCCTAACCTTGACTGGAAGGATTAATGAGAACACCGCCTGCACCTCCAGCTCCTTCACCCTCACTGCCAGAGCCCTGTGTCACTGCTGATCTGCTCGAGGTCATGGCTTCTCCTCCTCCACCACCTTTGGGGGAGATTCCTCAACCCTCGTTACCAGGGCAGCATACTGGTTTTTGATCTCTATGGACAGTGGGTTGGGAGCAGGGGTGGAGCACTGCCAGAACTAGCTAGCAGCCAGCTTCCCCGCTGTTCAGGAGCTGTTTCCTCCTCCCTCGGTGGTGCTATTGCAGTCCTCTGCAGCTGGATTGCTTCCTCTGCCTGGGGGGGTCTCCATGTGCACGTTTTCAGTGAATTCTTCCTGTTTCACCGATGCTCCTCAGCCTCGCCACCTCCTCCAGTAGCTCTCCCACCTGCTTCCTGAGAGATTTTACCAAGGGACACCTCTCACACAGGATGGTCCCCCCTGGCTTTCTATGACTGGGAAATGCAGGCCACAGTCTCTGCAAATCCACACCAGGACCTAGATAGAAGCGTCCTTGGTCAGGTTCTCTGTCTGGACGCAGGTGAGGGGGAAGCGCCAGGAGCAGTGTTGGTATTAGCCACGTGGCCTTTCCAGACCGTGCTGATTTTATTCTTTCTCCCTCCAACAAACTCCCTCCCAAACTCCCCGGTTTGCATGGCACAGACTGCCTGGGTTCTCAGCCTGGGGGCTGCACACAGGTCTGGCAGAGTTACAACCCCCCTCTTTGGGGGGGGATCCCCAGATGTTTCTGTTCTAATGGGCATTCTCCCCCATCTGAAGAAGTCTGAGAGCCCCTGCTCTAGAGACACACATCAGATGAGATGATCCTTCTCTCCAGTGCCCTCCAGTGATGTGGCCTGAAACACCAGATTGAGGTGGGCTTTCCCAGCACCCCTGGCACCAGGGCCCCTTTCCCAGGGATCTCCCCCCACAGCTGGAATTGTCCTGTCTCCTGTTGCCATGGTTTCTCTTCTGCCTCCCCCGCAGTGTTTCATGAACTCGATCCTGCAGTGTCTGAGCAACACGAAGGAGCTCCGGGACTACTGCTTGCAGAACCAGTACGTGCGGGACCTCAACAGCAACAGCCGTATGCACACCGCGCTAATGGCAGGTAAGGGGAGCCAGGTGCCTGCAGGCGGGGCTGGGAGATCCCAGTGCTCCACCTGGCCCGTCCCTTTGGCAGATTGCGGGCTGAGCCGGGGCCCACAGCTTGGCCTTTCAGTGCAGCTCCCCTCCGGCGAGTGACCCTGTCTAAACAGGGCTCCTGGCGTCTTGGCCCTCTGGCTCCGTGTCAAGAGGATTTTCCTGCAAAACTCTCCCTAGGATGCGAGAGTCATTCTGGCTCTTTTCTTCTCACGTCTCCTGCCAGCCCCTGCTCTCGGTGACCCCTTTGCCTCACCATCACTAGTCTACCTGCCCAGACCCATTTGGAGACACTAAGGGGTAAACCCATCAACTAGAAAAAATTGGTTGCTACCACATGTTAGTCACATATCTGGCGGTCATCAGCAGGATGTTTGTAGATGCTGGAAGCGGTGTTGTTTTCCTGTATCACATGATGTTTAAAGGTTCCTAGGCATCCAATGTGGAAAAATCACAAAAACGCCCATAACGCGAAGAAACAGGCTAATTTTGTCCAAAATTGTCAGAAAACTTCTATGCACTCAAAATAGCAGTGTTTTGGAAAGTTTGGGACATATTTAGTCCCAGGTGATATATTTTACACATTTCCCTGTACTTGTTTGCCTGAGGTTAAAGCAAAAGGCTGTAGTCACGTGACAGTATGAGTTTGTTTGTACCATGTAATACGTCAAAATATTTGTCATTATTTGTAGAATGGACTGATTGGGGAAACCGTTTTCTGTGTGCTATTTTTATAAGTTACACAGATAACAATACCTCTAATCCCTCAATATAAAATAAAACACATAGTTTTGATGTTGTCTGCTCAACTGGAGACATACCTCTAAAGCACACAGGTACAACTATAGTTATTGTCTTACTATCACTGAATACAATGACAATCCATGTGAATGCCTTGTAGAACAGTAATGATTCTTAGCAGAAGGGCTGTCTTGTCTGACTGTATTGTGTGAATAACAAAGTGTAGCCATGTGCTCTCAATGTAACCCCTACCGCTAACGAATGGCTAGCTAATGCAGCACCCCTTCGAGCTATATTTACTCACAAACATAGTCTCAATAGTATGCAGATAGTTGAAACATTTCTGCTCCCCCGCCCCGAGAGTCTCTGTTAGATAATCTGCTGCTACACTCGTCCCTGTCACAGCTGCATGCATGGGAACACAGCAAATCTTCTCTGCGGCAGTCGCATCTCCTCCTTCCACAGGAGCTCTCCCAGCTACACTACACCAAGGGAAGGGTGGCTTCTGGAGCAGGCAGCAGCGTCACCATGGTAGGGATGAGCTGTCCCGTGCTGTCTGTCACCCATCCAGGGGTAACAGGGGACACTTGAATATACTGAACTTGTTTCATGATTCCATGTGAGCTGATAATTTGCAAGTTTCAGGTGCTGCCTGAAGGATGCCACTGTTGGTGGTAGTTTCTCACTTGTTTTGTTCTTCTTAGCAAACAACCCATAGCCCACATTACCCAGAGCTGCTTGCTTGTACTACCCTTGATCTCTTGCCTCGCAAGCGTTCCACTTTAACTATATATTAACCTGGGCAAAGGCAACTCTCAAGTCCCTCTATGGTATGGGGGTTAGGGTGCTCGCTTGGATCCTGGGTGATCCTGGTTCAGAGCCCTTCCGTGTTGGTTGTGAAGGGATGAGCGTCTCAATCTCTTACCGCTCAAGCCTTCCTCTTTAACTATATATTAACCGGAGCAAGGTAAGCTCTCAAGTCCCTCTATGGTACGGGGGTTAGGGTGCTCGCTTGGATTGTGAGTGACCCTGGTTCAAGTCCCCACTCTGCGGGGCAGGAGGGCCTCTGGGGTATGAGAGGAGACCCCTCCTAGCTGAGCAAGAGGTCTGTCACAGGGCCTCTTGCTCTTTTAATTAAAGGGGCTTTGCTGCTG
>NW_020664725.1:12479127-12487408 GCF_002925995.2 Terrapene triunguis
CAACCCAGGCGAGTATCCTAACCACTGGACAAGAGAGTGAGGGTTGCTGTGAGGCTGGCCCAGAGCACATTTAACTAAAGTGGAACAGCTTCAACAGGCAAGAAGGAAGAAGGCCACCCCCTCGCCATTACAGAAAGGTCAGGGGACCTACACCAGGCGAGATTCAAACCCACATCTCCCGCACCCCAGGCACAGAGCCTGACTATCAGCCTACAGTGGGTACCTTGTCAGTTTGAGGCCCAAATACCATTTAATTAAAGTGGAACAGCTTTGAAAGGCAAGAAGGAAGGCACCCCCAATGCTGCCCCAGAAAGATGAGCTCACACACACCCCCCCCCCCCCCACCAGGGGAGATTTGAACTCACATCTCCCCTCACCCCAAGCACACAGTCTAACCATCAGCCTACAGTGGGAACTGTAGCTATATGAGGCCCAAATACCATTTAATTAAAGTGGAACAGCTTCCTCCGGCAAGAGGGTAGCCACCCCCCCAGCCCAGTACCCAAAGCCCAGGGAACACCCACCAGGGCTGCATTTGCTGCCTCTCCAAATCTCTTCTTAACACAGGCACAGGGGGGATTTGCAGCAGGGTCCCCCATAGCCCAATGAGGATTCTCACCATTGCACTAAACGTTACACAGAAGGCCTGTGCCTCCTTCTCCCTCTGATTATGTTTGTTTTGTGGGGTCTTAGGCAAGTACATATCAATCTCACACAAAATGGTTCATGCACCTAAGTCACCTTACTCCAGGAGGGGTTCCTGGCTGCAGATTGCAAGTGTATCTAGGTCCAAAACTGCCTAAAAGGGTCAGGGCTTATCACCACCTCTCTTCTCAGCATCTCCCAGTGGCTAGCTTAGGCAGTTCTGTGCCTGTCATTCCTGTTTTTATGTATCCCATTCTTTGGTAGCTGTCTCTGCCCCTTCCTCCAAGACAGAGCCCAAGCACCTATCTCAGGCACTGGGAATCCCATTGTTGTTCGAATGATTTTCTAGGCATATAGAAGCCAGGGCAATGGTGAGATTGCCACATCTATACCCCTTTGTGGGTCTGGTCCACAGTGCTGAGACAGAGGGGAGCTGAGACAGGGTATACTTGGTCCATATTACAGGCAGACAGCACTGTGACTGTAAGGGAGCTGAGAACAGGCATGCCATGGGCATGTAGTCCTGAGAAGAGGGATTGTTGACAGTGGGCATGCTCTGGCATTCATACAACAGACATCACTAAGACCAACGGAGGTGAGAATGGGCATGCTTTGTGAATACCGCAAGCCCTGAGATCTGGGTAGGCAATGCAGAATAGACACCGTGAGACCAGGTGCCAGCTTATGCCAAGGTCCCTAGGACTCACCCGAACACTGACAAATACCTGGCTGGAACCCATCTGATTCACCTGTGTGTTAATATTGTTAAAACAGGCATTAGAAGTCTAAGAATCTGTTAGATTTTATAAAATGTTTGTAAATTGCTGCATGCATTAATCTCGTTTATAATATCTGTACCCCATGGTACAAGGTAATATTTAAGTGTTTGCATTGCAATCCTCGGTAACTGTAAATCACCAAAGAGGAGAAAGACATCGGGTAGTGTGAAATGCTGGTGTGCAGAAGGTGTTATGTCCTGCCCAACAGAGAAGGCCCAGCAACGGCAGATGAAATACTGTGGAACCTTAAAGGGGACAAAAGACCTCTTTGATTTCTCTTCTCTCTCCAGCTCAGCTGCTGTCATCAGCCAGCTCTTTTTCCCATGCCACTGAAAGCTGAAGTAGAGTCACATCCACTGGCAGCATGAATGTTTGGCAACATAAGACACGTGTCCATTCCCAGCTCCAAAGCCTCTCTGCCCATGGGAATGAATCTCTTCTTTGGGCCAACACCAGTTTTGAAATTGCTCTATTCTTGGGGTAGATGAATTCTATCTCTTGGACACACAGATGCACCATCTGAGTTCAAGCTCCACGTTAGCACTCTGTTTACTCCGAGTGTTTGCTTTGCTTGAGCAACATGCAAGAACATGCTTGAATCTGCTTCCTCGTGATCTGCCCCGAGGTCTGTCATTGCAGGATGGTTGCCTGTCAATGCTCGTGCGATGTTGTGAAAGCCACCAGCAAGGTATACTTCACGACCAAGCAACTATCTCTATTCACACTTCATGATCCAGTCACTGTGGAGAAAGTCTGCAATGTTAGATTTATTCTTTGAATTCGATATCATCTCCAAGTGTTGCTTTGGGAATGGTGTTAACACAGTGGGGTTCCAAACTTCTTGCCTTTGGTCAGTTCCCCAGTGG
This sequence comes from Terrapene triunguis, assembly GCF_002925995.2. Lineage (NCBI taxonomy): Eukaryota > Metazoa > Chordata > Testudines > Emydidae > Terrapene > Terrapene triunguis. The sequence goes on from NW_020664725.1 coordinate 12,481,418, forward strand.
GCTCTCTCACCAGATTTGACTGATTTTTCATTTGCACAACTGTCAGCAACAACAGCAGTGTATTGACATTTTAGTGCACGGATAATGTTCAGCAGCTGATCAGACAGCTCCCCCAAAGTTTTGCACTTGGCAGTATCAGTGCATACCATCTGCAGAAGCATCATGAGATCAACCATAGCTAAGGTAGCTCACCCACTGACAGATTTTTCTCCAGCTCTTGCTGTTGCTCTTTTGGGTCTTAGAGAACCATCCAAATTGAAGAAGGGAAATGGGACAGGTACCAGTCATCAAACTCTGGATAGTAACATCTCTGGACTGGGCAATAACTGTCAGCTTGCTGAATATCTGACGATCAGTAGTTATTGCTTGTGCTGTCTGCTTCTTCTTTTGATCAGTTGTTTTGTTGAGATTACCAAATGATTTGAGATTGTGACTTTTTATGGGATCAAAGACGTCTCCCTCACCCCTTTGCAGCCTCCTGGTTACAAACTGCTTCATTTCTTGTGTGCCATTCTCTGTGATCATACAAACTTTCCAATTTCAGGTGGAGCCACAGTAGACATTGGAATGTTCACAAGTGGCTGCCTATGGTCTGGGCTTGTTCCAGGTTCAGTGCATAAAGGTTTCTTCATACTTTCGGTCACAAGTTTTATAATATCTTGGACAGCAGTTTCATCTGTAGCCATGCCCTCTGTGGTTGCTTCTCTGTAGAGATCCTTTGCTGAGGCTGCATTCCACACATCTGCCTTGTCATAGATGTTACAGCTGCCTTAAAAGGTGCAGAGACAAGGTGGGTGAAGTAATACCTCTGATTGAACAGAATTTTCTTGTGTTCGAAAGCTTGTTTCTTTTACCATGGTCCAATAATAAAAGATATTACTTCATCTGCCCTGTCTCTCAGATATCCTGGGAAAAACACACCACTGCAAATAACTTAAAATGTGCAGTCAAGTAATACTTGGCTTCCACAAGGATGTCTTCAAACCCACTTTCCTGTATCACACTGCCTATGTCACCCAGGAAATTCACTGTACGATGCACGCCTCCCATCTCAAAGGGGTCATTGTCAAATTCGGTTCGATTCCTCCATTTAATCAACTGTGCTTTGCAGTAGATTGCTTCTTCATACACGACATAAGTCCAGTCTTGGCCCAGAGAGTGGAACTTATACTGAAAATATTTCATTATGGTGTACGCTGTATTAACATCAGTTGCCGGTGCAGGAATCATTGCACAATAGCCAATATTCATAAAATGTAAAATAGCAGACAGAAAAACTTCTCCATTCAGTCCATTCTACAAATAATGACAGATATGTTGCTGTATTACATGGTACAAACAAACTCATACTGTCATGCGACTACAGACTTTTGCTTTAACCCAAGGAAGACAAGTACAGGAAAATGCATAAAATATATCACCAGGGGCTAAATATTCCCCAAACTTTCCACAACAGCACTATTCTGAGTACATAGTTCATAGGCAATTGCATGTAGAAGCTTTCTGCCAATTATGGTAAAAAATAGACTGTTTCTCCGAGTTGTGGCCTTTTTGGTGCTTTTATGATTTTTTCAGGTTGGACGCCCGTTAACATTTCAACATGACGTGCTATAGAATAACTGCACCACTCCCAGCAGCTACAAACACCCTGCTGATGACCACCAGATGCGTGCCTAACATGTGGCAACAAAATGTTTCTAGCTGATGGGCTACCCTAACTCATTCATAAGACCCCTTTTTAAATCTGACTGGCTGACGCCGCCTCCTCCAGGGTTTGCCAGCTCTGCCGCCGATACCCGAGGTGGAGGTGTAGGCTCACAGGCAGAGCAGACCAGGCTTCCCGCTGCTCCTCTGCTCAGCAGTTCTGGCCGTGAATATGCGCTGGGAGCAGATTGACGGAGTAAGAAGCTGCACAGTCCCCGATCGGAGGAGAGCCGCCAGTAGACGGGGCTACGGTTCTGAACACGCCCCCAGGGACCTGGGGGATTGGGCCGGAGCAAGCGGCGAGCCCCGGGTAACCCTCGTTCCCGCTCTCTCTCGGCAGAGTTCGCCAAGCTGATCCAGCTGCTCTGGACCTCGTCCCCCAACGAAGCGGTGAGCCCCTCGGAATTCAAGACCCAGATCCAGAGATACGCGCCCCGCTTTGTCGGCTACAAGTAAGGCTCTAGGCGAGACGGGGCGGGGGTAGGGACGACTTGTGTTGCCCAGGGAGCGGTTTCTCACCCTTCCCTTGTCCACTCCAGCCAGCAGGACGCTCAGGAATTCCTGCGCTTCCTCCTCGATGGGCTCCACAGCGAGGTGAACCGGGTGCTAGTGAGGCCCAGATCTAACCTGGACAACCTGGACCACCTGCCGTAAGTGGTGCCTCTCGCACGGTGCCCTATGGAGCTGCCCCTGCAGAGCAGCACCCATCCATCATCGCCGGGGGCGACGCTCCCTGCCGGCTGGCTCAAGCCCAGCCTGGAACCCTGGAAGGATTCCCAGGGGTGTTCCACCCCGGGGCGCCTGCCTTGGCCAGCTCTCTCTTTGGGGGAATTCTGAGCAAGTTCAGATTGGCGGAGGCTGGACCAAATTGGCAGCAAACGCCCAGGACACGAGAACCCAACTGTGATGGGGCCTGGGGGAGACGGGGGTTGCGGGTACGGAGGGGAGAGTGGGGCCTAATAAATGAGCCCCAGGGAAGGAAAATCACCAGCGGATCCCAAACTTGGGGGGGTAACTGTCGTCCCCCCCCCACAAAAAAAGAAAGCCCTGCTAATGTGAGGGGATCCCTTCTTCCCATGCATTCTAAGCTTGGGTGAGTCAGCAGCCGGCAGCCCTGTAACAGCCCGGCGTTCTGCACACTGCCTGCTGTGATGTCTGTGGGGTTTAGCGTTGCTAGCCCTGGAATTAGCACTCCACAGATCCCAAATGTATGGAGTCCCCAGGCTTGACACATGGGGGTATGGCTCTGATCTCTTAACTCACTCAACTCGCGAGCCATCAAGTGCTCCAATGGTGTTGGAATTCAAGTGGACTAAATGCAAAGCTCGAAGGCCCTCGGCATGGCCCACTGGCGCGGTAGTGGAGTTCAGAACCAGAGAAGCATCAGTCCTGTACCAGCGACCGTAAAGGGGGCAGAGCATGCTCCCTGCAGCTCCCTCCTAATCGGCACGCTTCTGCCTGCAGACTGCAAAGCAGCTCAGGGCTTGGCGGGACGCTGGCCCTGGCGGGCATCTCTCACGCGCTCTGTCTCTTCTCTGTCCCCTGCAGCGATGATGAAAAAGGGAGGCAGATGTGGCGGAAATACCAGGAGAGGGAGGATAGCCGGATCGGGGGTGAGTGCCTGGGTACGGGGAGGGGAGGACATGGGGGCAGGAGTGGATGGAAGGGTAGCAAGGCCCAGGGACTGAAGTGGAGGCGGGTGGGGGAATTGGAGGGCAGGCAGCCAGCTCAGAGAGCTGGGTCCAAGAGACCCCATACATCCAGCACACAAATGGATAGATCGGTAGAAGACACCGTTGCTGTGATGGGCAGAGCCCTGCCGGGCGAGGGCTGGGCCATGCAGCGCCTCGGGCGTCTCTCACTCCCTCTCGTCTCCACCCCTCCCCAGATCTCTTCGTCGGGCAGCTGAAGAGCTCCCTGACCTGCAGCGAGTGCGGCTACTGCTCCACGGCCTTCGACCCCTTCTGGGATCTGTCCCTGCCCATCGCCAAGGTAACGCCCGCGCCCCCGCCTGCTGCTCAGCTTCCCCCCACCCCAGCGCCCCGGGCATGCTCTGACCCCTGCTCTTTGCTCTCCGCAGAAGAGCTACAGCGAGGTGACCCTGTTGGACTGCATGCGGCTCTTCACCAAGGAGGACGTGCTGGATGGAGACGAGAAGCCGGTGAGGGAGGGATGGGTGGGCAGGGATGGAGGGAGGGCTGGATGGACGGACAGGCAGACTGCTGTTTAGGGACCAGGAGATGTGGTACAGAGATCGTCACGCTATGGCTCTGGGCCATTTGCCCACATCACAGTTTTGCTGTAGCAGTTGGTCCCGCATCCCAGCCCCATGGGAACGAGGCCGCCTGCCCTTAAGGTGGACACCCATCTTGGCTCAGGGACAGGCTTGGACCTGCTTGAGCTGGGCCCCATTTCTGCTAGAGGGTGGGCCTATTTGCTGAAGTTCCCCTGCGGGTGGCACCCTCGGGCCCGGCCCAGGGCTCCTGGGTTCAGCCCCCCGGTGACGCTATCAGGATCCCCCTCTAACCCTGGTTTGTCTCCCCCAGACGTGCTGCCGCTGCAAAACCAGGACAAGGTGCACAAAGAAGTTCAGCATCCAGAGGTTCCCAAAGATCCTGGTGCTTCGTATCCATCAGGCTCCCCGGAGCTCCCTGCAGCAGAGATTCCAGCACCTGGGCAGCATGGGGCGGGGGGGTCTTGGGGCAAAGGGCTATGGGTGGGAGTAACCCCCCACCCCCAGGCACTAGCAGATCCAGCTTCTGCTGAGTGGGACATACCAGAGGGAGCTCGGGACCCATCCCCAAAAGGGCAAAGGGCTCTATGCTCATCTCCTCCCATCCATCTGTCCTGGCCCAGCCCCCTTTCCTTGACTCCGCCCCCCAGATCTGAAGCGCTTCTCCGAGGCCAGGATACGAACCAGCAAGCTCACCACCTTCATCAGCTTCCAGCTGAAGGACCTGGACCTGCGGGAGTTTGCCGCACAGAGCTGCAGTGAGTGCCCTGGGGCAAGGCAGGGGCTGGGTGCGCTGGCACAGGGAGACAACATGCCCGTAACTGACGGGACAGGGCTGGGGCAGCGTCCCTCACAGCATCCCGCTGGCCATCAGAGGCGTGTCACAGAGCACCCCTGTCGCTAACCAGTGTGCCACACTGCCTTGCCTGTCCCTTGATCAGACACACACCCGGCCGTGACCCTTCCCCCCTGCATGGATTTATTCTTCACTTACCAAGGTCAAGAAAACGGGTTGCAGCCTGCCAGCAAAGCAGACTTCCCCATAGCCACCTCTCCTCCGTCCAGGCTGCCCCTCTTCAGCCTGCACCCTTCCCCGTGCTGCAGCCACCTCGAATCGGGCTCTGGCACAGGGAGTTTGGTGGCTGATCAGCCACCCCAAGGGAGCTGCCCCCACTAGCTGCATGTCCTTGGTTGCCCGTGCACTCATCCCACAGACAGGGCGTGGGTACGTTCTGTCCCCCCAGGCTGCACAGCATGCTCTGTGCCTTGCTGCACCCCTCTACCCCACACCCTTGAGGGAACCAGGCAGTGATGGATGAATTCCCCAGCCCCCGAGGGACAGGTCCGTATCATTAGCCTTGTATTTCAGGTGGGGAAACTGAGGCACAGGGCAAGGCAGTGACACACACAAAGCCACACACTAAGCCAGTGGCAGAGCTAAGAATGGAACTGCGGAGTCCTGGCCCCCCAATCACCTGCTCACTCAAGACCGCACGCCTTCCCCAAGCTGAGAATAGAACCCAGGAGTCCTGGCTCCCTCCCAGTCTCCTGCTCAGTCCTTGGGGTCTTGCTCTTTCTACCTTGCTAGCGGGATCCCAAGGGCCCAGTACCTGCCCGGCAGGGATTCCAGCAGCAGGGGTCCGGATGGGTGCGCTGGACCCTGCCCTCGCTAATTGCTGGGTTTGCTGTGCCCCACCCCCGCAGACCATGCCGTTTACAACCTGTACGCTGTCTCCAATCACTCCGGGACCACCATGGGGGGGCACTACACAGCCTACTGCAAGAGCCCCGTGTCTGGCGAGTGGCACACTTTCAACGACTCCCGGTAAGGCTGGCACTTGGCATCCCAGGCACCCATCCCACTTCCCATGTGGCATGGGGTCTGTATGGGCGTGTGGGGAGGTGGATGGGTATTGTGGGCTGATGTGGGGGACAGCTTTGTGGATTGAGGTGCCTGGGGGCTGCACGGTCAATGGGTGTTCTGGGGGGAGCTCTGTAGATGGGGGGTGCACGGGCTCTGGGTATTGTGGGGGTAGCTCTGTAGATGTGGGGTG
>NW_020664725.1:12487418-12488643 GCF_002925995.2 Terrapene triunguis
CTGTGCACAGATGCTACTCGACTACACCACTGTGATGGGTTTGGTCACAGAGACCCCCTTGGGACTGCCACCTGATGTGCTGAGACTACCTGTGAGTCTGTTTTCCCTGGCAGCTTAGGACTTCAGTACACTGTCTTGTTTGCCTGCTGCAAACACAGACCCAGGTCTGAACCACATCCCCCAAAAGCTGCAGACTTAACTGAAAACATCTTACGAAGTGCTCCTGTCTCTAGCACCCAGATACCCAGTTCCCAATGGGATCCAAACCCCAGATAAATCCGTTTTACTCTGTATAAAGCTTATACAGGGTAAACTCATAAATTGTCCACCCTCTATAACACTGATAGAGAGGTATGCACAGCTGTTTGCTCCCCCAGGAATTAATGGCTTACTCTGGGTTCATTAATAAACAAAAGTGATTTTATTAAGTATAACAAGTAGGATTTAAGTGGTTCCAAGTAATAACAGACAATAAAGTAAGTTACCAAGCAAAATAAAGCAAAACACGCAAGTCTAAGCCTAATACAGTAAGAAACTGATTAGAGATGAAACCTCACCCTCAGAGATGTTCCAATAAGCTTCTTTCACAGACCAATCCTTTCCCCTAACTAGGGGATTTCTCATGACTGCAGCCCCCTTTGTTGTGGTTCCACCCCCTTATATAGCTTTGGCACAAGGTGGGAATCTTTTGTCTCTCTGGGTCCCCACCCCTCCTTCTAAATGGAAAAGCACCAGGTTTAAGATGGATTCCAGTAACAGGTGACATGGTCACATGTCCCATGAGACCCCAGCCTCCATTCTTCCTGGCCTGACTCACAGGAAGCCTTGCAAGTAAATAGAGCCATCTACAGTCTAAACCACCATTAATGGCCCACACTTTGCATAACTACAATAGGACCTCATAGTTATATTTTATAATCCTAGTTTCAGATACAAGAATGATACATTCATACGAATAGGATGAATACATTCATTAGATTATAAGCTTTGTAATGATACCTTACAAGAGACCTTTTCCATGAAGCATATTCCAGTTACATTATATTCACACTCATTAGCATATTTTCATAAAATCATATGGAGTGCAACGTCACAGTCGGGTGACTGGGGGCTGCATCGGCAATGGGTGTTGGGGGAGAGCTGTAGATGTGGGGTGACTGGGGGCTACACAGGCTAGGGGAGTTGTGGGGGGAGATCTGTGGATTGAGGTGACTGGGGGCTGCAC
>NW_020664725.1:12488653-12511466 GCF_002925995.2 Terrapene triunguis
CGATTCCTGTTGTTAGGGGCAGGGGTTGGATTCTTAGCTTGTTTTGCTCTTTTCTTTGGTGTGTAATAAATGCCATGGGGCGCAGGAGCCTGCCTGTCCCGTTAACTCCAAGCAACCACCCCCTCCCCACCCTGGGGCAGAGACGAGTGGGGTTTGGGGACCCAGGAGTGCCTCCGTCTCGTCCTGGTGCAACCACACCATTTGGAGCCTGCTGCTGGGGAACCCCGCCTGGAATTGCACTATGGAAACACCGCACCTGCTCTCCGGCTCGGCCCCACCCTGCTCCCTGCAGTCGGGGCCTGCTCCTCCGAACCAGACTAATAGCCCACCGCCCTTCTCCAATAGCCCGTGGCAGCTTGGCTGGTGGCTCTGCCTGTGGAGCAGTCGTGGCAGCAAATTATTGATTTGAAACTCCCTGGCCAGGCTATGACTGGGTTTGCATGGATGACGCCCGGCGGTGCACACAGAGCCCAGGACAGGTCCCAGAGTGACTGTTCTACCTCTCGGCGCTTTGGGGGACATTCTTGAGTTCATTTGTAATTGACTTTTCTCAGTCCACAGTGCCCACGCCGGTTTTCTAGGGGCCCTCCTTGCTAGGAGCAGCGGTGATGGGGGAAGAGACTCGCTTTGGGTGGGTTTACCGGCCTGCTATACAACTGTGCCTTAAATCGTTTTGGGAGCAGGGAGGGGCATATGAGCTGAACTAATGTTCCCATAATCCTCTGTGGCGTGCCCAGCCTATGCCATAGGGGCCTACAGCTTTCTGGGAACCAGCTTTTTTGGGGGGGTGCTTTGAGTACCTGGGGCTGGTGAGCAGCAGCCTCTCCCTCCCACAGAGGCATGAAGCCAGCCTCACTGGCCTTGCCCTGGACTGGCTAGGGAATCTCAATGGCCTTTTTAATCTTTTCTCTAATTTATTCTCTTCCTCCCCTTCCCCCCAGACACATTCAGAGCATCTGGCTGCAGGGGGGGAAAATCCCCACCAGACCCTATGGCCGAGCAGCCCCCAGGCCCGCTTGGAGATACCCCCACTGGCACGTTGAGTGGTGCCACTTGCCTGTTCTTGGCACAGCACTGCGGGGGTATTGCAGCCTCTTTGCAGAGGCCCTGCTCCCCTCACCCCCACCTTGCCCCCTGCCCCAGGAACAGCTCTAAGAGGACTGACACTAAGATTGAAAGGGACATTTTCCAACTGCTCAGCCAGTGCCCCTTTCAACATGGCCGGGGCTAGGAGCGCCTGCTGCAGGGGAAGGATCAGGATCTCTGGCTAGGGGAGCAGCCCAGCCTGCAGCTGGGGGAGGCTGAGCAGAGCAGTGTTGCTGTTTTGGTTATTGCTTGTTTACTGTGTAAGCAAGATGCGGGGGGAGTGGAAGAGTCGAGTACAAGGGACACTTGTACAGGAATAAATTTTAGCTTGACCCCCACCCCCAGAGCTTTGCCTTGCTGCGTGCGCCCCGGACTAACGCTGCAGGACAGGCCGCACTCGTCCCACACGAACGCTGCAGCTCCGAGGCGTGAGCTGAGGAAACCTGCTGCAGGGCCAGGTTTGCTCAGCCAGCTAGGGGGTTCCGGCCACTGCTGGCTACTCACTGTTCGCAGTGGGCTAGATAGAGCCATGCTCTGTGCAGAGGCACAGCTCTTGGCTGCCCAGGGGGCTTATACGATTCCCACTGCCTACCAGAGCAGGTCAGCGGGGCCTACACCAAGCCCCCCTGGACCCTGCTTGGGCAGCATGAAACAGAACGGGAGCTAGGACACCCCTGGCCACTGCAAGAGAGACCCAGGGCTGGCTAGAGAAGCAGAGAGCCAGGCCCATGGCAAAGCCCTTCGCTGTGACCCCCCCTCCCCCTCACCACCCATTAACACGCCCCAGACTTGGGAGCCCTAAGTACTGGACACTCCCCCTTCAGCTCAGCTCTCCCCAAAGCTCCTGAACAATGAGCCTTTTCTCCACTGCTTAGTAACGGAGAAACAGCTTCGCCTTGAGGGGCTGCAGGAATGTGACTGGCTGGGCCCTGGCGCCAGGCACTAGGGAAACGCTGCACCCAACCCAGCCAACTGTAAACACAGCCAGGGGAATTCGCTCACCCCACACCCAGCTCCAGCCCCCCTCCGTGCAGGCCCATGGGACACTGGTGGCATCAGTAATGCCCTTAGTTCGGGGGCTATGGTAGCTTTATAGACAGGAACTGCCACCACAGCAAGCAGGTGCAGGGGACAGGCCGAGGCCTGGACACAGAGCTTCCCTCACCCCTGGAGGGAGCAAGAGAATGCTCACCAGCTGCTTCCCGCCCTGCAGCTGCTGTCAGGCTGGAGAACCAGACTCCTCCCCTAGGCCCAACATTCACCCCTAACGAGCCCACTGAAAGTGCAGGCCCTGAGACCCCCTGGGACAGTGACGGCCGTGCTGCCTCCAGGCCACAGGTGGGGCCATTGCTGGGGATCTCATGGGTGTGCCACACATGAGCCCCTAAGGGGGACTCTGTCCAGGGGAGCAAACAAGCAGCTTGAGGGCCAGGATCATATCTTGGGAGGGACTCAAGACCATGGGAGAAGGCCCCAGGTCCACTTGACCCTGCAGCTGGGTTCCAGGCAGCACCCATCACTGACACAAGTATAAAAAGAAGCAGACTTGAATTCCCACTGACTAATGCCAGTGCAACCGAGGAGGGCTAGGATCTGAGACTGCTGGGTTCTACTCCTGGCTTGGCCACCAACTGGATGCATTACCTTGGGCAAAGCAGGTGCACAGATGCCCCAGTGATGGCCACTAGGAAAATCATTTTCAAAAGCACACAAGTGACTTGGGAGCCAATGTCCCATTTTCAAAAGTGCCTTTGGAGCCATTGGTTTCCTAGGAGAGTTCTGCTCCTAACTTCAGCATCTTGGGGGGGTGCAACAAAAAAAACCCTCTATCTTGGTTCTTACAGGGGCTAACACTTCCTTATGTGCCTCAGTTTCTCCTCTGCAAGGCAGGGATAATAGCACTGACCTACTGACAGCTCCATGGGATCTGTGCTCCACCCCCTGCTTTGGAACAGTCTCTAGGTGGAATCCCTTCGGGGGACAGACCCCCAAGGGGTCTCACTTTTCCTGCAGAGCATAGGCTATGCAGCCTCATCCCTTCCTCCAACTGAATCTCTGGGGCTCCAGCACTCCTGCTTCACAGCGGGAGCCCTGTTCAGCAAGTCCAACTGAGAGATGTTCCTGGATAGACTTGGAGACCCCTCACCCCGCCTTTGCAATGACTCAAGTAGCATTGTCAAAACAGTAGGTTTATTAGTCAACTGGAACACAGCACAGCAAGTCCTTAGGTTAGCAGTCTCCAAGGTCCTTCAGGTTAGCCCAGAGCCCAGCCAAGCTGCAGTGAACCCCCTTTTCCAAGTGCTGTCATCTCCTTCCTCAGATCCCTGGTGAGCACCCAGATGCCTTCCAGCAGACTTTTATTCCCCCTCCTTCACACCTTCCCCGTCCTTGGTTCTCGAGCTGGGGGATTCTGCTCAGCTTCCCTGCAGAGATGTGGGGAAATCCATCTCCCTCTGGGGCATTGGTTGCTAGATGTCCATGTCCTGGTGACAGGGTTTGCCATTGTCCTCTCACTCTCCATCGATAGGGGGTCAGCCTCCGCCAGTGCTTTAAGGACCCATTCAGGTTCTGACAGCTAGGAATCAACCATGCTTATGTCTCTTAGCCTGCCCTGAGACACAACAGTCTCCCCCAACCCCAGTAACCATGCAAAATAAAGGGGAAACTGAGGCACACATTGGCTAAATAAAATGACAGAAAACTCCATAGACACTGCTCTCTACATCTCAAGGATGGCAGCGGGTTCATAGAGCAATGTAAGCCAGGGGCTCGGAGATGCTCCTAAGGAAGGTACTACATGATAAGCCTACCTTACTGTCCCATTCTGGGGTGCAGTCCAGACCAGTGAGGGGTTGGATCACCACTTGCCCTGTAACCCTGAGTGCCTCACAGCTTTGCTGCTGTAGCTCCCAACCTGCCACTCCCAACCAGACTCCTAGTCACACCACAAGTGCCCGTTCATAGCTGCAACCTGGTCCAGCAACACTGGCTTTCAGCAGCCTTGGTTACTACTCTCAGGGTGACCCCACCATACTCCCAGTCCCAGCTTCCCCCAAAGACGCGTGTTCTGCCCTGCCCAGCCCTCTCCTGGACAGTTCGGATCTTCATGTTTATTGCCCCTGTAAAGAGTCAACATTCAGTTTGTTGCTTTAAGTGGCGTTAAACAAACAGTTTGGTTTACACACAGCACTGGATTGTTTTTGATTAAAAAACAAAACAAAAAGGTAGGATTAAGTGAATTCGAGTGTAAGAGGTGAAATTCGCTACAGGCAAAAACAAGTGAACACACATCTGAAAGTCTAACCATCTAGCAAGTTTTGATTCAAAACTTGGTTTGAGATGGTCTCACCCCCAGCCTTCCAGCAAGATGGGGACTGTCCCTTTCCTGGGTCAGGCTCCCTTCCAGAGACACAAAGGTGCAGGTGCCTTGGTCTTCTTAGGCAAAAGAGATCGCTTGGGGTTCTCGGCCCTTTTATAGTCCAGGGAACCTTAGGAGTGGGTCCTGCTGAAGGTTACCCCTCAAAGCAAAGTTTATGCAAGCTGTGAGGAAGGCAACATGGAGTCTGGTGGGCAAAGAGGCCTCATGCTCCTTACAGTTCAGCCAAAAAGAAGGAAATTGTTCTGTTTCCTGCCATCTCCTCCCCCTGCTGTTTTGAGGACCTTGCTGCCCTCAATTTGCACACAAGTAAACACATTCCCTTCTTCAGGACAGACCACTTTAACACCTTTGCCTAGGCAGGGCTGTGGCATTTTGAACATGTCCCATTGTACAGGGGGATTTCATAACTTTACATTAAGTTATTAGTTTTCAATGATCCCTCACACGACCTATTTTGTGCAATGGCATGTAGGGTGTGAATACAGGGGTGCTTTCCACCACCACCACCACAATGTAGCCACTTCTGGGGTGGAACGCGACAGCCGCTTACCTACCCTCAGCACCACTACACAGTGCAGGGGAAGCAAGGCAAGTCATCTCGCCCATTTCATGGGGGACCCCTCTGTGCATCCCAGATCCGGCTGCATGAGCCACTAGGGTCCTCAGCTCCTGGGGAGCACCAATCCAACCGAGCCAGCTCAACAGTGCTGTCCCTTTAAGACGCCTCTTTGCCATGCCAGGGGATTTGACCTCAGCATCCTCAGCTGAGTTGGATTAAGGGGGAGGAGGGGTTGGTGCTTGGGCTGTTTTTTTAATGCTTTTAAAATTCTCACTCCCAAGCTGCTTTCCCAGCCCCCTCCCCCTGGAGCCCAGTACAGCCATTCCTTGGCTTCCAAAGTTTGGTACCAGCCAAAGCCGCCAGCCTGGCCATTTACAGTCCCCGTAGCAGGCAGACTGAGCTCACCCAGAGCGGAGTTTCCTTGGTTAGACTCCCAGGGCTGTGGATGTTCCTGGTGAAGGATCGAACCCCAGTCACGGCCCTTGGAAGCAGCTTTGTGCTGTCACAGTGATTAGGAGCGGCCATGCCCATGGCAGAGGGGCCATGGGAGGGGGCCAGGGCCCACCAGATCCCGAGGGCAGGGAATGCACCGGGGGAGCAATTCTAGCCAGATCCTGCCAGGAATCACCCCCAGCGATGAAGGACTTCACTGAAATCACACTGTGCCCTGACAGGCTGGAGCAGAGTAAGGTACGGGCGGCGGCAGGTGCCACTGGGGAGGGAGCTACATGGGGTCTTGGCAGTGAACCCGCTTGGCCCAGAGCTCCCGCTGCTGGTGCCACATCCTGCCCCTGGCAGTCATCTCCCAAGCCTGGACCCCTCAGTGCCATGTGCTCCCCCAGCTCACCTTCAATACCAGGCACCCTCAATCCCCTCCCCCAATGCCTGGCACTGACTCCCATCATGGGATCCACTCACCATTGAGGCACCTGCTTGGGGTCTCTCCTTTCAGGTCTGACGCTCCCCCCATCCGACAGCTGCTCACGCTGCATCCCACCTCGCTCTCCAGGGCTCCTGCTGCTCCCTTGGCCAGGTCACTGTACTGTCCTCCCCTCCTGGATCCACTGTCCCAATGCCATTCCAGACAGTCCTTCTGCACCACAGCCAGGCCCTGTCCCACTTTCCCAGCCCTGTGAGCAGGGAAGGGAGCCAGGCCTGCCCACTACCCCAGGTTCCAGCCCTGGAGCGCTATGCCCAGCAGCCACTGTCTGCTTGCTCCCAGGCCCCAGCACTATTGCCCTGGACTCCTTGCTATGCACTCCCCACCCCTGATTTACTGCCCAAACTCCCTCCTCCAGGGAGCAACTGCTTCCCCAGCCACCCCTTCTGCTCTCAGCTTCATCCCTTTAGACCACCCCACCTGAAGGTCATCTTCCACTCAGCTTTACTGAGCCCTGGCTCTCCTCCTAGGGCAGCCTATGAGGTTAATTGAACTAATTTAACCTGCTTTGCCTTGTGTGGGGTGGACACCCCATCACATCCCCCTCCCACCATACCTCCTGTTTCAGCTCACCAGCACTGACCCCTCCTGCCACGTGCGCCTGTTCCCAACACCCAGGGCTGGCCCCCTCGTGCACACCCCAGCAGGGCACTGACTTCCATTAATGAACAGACCAGCATGCCCCATGTTCCCCCCACAGCCACCACAAAGCACCATTCACCTCCCTGCAGCCCTATACCGCACTTCTGTCCCATGTGCCCCACCACGGGCACACCAGCCCCTTGGCCACCTGCTCTGTGTCTTGCAGACGGAGTTTTGCAATCCCATCTTCGAGCCCGAGAGCGAGGGGGCCGGCTGCGCACCCCCCACCCCACACCAGACGGAGGGGGAGAACGGGACCAGCGCTGGATCCCCCTGGGATGGCTTCGGTACCAGCCCCCTGGGGGCCTAGCACCAGTGGGCCCTGCTGAGTGGGCAGCCCCTGAGGGGAGCAGGGAGGAGAGGCAGGGGAGCCTCCTCTGCCCAGGGGAGATGGGCCCAGCAGACTTTAGGGTCCTCCCCAAGGGGGTCATGCACACAGTACTGACTGGCAGGGGGCCGCCACCGTCACACCAGTGCCTTCAAGCTGGGGCACCCTGTACTCTCTGTACCCCAAGGAGCTGGTCCTGTGCCCCACAGCAGCTTGTTCCAGTGCCCTCCAGCTGCACTTAATAAACCCACAAGCACCAGAGGGTGAGCAGTGACCCACAGGTCCCACCCAGCACAGCACCCACTGGATATTGGGTATCACAAGACACTGGAGGGAGGGAAGCATTGCTCCCTTAGCTGCAGGGGTCCTGTGCTCGTACCCAGAGCCATGCGTACCCCACAGGGTCCCTTCCCCAGTTCTTCCAGCCTTGGGAGTCCTGTCCCCCTGCCCTGAGCACGGGCAGGGCTGGGTGCCCCACAGACCTCTCCTGCAGGGCTCTGGGAAGGAGGGCTCCCCCCCAGCCATGCTCACCAGTGACCCCTCGCTGTGCGCACAGCTCCCCCCGCAGGCCAGCCGCTCTGGAGCAGGGCGGGCAGGAAGCACAGGCCCGACTGCACCTTCTCCTGGCTGTGCGTAGCGCTGATGAGTGCCTTGCTCTTGCTGCTCCTCGCCTTGCTGCTGGGGATCATCATCATCTCCCGTGAGTACCTGGGCAGGGGCAGCAGGGGCATGGGGGGCAGCACGACCCAGCTCCAGCCTTACACACCAGCAAAGCCCCAGGGTTCAGGGCAGTGAGTGGGACTGGAGTAAGGGTTAGCTCCTGCTACCCCATCAAGACCCTGGCCCCACCCGGTCCACCCTCCAGCTGGAATCATTGACAGCCTGAAATCCACTGAGGTTGGGGTGGTGGGAATAGACCCCCCCCCATTCCCCAAACACCTAGCTCCGAGCCCCCCCACGTGGATGGGTGGGTTGGTGAGATCTGGGGTGCCAAACAGAGGGGACAGCTGCAGCCTGGGACTCCCCCCAAGCGTCTGATCCCCACATGAGTCTCCCAGCTCCCTGCCCAGACACCCCCATTCCACTACCTGACCCCCGCTCCTGGCTCTCCCTGTGGAAGCAGAGCTGCAGTCCTCACGCCCGGCTGGACCCTCCTCTGCGACTGCATCCGCCCACCACCACGCCGCCACCACCACGGCACCTGCTGGCACAGCCGAGCCCATGGCCACCGAGCCACCGAGAGAGCCGCCCCCAGCCACTACACCAGAGCCCTGTGAGTACCTGGGGCCTAGCACAGAGCCTCTCCCCAGGCCAGGGGACCCAGAGATCTACCCCCAACCCTACTGAGCGTAGGACAGCATCAGACCCCGAACCGAGACTCCATTGTACGGGGAGAGCACAGGGAGCCACATTCACAGCCCCCCTCCTCACCTCCCTGACTAGCCCCATGTTAATCCCAGTAAGGCGGAGCAGTGGGGAGGGCAGCTAGGAGCAGAGGGGATCCCCATCCCTGACTAGGGTAAGCATTGAGCCCCAGGGCTAGGGGCACAGAGAGGAGCCCCACCCCTGGGCTGGGGCCACAGAGAGGGCACCCCCCACCCCACAGCTTTCCCCCCTCCTGGGCTGGGGGCACAGAGAGGGCCCCCCCACAGCTTTCCCCCCTCCTGGGTTGGGGGCACAGAGAGGGCCCCCCCACCCCACAGCTTTCCCCCCTCCTGGGTGATATGGGAAGAGAACCCCTTCTTAACTCAACCTACTGAACCTTCCCTCTCCAATGTGTCTTGTCTCCCTGTGCAGCCTGTGGGGGGACCCTGCAGGGCCCCGAGGGCTCCCTCAGCTCCCCCAGGTACCCTGCCCCCTACCCACCCAACACCCTGTGCATCTGGCGCATCCAGGTGGAGGACGGGCTGGTCATCCAGCTGAAGATCGAGTCGCTCAGCCTGGAAGGCACGAGGTGGTGCCTCTTCGACCGGGTGGAGCTGTACGAGGAGCTGGGGGCAGCCAGCGGCTCCCCCTGGGGAGGGACATCCAGGTAGGGACCCCACTGCCAGGCTGGGTGAATCACAGCCCCCCACTATCCCCACCCATCCCGGCTCAGATCAGCCACCAGATCATCAGACTTGGGCCACGGGTTTGCCAATTGCAGAGGGCCCTGGAGTCCCATCTGCCAGGGGCCCGGGCCTAGCTAGGCCTGCAGAAGGTCCAGGGGAGGTGTGTTGGTAAAGCAGTAAGGGGGGGTGGGAGAAAAGAGAGACACTCACCGCCAGGGCTGCCTGGCACTCAAGCAGGGCTGCAGCAGGTTGTCTCCCTCCCCAGCATCCCTTGGTCAGTTACAATTTTGTCTTGGGCGGGCAGCCCCTTTTCTGTGGCTCACCCCCCCGCTGGGTCATACAAGCCAAGCCACTCCTTCTAGGGGGTCCCCAAAGAGACACCAGTCACAGAGAAGTCTTCCAGCACCCACAGACTTCAGGGCTTTCCCCGTGGCTTCGGGGACTTGGGCTCTGGGCCCTTGGCCAGTCAGGGGCTCCCCCAGTTGGATTCTCCCCCAAGGAGAGGGCTCCTGTGGGTGCCATCTTTTGGAGTGGGTGGGGGACCCCAGGCCCACCCTTTCCCCCAGGCTCCCATACAGAGCCCAATGGTGGGCAGCCAGGCTCTGCACCTTGGGGTGCTAAGTAGCCACCCCCCAGGTCACTTCCTACATACAGTCCCTGTCCCCAGAGGAAGTTAAAGAACCACAAAGTTTCTGACCTGCTCACTGGGTCTCTCCAGTCTCTGCTTTGCAGCCTTGGTCAGGACTGTATTGGTAGCATTCCCCCAGCCCAGAAATCTGCCCTAACCCCTCTGTCTCCCTTTTATACCTTCCCTCCAGCTGGGCAGCTTTGCAGGTGCCTCCACCTAGGCCCAGAGCTTAACCCCTTCATATCCAGTGCGGACTTTGTACATGCCATCACAGGAGCCCAGCGCAGGAGGCTGTGGGTCAGGATTGAGGGGCACTAGCAGAGCTGTTGGGGGACAGAGTGACCCAGGGCTGGTATGGCATGGGTCTATGGGTCAGGACTGAGGGGTACTGGCAGAACTGGGGGGCAGCACAGGATGTCCCAGGGCTGGTATGGCAGAGGGCTGTGGATCAGAATTGAGGGGCACTGGCAGAGGTGGGTGGGAGCCTGGGAGGGACAGGGTGTCCCATGGGTGGTATGGCAGGGGGCTGTGAGTCAGGATTGAGGGGCACTGGCAGAGCTGGTGGGCACAGCGTGTCCCATGGGTGGTATGGCAGGGGGTTCTGGGTCAGGATTGAGGGGCGCTGGCAGAGCTGGAAGGCAGGGGACAGAGTGTCCCAGGGCTGGCATGGCAGGGGGTTCTGGGTCAGGATTGAGGGGCACTGACAGCTGGGAGAGAGAAGCTTGTCCACCCTTCCTGCCTCCAGCCAGCACTGACATGCCCATGAGTCCGAAAGCGCCCCCTACCCTGGGCCTGCAGGTCTCTCCCCCTAGAGCAGCGCAGCGGGAACGGAGTGGAGGGAGCCCAGCAGGGCTGTCCTGTGCTCTACTGCTGCCCCGAGGGCACCCTGGCAGATCCAGCCTCCACCACACCACGGGATCCAGGCCATCCCAGCCACGTGGGCCCAAGGGGTTAATGGGCAGGTGCCTGCTTCTGCTCCCCACCCCACTTGCCAGGGTCTCTGGGGCAGGGGGCACTGGTTGCACACACTTGCTGCTCTCTGCAGGTTTTGTGGGGACGTGGCGCCCCCGACAATCAACACCAACTCCAACCGGCTGCGCGTCACCTTCGTCTCAGACAACAGCGTGGGTGCCCTGGGCTTCACTGCCCACTACCGTGCCATCCTGCCCAGCGACAGTGAGTGCAGCCCCACACAACCACCCCACCCCCCGGGGCTTCACCCTCCCAGGGTAGCAGGGGCCCTCTGATGCAGGCCCACCCCCAAGCCCTGGGCACCTGTGGGCAGCTTCAAGTGCGGGTCACCGAGTCTCCTACTCGATTTGCACAAAATGGGGTGCAGATGGGCACAGGGGCTGGGGCGGGGAGGGGTCCCACTTTGGATAGGGCCTCGGCCTTGTGGGGGCAGGGGGGCTCTGTTATACAGCTGATCAGAGCAGTCCCTTCTGGCCTTCAGAACTATGAACCCACAGGAGATGGGGCCCTGGCCCTGGGCAGGGAGCTGCTGACAAAGGGGCATTGCCAGGTTCATAGGCCCTCGCCCAGCCATGGGCTCCTGCCTTCAGCAGCCATGCCTCTTCCTCGTCCATCTGTCTGTCTGTCCTAGAGAGCTGTGCCTGGGACGAGTTTTTCTGCGACCAGGGGCTCTGCCTCCGCCTGGGCCTTGTCTGTGACGGCTTCCACGACTGCACAGACAAGAGCGACGAAGCCAACTGCAGCTCGAGACACAAAGGTACAGGCAGCCGGGTGGCCTCCGGCATGGCTCGGCAACGCAGGGGCTGGGCTGTGGGGTGCCAGGCCTGGGCTAGCAGGGCAGAGTGAGGGGCAGCAGCAGAGCTGGATGGGGCCCTGTACTGGAGTTGCAATGGGGTGTTGGGGGTCAGGACTGAGGGACATTGGCAGAGCTGGCAGGCGGGACAGGCTTACAGGGCACTGGTGAAGTGTGGGAGCCCAGGCCTGGGACAGCAGGGGGATGGTTCCTGTAATGGTTGAGGGGCATTGGCAGAAGTGGGTGGGGTCCAGGACTGGAAAAACGGGATGCTGTGGGTCAGGACTGAGGGGCATGGGCAGAGCCATGGGAGGAAAAGTCCATGAGTTGGGGGCTGAGTGGGGTGGGGGGATCTCTAACAGACTACGTGGGGCCAGAGCAAATCCCTCAGCTTGGACAGGCTGAAATGTTCTTGTCCAGGGGCTGCAGGGTGCGGGGAGCCCTGGGAAGCCAGGACTGAGTCAGACAGCGGGGGTGGGAATGGGGAGAACCCATGGGTCACAGGGCTGGAGGCAGAACAACCAGCATGCACCAGTCACAGCTGGGTAAGAGCAGAGATCCAGCCCCATGGTGTCTCTCTCGTTCCAGAATGCGGTGGATCGTTGACCAGCTTGGAGGGGCAGTTCTCCACCCCCAGCCACCCCCAGCCGTACCCGCATCAGCAGGTGAGGGAGGAGCCAGGGGCAGCAAGAGTGCTAAGCAGTGGAGGCTACGGGGAGTGGTGTCATGTGGCCCAGCTGGCACAAGAGGACAAGGGTCAACCTCCACCATGCAGCTGTTGGCGCCACAAAGGAGAACCAGGGCTACGGAGGGTGGGGGAGGTGGAGTGGGTCAGATTGGCCCTGTGCTGTCCAAGCCCCAGAGGAATGGGGCCCCCCATTGTGTCCGGAACACCAGGGAGAGCCAGAAATGCCCCAGTCTGGGCCACCCTGGCAGCTCCCCCATCCAGAGGTGGGCAGGGTGTCACGGATCAGGTCCAGTGCTCCCGTGTGGCTCTGGAACTGTCCCTGGGAGGAGCTCTTCAGTGTGCCAGCCCCCTTAGGGTCACACTCTTTCACTAGGGTGCCACTTGGCTTCCCCGCCTCCAGGGACTGAACCTCAGAGCCTTCAGCACCCCTGCTTCCCGCCGTGAGCTCCCTGCAGCAAGTCCGCCTACGGGAGACGTGTGCACCCAAAGGGATCCATGCATTCCCCGCTCCCGCCTTCCTTATACTGCAGTGACTCAGCCAGAACTGTAACAGCAACAGGGTTTATTAGATGTCTGGAACACAATGTAGACAGCCCTTGGTTAACACAGGGAACAGAAAGTTACAGCGTAGAGCATCTGCGTCCGGCCCAGAGCCCTCTGACCCCTCTTTAATCCCAGTCCAGGAACGTCTCCGCCACTTCCAGCAGCCCTCCACTTAGCAACCCCACCCAGCCCCGCCTCCGTCCTTTGTCCTTGTTCCCCTGCTGGTCACACCCTGCTGGCATCCATGGTCGTTAGTTGCTAGGTGCCCAATGTCCATCCAGTTGGAGTGGCTGTTGTCTTCTGGGACTCCAGGCAGTGAGGCGTCAGACATTCCCAGATCTCGGGGTCTCTGCAAAGAGGAAACAACCTTTTCCCACCACCTACTTAACCATACACCACATAGGGGAAACTGAGGCACGCACACGCACTTCATACAAAATATAATGAAATAATTCCCACGCCATCCCACCCGGTCTGTGCCCAGCTGGCAGTTCCCCATCCAGACAGGAGCAGGGGTGTCTGGCGCAGGCTCACTGGCATCGGTCTCTTCCAGCTGTGTCTCTGGCAGATCGCCGTGCCCGTGGGCCATGTGATCGATCTGCAATTCCACAACTTCAGCCTGGAGTCGCAGGAGGACTGCACCTTCGACTTTGTGGAGGTGCACGACAGTGCAGGCACGGACGCCCCCAGCCTCCTGGGCAGGTACAGGCGCCCGCAGCTCATCAGTCCGCCGCTGGGTGCAGGATATTGAGGGAAGGGGGGGCGGGCAGAACTCCCTGAGCAGGGCTGCCTTGCAGAGCCACCTCCTGGGGGGCGGGGAAGAGGCACCTCTCTCCTACTCTCAGCACTGGAGAGACCCAGGTCCTGCCCCTCCCAGACCCAGCACTAACTGCCTCTCGTCAGCCATACATCTCCCAGGCGCTGTACGAAGCAGGTCGGTCTTACCCTCTCCGTTTCACACAGCAGGGAAGTGACTTGCCCAAGGCAGGCTGGTGGCACAGCTGGGAAAAGGCACCCAGGGCTCCTAAGTGCCGGTCCAGTGCTCTATCCACTAGGCAACAATGCCCTCCCAAGGTACTAGCCAATATTCTGCACACAGCAAGAAGATGGGCTGCACAGGGAGGGGGCAAAAGTCTCCAGAGGCATTTGGCATGGCCACAACTTCCCACACACCATCCATCCCCATCCCCATCTCTGCTCCTCTCTTCTTTTCCCTCTCTGTCTCACTCGCCCCTTTTTCTCCATCTCGCTCCCCCCTCCCCCCCCCCCCCCCCCCGCACGGTCTTTCTTCCCCACTCCTCAGCCCCCTCACTCCCATCACATTTCCTCTCCCGGCAGGTTCTGTGGCTCCCAACTGCCGCCCGTCCTGACCTCCTCACGACACGTCATGACCGTCCTGTTCATGGCAGATGAGGGCGTGGCGGAGGACGGGTTCTTTGCCACCTACCGTGCCCGGAACGCCACGGAAAGTAGGTCCCTGGGTCTGAAACGCACCCTCCCTGCTGCCTGGCTCTTTCTCCAACTGGGTGGCAGGGTCACCCGTCTCTGAGCGGCATGTCCTGGTGCCGAGCAGACCCATGTGCACTCTCTACCAGGGTGCTGCTCAGCAGCGGGTTCATCGCTGGCACGGAGCTGGGCATCCAATGGTCTCGCCCATTGCTCTGCCTCCCCAGCTGTGGGATTGTCCAGGGGAAGGGGCCAGAGACCTTCTCAGCTAGGCTGATCACAGGGTAGTTTTGCTCTAGGAGGGGGAACAGCCTTGGGGTGTTTACCAAGGGAATGGCCGGACACCCTGTCATTTCCCTGTTGCTGCCCAGTAAGTAGCTGATTGCAGTTACCAAGGGAGAACAATGGGATCGCCTCCCTAACCCCACCCCCGGGGAATCACTGGGGTAAACAGAAAGCAGCAGGGCCCAGAAATCTTAGCAGTGACCATCAGGAGAGTCCACTCCACCACCCTCCAGGTCTGCCTTTCCCCCGCTTCCTCTTTCCAAGGTACTTCCCAGGGGACCTTTGCTCCTCCTCGGTGCATTGGTCCGGTGAAGCAGGGCTGTTGTACAGGCTTGTCTGTATGGGAAGTGGTGAATTGATACCACTGTAGCTATCCTGGCATGTGGACGCTCGCTATAGTCACCATATGATAGCGCCGTCCAGTTGGGTCTGTGATCCAGTGACCATGGTTATATTGTAGTTACACTAGAGTTGGGCACTGCTTCCCATTGTAATTACAGTCGCTGACTGCTCGTGTGTGCCCGGTTGGCTCTGCAAGTGCAGGGTCACCATGGCGACTATAGTTACACCGCAGCCCATTGCATGTAGGCCCCATCGCTGTACTCAGCCAAGTACCTGCTCATTCCGACATCTTTCTCGCTCATCCTCCAAGAAACATGCAGCCCCTCGGAGTTCTCCTGCAGCAACGGGGAATGTCAGGCACGGGAGTCGGTGTGTGACGGCTGGCACGACTGCCCGGATGGGAGCGATGAATTCAACTGCACGAGTGTCTCACCCCCCTCCTTTGGTGAGTGAAACTCCTAGCTCAACCCAGCTCTTGCAATGACCAACACTTGGCTTATGGGGTGGGGAGACTCGATCCACCAGTTTCCCTCAGGCGGTTCAGGTCACAAGTGGAATGAGTTTGGTAGGTCTCAGCCCTGCACCCAGGGAACATCTGTCCATACACACCGACGTGACAGTACACCAACTCTGAGGCACCTGCCGGGCTGGGATCCAGATTTTGGAGCCCATGGGCCCTGCAAACGTTCTTTGCAAGTCCTAGCCAGTGCATCCCCCCCCAGCTCAGATACAGCTGCCACCTGTATCACCTGCACTCCCCCCTGCAGAGTCCTCCTGCCAGCAGATCCAAGTGGAGATGTGCTTGGGCCTCAGCTACAACACCACCTCCTTCCCCAACATCTGGCTGACCATCCCAGACCAGCAGGGGGCGGCCACCATGCTCCGAGACTACAAGGTGAGCCCAGCACAGGGGGCCGCGGGGGAGACTGCACTGCCCAGCTCGGGATTTGTCAGCTGGGTGGGAAGGAAACCCAGTGGGAAGCGAGCAGGCTGGGTGGAGAATTGGCTGTGGGTGGAAGGAGGGGGCATAGGGTATCCAGGGGAAATGCACCCATAAATGGGGAAGCCAGCCCCCAACATCGGTGCCCCAGGCCTTGTGGTGCTCACTGCCACCCTCTCTCCCCGCAGACCCTGATGGGGCTCTCCTGCTACCAGCACCTGCGCCTGCTGATCTGCAGCCTCTTCGTGCCCAAGTGCACGCCGGACGGGGGTGTCCTGCAGCCCTGCCGCGCCGTGTGCCTGACGGCGGAGCAGCGCTGCCAGCAGGCCCTCAGCCTCCTCAGCCTCCTCTGGCCCATCAACTGCAACGTCCTCCCCGACTCCAACGACCCTGTGGAGTGCTTCAAGCCGTGAGGGGGCGGTGGGGCCCGACAAGCAGAGGGGTGGGGCTGGCTCTCCCCCCCAACCTGTCTGACTTTGGGGCGGGTGGCGACTCGAATCCTTCTCTGAGCTATGCCCTCCCCTTCCTATGCGTTTCCCTTCGGGGACCTGAGGACACGGGGAGAGCCTGTGGGGCCCAGGAGCCCCAAATAAAGGTGCTGGAGAAGAAACCACCCACCCTGAGTCTGGGAGCCTGCTGCCCTATAACTCCCCCTGGTATCCCCCATAACAGTCCCCTAAGGGAGCCACCAGGGCTGGCCCTAAGTGCCTGGAAGGCGACTGACTGGCTGTTGGGGTCCCCACACTGCATAGCCACAGCACTTCGGCAACGCCTGGCCCCATCTCCCCAGTCCTGCAGTGGGGCTAAAGGGTCAGCCGGCTCGTGCCTTCTTCTCACCCACCACATCCTCCGATGCACCCCGTCCGAACAGAGGGGGAGGCGACTCACTACTCCCCCCACCCCAGTCTACTTCCTGCAGCAAGGTGACAGCTCCCTCCCAGCTGACCCCAGAATGGTACCTGCACCTCCGACATAAGGAGCCCAGGGGGCGGCCCTCTTTGTCCTAATGTCCCCAGTCCCAGCAGAGCACACACCTGGGCCTGGCTGAGCGGCCATTGCCCGTCGCCCGCCTCATGCTCGGCCCACGGCAAGGCCCAGCGCTGTGCTAATACACTAGCTGCCGAAGGGGGGAAGGCTGCTTTTGGACTGGGCGTGGGACTCAGGAGAGCCGAGTTCAGTTCTCACTCTGCAACAGACTCCCTGCATGACTGGGGAAAAAAAAAAAAAAAAAATCCTTCTGTGACTCAGTTTCCCCATCTGTAAAACGGAAACAATACAACCAGGGGGTTGTGAGGATAAAAGCATAGCTCCATGGGGCCCTGTTGTGATGGGGCTGGAGGGGGTATGGAAGTATCTAGGTAGATGAATGACAAAAAACACCTTAAGAAATGGCACCTAGCCCAGCATCACGCTTCATTCCACAGACCTTCCGATGCCCACTCTCCTAACTTGACATCTCATCCGGGCTGCTTCCCCAATGCCACAGCAGCTTAAGGCATAGCACCCATTGGCACGCTTCAGTTCCCTGGCCCGGTCCTGGCACCGGACGGCTGTCTTTCCACCTTACTCGAATGCCACTTGTGCCCAGGGTAAAGAGTTAATGATCTCACCGCGCAGACCTGTGGGCTAAGGCAAAGCCCAGTGCACTGTGCTCCACTTGACTTGGCTGGCAGTGCCTGGGGAAGCCTGCACCTGGTGTGCTGGCCAGAGCAGCAGTGCGGGCTCCAAGGCCCTTGGCACGACTCTGGGTGTCTAATAAACAGCTGCAGCATTTTGCAACTACAACCTTTCAAATAATAGTTTGGCCTCACACCCGCCTGGGGGGGGGCAGGTCAATATTACCCCCATGTCAGCGCTGGGGAAATTGAGGCACAGAGAGGGGAAATTATTTGCCTGCAGGTCAGGGGCAAGGCCAGGATCAGAACCCAGGAAGCCCATGTCTGAATCCCCAGCTCTAAGCACTGGAATATGCCTGGGCTGGGTGGGATCACTGGAAGGGGTCACTGGGAACTGAGACCTAAGGGGTCCCTGGGCAAGGAGCTGGGGAGTGAGAGCAGGAGCCCTCGTCTCTCTGAAGCAGACATGGCTCATAGCTAGGGCCCTACCAAATTCACGGTCCATTTTAGTCAATTTCCCGGTCATAGGATTTTAAAAATCATAAATGTCATGATTTTTCCAGCTATTTAAATCTGAAATTTCATGGTGTTGTAATTGTAGGGCTCTGACCCTAAAAGGAGTTGCGGGGGGGATCAAAAGCCAAGGAGAAGATTTGGCCCCTTTGTTATCAGAACCCCTCCCATTTCAGGGAGGGAGGGCAGGAGAGGTTCCTGGCTCTGCACTGGCCTGGGCTCATCTCACCCGGAGCAAGGCGGGGGGGTATTCTATAAATACTGAACCCCTCCCCAAGCTGGAGAGGGTGGGAGGAACTGGTGGGAGAGGTTCCACTCCTGAGGAAGGGGAAGGTGGATTCTGCTCTGGAGCAGGGGAAGGGCCATAGCTGTAGCTGCCGGCTGGGTTAGGAATCCTGGCCTGACTCCTGACCACTCCACTAAGGCTGGCTGTGCCTTAAAGCCACAAACAAGCTTCTCCTGACCAAAGACAACATCCTGTTTTCCCATCCACTGGGAGGAGCCACAGGCCAGTGCGGCTGGCTGAACACAACCCCTGTGATCCAGAACGCTGGCACTGCCCCCCACCTTGCCTGGGGCCTCTGCTGGGAAGGGCACAGAGGGGCTATCTCAGCATAGGTTCAGAGCAGGGCTTCCCTCCGCTAGTGCACAGCTCCTGGGAACCCCTGGCGCCGAGACGTGACTGCGCCCTTCCCCCTGCTAGTGCACAGCTCCTGGGAACCCCTGGCACCGAAACGTGACCGTGTCCCCTTCGCTAGTGCACAGCTCCCGGGAACCCCTGGCACGGAGACGTGACCGTGTCCCCTTCGCTAGTGCACAGCTCCCAGGAACCCCTGGCACTGAGACGTGACCGTGTCCCCTTCGCTAGAGCACAGCTCCCAGGAACCCCTGGCACCGAGACGTGACCGCACCCCCTGTGCTACATTACAGCTCACTACCTCATGCTGCCTTTGCACATTGCAATAACACCTTGTTGCCAAGTCTCCCGAGGAAAGAAAAGCAGCACTGCCTTTCCAAACAAGCCCAGGCCATTTCAGAGGGAGGACGGGGGGTGGCGGGGGGTAATACAAATTCCAATTTTTGTAGTTCTAGTTTTGTTGCATACAAGTTACACATGAA
Organism: Terrapene triunguis; assembly: GCF_002925995.2. Classification (NCBI taxonomy): domain Eukaryota; kingdom Metazoa; phylum Chordata; order Testudines; family Emydidae; genus Terrapene; species Terrapene triunguis. The sequence continues at coordinate 12,507,524 of NW_020664725.1, forward strand.
AACTATTAAAATAATACATGTGTGTGTACTTCCATTCTTTAAAAAGGTCATTCTCCCTCTTTCCATCCTCCGTGGTCTCTGTTGCCTCAGTGTGGTACATTGCTGTGTTGAACCGTTGGAGCATATCCTGGTGTGGGACAAAAAATTGGCACATAGGATGTGTCAAGGGGCGGGCCACAAAGTTCATGAATTTGGGTGTGTTTTCTTAATTGAACAGGAGTGGGGACAGGAGGATTCTCAAATTCTAAGGAAGTGCATCACCCTGACGCTGCTCAATCACCGACACCACATTTAAACTAGAACTTTGTGTTGAAGTCACCTATTGCAAAAAAAGCCCAAGTAAGCAACCTCCAGAGGAAACAAGCCCCAACCCTCTGCAATCCGCAACTCTCAAAATATTTAAGCCGCTTTTTGTAAAAAACAAGCCCACCAGCGTCAAACCTGCTGCACATGTCAACAGGAGGGGGAGAGAGAATTCTTCACTGTATTGCCTTTGGGGGGCAGTGGAGGAACTGTTACTGGTGTCAGGAAATCAGGCAGATGGAGTGTTTCAGCCATTGTGTGTTTTCTCTACCTGGAGGGTCTGCCTCTAGCTCTGAGAGTGGCCCATTCAGTTCTTAGCCTCTGGTACAATTGTCAAAAGGAGGCAGTGTGACCGAGCAGTTAGAGCAGGACTCGGGACTTCAGGGGTCTACTCCCAGCTCTGCTGCAGACTGTCTGCACAAGTCACGTGACTGTCCCCTGCCTCAGTTTCCCCAATCTGTACAAGACGGATGCTGAGGCTGACCTGCCTCCCAGGAGGGTTGTGAGGATCAGTGTATGGCTGAAAGCACTAGAGCAGGATAGATTATTGCTGTTGTTAATTTCTGCCAGTGGTGAGCCAGGCTTTTCGGTGATGGGGGCACCTCTCCCATGGGAAGCTCCACAAACTCATTGGGCACACAGGTCTTTGCCTGGCTATCAGCTCTCTGGCTGGCTCCTTCTCCAGGGAATTCTCCTTGGCTGGAGAACCTCTTCCCCATCCCCATGCCAGGCAGAGCTGGGGCGAGAGGCTGAAATGAGTGAAATAAGAGTTTCAAGGGCCCACCTCAGGCACCGTGTCCCGTGCTCCAGAGATGGGGGAGAGAGCTCCACTCACACCCGTACTGGTGGTTTCCTCCATTGCGTTTCTGTAGCCGTCTGCAGAGCTGGCCGTGGCCTATTCCCTGGGATTGTGGGCACACACGGGTCAGCTGCACCGAGCCCTGCTGACAACTCAGCCCCAGCTCCCAGAACTCAGCATACTCTGGAGCTGGGGAGCCCAGCCCGTGGAAGTGATCAGGGACCTTGCTGGGCTCTTAGTGATGCTGCTGTCCGTCCGGCTCCAAGGAGAAACCTGCAGCGACCTGGGGAGCTGAAAGAGAGAAATGTGAGCCCAGGCCAAGTAACAGGTCGGTGTTTCACATTAGTAGGGGAGAGTGTTTGTGTGTTGTGCCAGTGAGGGTGTGACCCCTCCCCCCCGTGCGTGTGTGCACCCCACGTTTGTGTGTTGTGCTCATGTGCGTGGCACCCGTGCTCAGCGTTAGTGGGTCTGTGCGTGTGGTCCGTGGCGTTAGAGGTGTGTCCGTGGGTGGCGTTCGTGCATGCCATGTGGGCTTTGCTGCTCGCGTGTGTGACGTGGACAGTAACAATCGGCGCGCTGAGCGTGTGCCATCCGTGGGTGTGTGGTTTAGTTCATGTCTCATGACGCCCCTAAGCAGGACCGAATTGCAGGATTCCTCACGCCCTTTGCTCCCACCTGCCACACCCGCAGCCTCTCCTCCTCCAAGACCTTCCACAAAACACCCGCCTGGCCCAAACACCCCACTGCTCCCCTCCAAGAGGCCAGTTTTCGGCTTGCCTCGCATTCCCCCTCCTTCCCCAGCCCTGTCACTGGGGCTCCGCTCCGTCCAGAGAAATCACCACAAAAATGAGCCAACCCGTCTCTGGCCTGGCAGCACTCCCCACAGCACAAAGACTGGCCTGGTGCTTCCAGAATGGGGGAGCTGACACATTCATGGCTACTTACATGATCTAGAGGATGCAAGCCACCTCCTTCACCCTCCTCTCGCTTTTCCTGTCCTTCCCTGTTCTGCCATTCCCCTCGCTCCTTTTCTTTCTCTGCCTCTTTCCCTTGGCGGCTCCTGTAGGGTGATGTGTTAAGTCAAGGGGTTTTTCGAGTCAGGTCTGTGGTTCTCTCTCCCGCCCTCCTCCCACTGGTTACAGCATTTCCGACACTGGGATATTTTTCCCCTCCTCTTGTAGCTCTTGGCTCTGAAAGTCACTGATTTCCTTTGGAGTTTGGGAGGAGAGACACAAGGAGGGGAAGGGGGGGCAGAGAGACAGCCTTTCCTCAGAGCTGAAGTGGCCAGGAAGAGCTCACAGGACAAGGGGACGCAAAGCAGTCGCAGCAAGAGAGCCGGGATACACAGTAAGTAAAGCTAACCAGCTCCAGCTGCTCCTAACAAAGTTGGCGGTGTAGCTATGGGGCCAGACGGGCTATGGGATTTCCCTTAGCAACTCGGCCAGGCCCGGGAGCTCGGCTGAGTCCCAGCTCCAGTCATGACACATTCCAGCAGCAGGCTCTGTTTTTCTTCATTCCCTTTTATTTGGAGAAAGTGGCCTGCAGGAGTCCGGAAGGAGAGAGACCTGCTCCCCTTCCGCTCCCCAATGGATCCCCGCTCATCTGGGCACTCTGAGCCAGGCTGGGGCGAGGCCTGTGTGGGGCAATGCAGGGGAGGCCAATGCTGAAGTGAGTTGGAGAGCAGCCCTGCTTGGGGGAGCGGGGGGAATGCTAGCTTTGCAAGCAGGGGGAAGGGCTGGGTTCTGGCCCCGCTGGGAAGGCGGTAATGCTGCAGAAGCCGGGAGGGTGTCCCCACACTCCACAGCCTCGGGGGGCGGGGAGAGGTGCTACCCTGCCTCTGGGTGCAGTGCTGCAGCCCCTGGGTAACTCGCCCTGGAGCCGGGAAGGGTCCACAGGTGCCAACTTTCACACGGTAAATAAGCACCCTGACTTTCACAATAAGCCAAAAATCAAGCTAATCCCGTTTCAAAACAAGAACCCCAACACTCTATGTGGCTAGATCCCCCCGGCGTGAGTCTGGGACTGTGGTGGGCCCGCGGTGCACCCCTGACTCTCTCCCCTCCTTGCCCCTGCTTGCCGGGAGACCATACAAAAAAGAAGCAACAAGCTACAAGCCAAACAAGCTACAAGCCAACAAGCGACTCACAAGCCAATTAAGCCAAAATCAAGCCCAATTTCTGCGTTGTTTTTTTCCGTGGGTTTGGCATGTCTGGAAGGGTCCTGGCCTCGCGCCCCGTGTGAAAGGAGAGTTAGGAGCGTGGGAGTCACTTGGGGAACGAGCGCAGAGTGCAGGGTGCGGGGCAAAGGGACCCCTACAGCAGGAGTTCTCAACCAGGAGTCCGGGGCTGCGAGCGGGTTTCAGGGGGGCTGCCAAGCAGGGTCAGTGTTAGACTCACTGGAGCCCCGGCGCCCTGAGCTCTGACACCTGGGGCTGAAGTTGAAGCCTGAACAACTTAGCTTTGCGGGGCCCGCTGTGGCGTGGGGCCCCAGGCAATTCCCTGCTTGCTGCCCCCTAACGCCGGCCCTGGTTTTATATGCAGAAAACCAGTTGTGGTGGCACAGCTGGGCCGGGGAGTTTTTATAGCATGTTGGGGGGGGGGGGGAGTTCAGAAAGAAAAAGGTTGAGAATCCCCTGCCCTAGAGGGCAAGAAAATAGAGACAGGATCCTTGACCACAGCCCACAACCACCCACCCCACAGCTGACAACCACCCACACACCCCACGCTCACAACCCAGGACACACACAGCCCACAACCACCCACACACCCCACGCTCACAACCCAGGACACACAGTCCACAACCACCCACCCACCCCATAGCTCGCAATCACCCACCCACCCA
>NW_020664725.1:12511866-12705878 GCF_002925995.2 Terrapene triunguis
CACACACCCCACAGCTCACAACCCATACACATACAGCTCACAACCACACACCCCACAACTCACAACCCATGATGCCCTCCACACAGCTCACAACCCGCGACATGCCCTCCACACGCAGCTCACAACCACCAACACACCCCACAGCTCACAACCCATAACACACAGAGCTCAGAACCACCCATGGCTCACAACCCATGACGCCCTCCACACAGCTCACAGTCTACAACTCACCACATACACACCCCTCAATCCAGCTCACAACCAACCATGCACCTACCCACCGCATAGCTCACAGCACACTATACACACAACTCACACACACACACCCTTTCCAGCCCAACAAACACACCTGGCTGATCTAGCCCATTGTCCTCCCTCCTGTCGTACCATGGTTCTCAGATACCCTGGTGAGGGGCAGATTGCACTGGACTGACCGGGCTCGTGGCCTACCCAGGCCAGTATCCCATACCTCCTACCAGCGTCTCTGGTACCCAACCTCAGTCGGAGCGTTGCTGTGGAATGAGGGGGACGTACAGCCCACACACCCTAATCAGAGCTGTCAAGCCAGGGCCTCCACCTCTCAGCCCGCTAAAGACCTAACGGTTCACTCTCCTCCCAGCCCCTCCATGGCAGCTGAGATGAAGCAGCTCCTCTTCCTCGGGCTGATCGCCAGTTCCATCCAGATCGAGGACAACAAGATCCCGAGCCTGTGCTCTGGGCAGCCCGGAATCCCAGGCACACCCGGCATCCACGGAAGCCAGGGTCTTCCAGGCAGAGATGGACGTGACGGCCGGGATGGAGCGGCCGGGACGCAGGGAGAGAAGGGAGAGATCGGGCAACCTGGTAAGGAGACCTCCCTGCTGGAGAATGCACCAGGAACTGGAGCCCAGCTCCCAGTGAAGGAGGATCCAATGGCAGACCCGCACGGGGCCAGTTGGGTTAACCAGCCAGCCAGATAGATCCAAAGGGGCTAAGCACCTGGGTCTCCGTGTTCTTCCTTCAAGGGGAAATAAATTAGATAGCATGGAGTTGATGTGAGCTGGGGAGTAGGTCCTATCTGCTCTGTTTGGGATCCGTGACTCGCAGCCAGGGGCACAGATCCCATGGTGATGGGTGTATCACAAATTAGATCCAGAGATGGATGGGCTGGCTGGTTATTAGTGGCTCCAGTGCACTGGGCATCTCTCCTGCCCCCTGTGATGTTCTCTCTCCTCCCCCTCAGGAGTCCCAGGTCCCCGCGGGGACAGCGGCAGCCCCGGCATGAACGGTCTGAATGGGGAGAAGGGGGCGCAGGGGGAGTGCGCGGTGGCTCCCCGCTCAGCCTTCACCGCCAAGCGCTCGGAGTCGCGCAGCCCGCCCCTGGCGGACCAGCCCATCCGCTTTGACGTGGTGCTGATCAACGAGCAGGGCCACTATGACGCGGACACGGGCAAGTTCACCTGTGAGATCCCCGGCGTCTACTACTTCGCCGTCCACGCCACCGTGTACCGCGCCAGCCTGCAGTTTGACATCATGAAGAACGGCCATTCGGTGGCCTCCTTCTTCCAGTTCTACGGCAACTGGCCCAAGCCCACCTCGCTGTCGGGCGGCGCCCTGGTGCGCCTGGAGCCCGAGGACGAAGTGTGGGTTCAAGTTGGGGTGGGCGACTACATCGGCTTCTACTCCAGCATCAAGACGGACAGCACCTTCACCGGCTTCCTGGTGTACACCTACTGGCAGAACTCCGCCGTCTTCGCCTGAGACCCGAGCTGCCGGGGGCGGGGGGAGCGACCGAGGAGTGCCGTCCCCTCGGCGCACAGCCCAAACCCCGTCACGTCCCCTGGGGAGGGACCCCCAAGAGGCATCCGGGTCCAGTGGCCTAAGCATGGTCCTGGGAGCCAGGACTCCTGGGTTCTTCGCCATTGACGCTTCCCACAACTGCGTACAGTGGGGATAATGATGCTTCCCTACCCCAGGGTGGGACTCTGTGAGGATTCATTAGTTAGTACTGCATAAGAGCTAAGTATTCTTATTATCACTGGTGCATGAAGTTTGGGAGGTCTCAGCCCAGCTGGTCTCCTGGCTCCCTGAGGCACTCGCTGTCTGTGCGATGGAGACGCATATTCCCTGAGGTGTGAGCACTGCATCCCCGCGGGACTGGGCAGCGTCCGCGGCACAACCCCCCGGTGTCTGTGGGGCTCACTCGCCCCCTATCTCAGCAGAGAAGCCAAGGGCTGGGTGGGGACTGAACGCCTGGCGTGTTGCTGGGGCTGTGTGGGGGAAGCCTGCCGTGGTGCCCTCCCTGCGCTGAGCATAAACAGGGCTCTTCGGGGGCTTCCGATGCACAGCCCAGACCCTCAGCTGCTGTAAATCACATAGCTCCTCTATGGAGCTGTACGCCAGCTGAGGATCTGGCCGGATCTTCTTCCCACTCACACCACGGGGATACAGAGAAACCCCATTGAAGCCAATGTGGGGGCTCCAGGCGGACCCAGTTACAGCAGACTGGACCCTGCTCCCGCTGTGTGCTGCCATTTGACAAGCAGACACCACATGTGGCCTGACTCCAGTACCCGCTAGACCTGCTCCGAGCGCCCCCTGCATAGGGCCGCGGCCGGGACGTGGAGCAGGAGCTCGGTTGACAGGCGGTAGCTTTGCCAGCTCAGCCACCAACCTCATCTGTGCTAGGTGCAGGGATCACCCTGCTTTCATGCCACCCAGACGTCGCTCTCACAGTGTATATGACCTCCCTGTGAACCCTCAATAAATGGGCTCTTAACTGTTCGTCAGCCTATTAGCGTGTCTGCTCTGGAACACGTGTCGGGGCATGATCATATGTTTGGGTTCTTGTACATCCATCAAAGTGTGTTAGCATGTTGTATGCCTGTCAGGGCATGTTTGTGTGCATCATCTGTATGCTCACCAGGGCATATCTGTATATCAGCTCACAGATGCACGTCTGAGTGTTGTGTTTTCTCTTGTATGCAGGACTAGGTGTGTTAGGATCTTCTCTTGCATGCATGTCAGTGCATGTTAGCCTGCGTTGGCTCCTGTACGCACATCAGGGCATTAGCATGTGTCAGCTTTTTTGTGTCTTTCCTTGTACGTGTGTCAGGGCCTATTCATGTGTCTTCTCTTCTAGGTATGTTAGGGTGTTAGCATGTCAGCTCTTTTCTGCATGTTAGGACATGTTAGCATGTGTATTCTCTTCTGTGTGTGTTAGGGCATGTTGGAGTGTGTCAGCTCCATGCAGCTACATAGCAGGGCCTGTTTGTGTGTCACGTGGTACCATAGGGTGGAAGGCGACATCTTTACACTTCATAGCACTGTTCCCTTTCCCCTGGTTCTATAGTAACGTGAGCAGCACCGGGTCCCTGCCTCCACTGGGTCAGCCCGGGAGCTCCGGTTAGTGCTGCTTGGCCGTTCTCCTTTCACACACACAGCAGTGAGCCAGGCTGTCCTCCCTCTCTCCAATAGCAGATACCTGGGACTCGCCCCCGGAGGACAGCTACAGAGTGCAGAAGACTACTCTCAGTCACCCCTGGTTTTGCTGCTGGAGTCACCCGTCGTGGAATGTATTTATAGCACCACGAGCTGCTGTGGACCCCAGCTCCTTGAGGGAGGAAGAGTCACCTCCGAGACCAGCATGCTTGGCTTGGGGGAGGCGGAGAACCAAGGCACACACCCCTGCCATACGCTCAGCGTGAATGCTGACAACATCCATCCCCTTTCTCCCCACGGGCTGGCACCCCTGTGTGCAGGGCCAAGGCAAGATCTTCTCGCCGCTTGCAGCTTTGACTACACTAAGGTGATAGCTGAGGGCTCCAGCCTCAGCCCTGTCTGGGATCTAGGGACAAAGCAGCCCTATGGCTCACAGCCCACGCTATCCCCCTGTCCTACGTGCTGGGTGCTTGGGTATAGAAAAGAAACATGGACCCAGCCCAGAAGGCCAATGTATCTCTAACCAGCAACAGTCCCCATGCCCATCTGCTCATAGGGCCACCTCTGTAGATGTAGAAGCCCTTCCCCCTCCCCCCCAAAGTAGGATGGTGCTGCCCATAGAAGGGGTCTCCTTCTATAAACAGGCCTTTCTGCCATCTTGGATTGGATCCTTTCTCCACTGGGAAGCAGCCACAGGCAGGGGAGTTGAGCTAAGGTAGGGGAAGAGCCAGGAAGTGCCTGGAGGGAATGTGCATGCTCCCCCCCCATCCCAAACTGCAGTTTTGGGCAGATGCACAGAGCCCTCTCTCCCCTAGGGGGCACTAGCTCCCCACATTGGGAGGGTTCTTGTGCAAAGCATCAATTCAGCAGAGCTGGGCAGATTAACCCACCACTAACTAGCTCCTGCTTCTGTTCAGTACCAGCCCCACTGCCAGGGCACAGCACTCCCCACATTCTGCACAGCAACAGGGCGCATCAGCCAGCGCCTTGCGAGCCTCTCGGAGCAACCTGCAGGGTGTGGAAGTCGGGACTCCCGGTTCTAGTCCCAGCTCTGATATTGACTCGTTTTGCAGCTCTGTGCCTCAGTTTCCCTTCTGCCCAATGGGGCTCACCCTCTTCAGAGGGCTGCCATGAGAATTAGTGGAGTTGGGAGGTGTGTTGAGATCCGGAGCTGGAACAGTGCCCTCGCTCTCTGAACTCCAGAGCTCCCCCGGAGAGTGACGCCTGGTTCCCCTCACTGCCTCCCTGGGGGCAGGAGTTGCTGAGACAGCACTTTCTTACTTCCCTTCCCTCTCTCCCCTTGCAGATTTCCAGTGTGAATGTTGTGACCTGGCTTAGGAAAAGGTCCCTATTTTTAGCAAGGGAAGGAAGAGCCCGCTGCGCTTCTGTCCAAGATAGCCCTGGTGCTACTTTTCCAAACTCCACTGGATCGCGCCCAGCTGGGGACTGCTTCCCATTGTGAGAGCCCAGAAGGGGGACAGCAAATGAGTCTGGGCCCTGTGAGCTTCCAGGGGGGAGCAGCATCACAGATCTCCCCAAGAGGACAGCTGTGATCATCCAACCTGAGCTCATGTGTGTCACAGGCCTGAGAATCAGGGCTGCCCAGACAGGGAGCAGAGCATGGGAAGAGGCAATGCATTTCATCCCCCCTCACCTGCCTGCCCTGCTCAGGTGGTGGGCTCATTAGATGATCTGCCAAGCTAAGCAGTGCCTGGGTGGGAGATCTAGAGAGCGCCAACATACGGTGGTTATTAAAACACTGCAGGGGACAGCGCCCAGCGGTCTGTGTGCAGCACCCAGGTGCCAGACTGAATGCTTCATGCCCCCCGGTGTGTAAAAGCAGAGCTTGATTTGGTCATTTAAAAGACACTCCCAAGAAGCCAGTCGGGCTCAGGAACGAGCCAGGCCCACAGAACAGGGAGGGGAGCAGTGTTGGGGGGCAGGAGAGAAATCGCTAAAGTGGGGAGTTGACAGCATGATCTGGGAAGGGGGACGTAGCAAGGGAGTGTGGCCAAGTGGATAGAATGAGTGGGGGACCGGACTCCTGGGTTCTCTCCCCAACCATGGGAAGGAGTCAAAGGGTGTCAGTGATTAGAGGTGGGACACTGGGAGGCAGGACTCCTGGGTTCTCTCCCAATTCTGGGAGTGGAAGGTGGTTGGAACAGGAGAAAGCTAGAACTCAGACTCCTGGTCCCGGCTCTGCTGCTGCCGCCATTGTGTGGGGTTGAGGTACATTTTGGGGATGGTTGAGGGGAGTTAGAGAATAAGGATGAATTGGGGGAACGCTAACAACATCTGATTGGTGCATCTCCCATGCTATGCCCTGCTGCGCTCAGTGATGGCCTCAGAGCTCCACAAGAGGGCACCCCTCTCCTCCCATGAGCACATCTAGGAGCAGGAGGTTTCCAGGTGGTCTGGGGACTAGGAGCAGGACCCCCTGGAGAGGAGAGCGGCCCCGAAAGCTGGGGGGTGAGCCGCGGAGCCAGTCTGCAGGGAAGAGGGCTGAGGTGGGGGGCTAATAGCAGGAGATCTGGGAGTGGGAAGAAGGCAGCAGGGTGGCGGTACATGGCAGCCCAGGAGGGAAGGAGGCAGGGAGAACACAGGCTATCCCAGGGGTCCAGCTCAGAGGCCCTGCTCTCAAGCCAGGGAGCAGCCCCAAACCTGACCTGTTCCTCACTGCCTCCCTGCTGAGGGTAGAAGCTGGGCATGGTGGGTGCTGGTCAGCTGTGACGGGAGGCAGCTGCTCCACACCCAGCACTGGAGAGGCAGGTCCTGAGGCTGTGGGCATAGACAGATGGCCCATGCCCTGCACCACCCCCACGCCCCTGAGCTGCAGGCTCTGAAAGCAGCCTGGGAGCATACACTGGGTCTGGGAAGGAGCATGGGCTAGTGCTTAGAGCGGTGACTGTGAGCCAGGACTGCTGGGTTCTATCTCCACCCCTAAGACTCCTATACCCCCAGTCCTTTCCCTAACCTCTTAACCAGAAAAGCCATATTCTGTGCCCTGCCTGGTCTGGTCTGCAGCCCCCACTCCTGGGCCAGGGTCCCCTATGGGGCCAGCCTTAGTGTACTCCCTGGCCTCTAGGGTGACCAGATGTCCTGATTTTATAGGGACAGTCCCGATTTTTGGGTCTTTTTCTTATATAGGCTCCTATTACCCCCTACCCCCGTCCCGATTTTTCACACTTGCTGTCTGGTCACCCTACTGGCCTCACCTCTTAGCCTCCCAGAGTCCCCGGCTATGATGAGCCAAGAGGCAGAACACACCTCAAGGAAATATTAGCCCAAGGTAAATAAGCCACCCCTGCTCTGGTTACCTGCCCAGATGGGAGCTAGGAAGCAGGACAAAGAGATGTGGGGCAAGGAGCCAGGGCTGCTGCCTGTGAGGAGAGGGGCTCAGATCATTTTCCAGGGTATGGGCTCCTCCTACCTCCCCCCTGATCCTCCCCAGGGCCCCAGGCCAGCACACACCGCCCCAAAGGGTTGGCGGGAACCCTGCCAGCGAGTGCTGGAGAGCTCCTAGCGCTGCAGTCCCAGGGCCCCCCAGCAGGAGGCGCTGGAGGAAATGGCATTGGGGCATTGCCCATAGGGGAACACTCTGCTGTTCCACCCCCAGGGCCCCCCAGCAGGAGACGCTGGAGGGAATGGTATCTCTCCCTTCCCCATCCCAGCTATGAACGCCAGGGGTCTGTGTCCCTCTGCTATGCTAGCTGGCAGATCACCTCTGTCTGCAGCGGGGGCCACACCTGGAGCCATCCCAGGGAGGAGAGCTCTCTCTGGGGACCTGTCAGATGCCCCGTAGCGGGGCTGCCATGGGCTGAACAGCCCCTTCCCACTGCCCAGCTGAGTCCCAAAGGGGTTTGCGGATTAAGCCGAAGGTTGGGCCCAGGCTGTGGGGCTTGGCTGGGGAGCACAGTATCTCCTGCTAGGTGACCAGAGGCCCCTTTGGAGCAGGCTTCTACCTCAACCCACAGCAAGAGGGAATAGGGCCGCCTGCACCTGACTGGGGGCTGTGTTAGGACTTGGTAGGGGTCCTGTCACAGGCTGCTCGACTCACCGCCGGAGCACCTCCTTCTGGCCACATCTGCAGATGCACTCTGTGGGTCAAAACCTCTTCCTGCAGGGGCACTCCATCACTCCTCTGGGTCTGGCTCTCAGGACTCGACTGCTCCCGCTTCATGGCTTGCCCCTTCCCAGGTCACTGTAGTTTCCCCTGCCAGGAGGGGCATGTTCTCAAAGTGTCTCAGGACCCACCATCCCGGGCAGTTTTCTCTTTCACTGACCCTTAACAGCACCACCACCCAGTGGCAGGCCAGGGAACCCAGCCCAGCCCTCTACACTGGAACAGCCCAGAGACTCTCCAACAAGCAGCCAGGGTCTGGACAGCTCTAAACCATAACTAGCCAGCCCTTCCCTCACCTTGAGAGGCTACAGCCCCCTTGTGCAGGCAAGATCCTGGGCTTTATACAGGCCACTCCTGTTCCTGTCCAGCTGAGCTTCGTCCCTAATTAATCCCTGCTCTGCTCCTTGGTGCAGCCTGGGCTGGTAACTGGCCCACGTGGCCCGGCCTTGTGTGGAGGGGATACTCCATCACAGGCCCGTGGGCTGCATAGGATCTTACAGCAATGGGTGTCACTCAGGGTCCCATTTGGCTCGTGTCTGTCCTGAGACCTAGAAATTGCTGCTTGTTAGAGTCCCTGCAGCCGACACCTGTACAGGCTGGTGGGCTGCATGGCAGGTCTTGGGGGTCCCACATTGGACCCCTGGGCTGCCCCTGACCAAAGCCCCCAGAAAGGGAACGCAGGACCAGAGCAGCTCTGCTGCTGCGGAGGCCTCAGCAACGGGGCCCTGGGAGCAGGACCAAGGGCTCACTGCATTAGTGAGAGCAAGTCTGGCTTCAGCGGCTGCTCCCCGCAAAAGGGCCTGGAGCCGCTCCGTCTGGCTGCTGGTGTGAAATGAGCCAGAGGCCAGGCCTGGCTGGGAGCCGTTCTCCCCTGTGGAATGAGCTGGCCAGGTCTCAGTCCAGTTCCTAGCAGCCGCAGAACCACAGGTGCTAACTGGGCCTGAGTCAGGAGGGGGCCAAGGGCTGAGCAGGCCAGGGAGATGGACCTCCCCTCTCTCCCCAGGGGTGCGTCTCCTCCAGCGCTGGGCTGAGGCTGGCACGAACGAGCAGAGGGGTTCCTTCCCATCAAGGCCTGTGCGAGGGGCTGGGAAGCTGTGGACTCCTGGCCCGGAAGCTCAGGAGCTAGGGATTGCAGCCGGTCTCCTAGGCCTAGCCCGAAGAGGGGCCCCAGAGACATGGCTGAAGGAATTCTAGCCCGATATTCCCCTCAGCGGGCACCCGTCCCGCTAGCGGGTGAGCCCACCCCAGCATGGAGCGCCCCTTGGGTCCCCTGGGAGAGGCCACGCCTGGGGCTGCCCTGGCTAGTTAGTCACCATGCACGGCAGGCACCTGTCTCCAGCTGCCTCCGGATGGGGGCCCAGGCTGAGATGCCCTGGGCCTGATCTTGAGCGAGTGCTGGGCCCTGCAGCTCCCGCTGACAGAAGGGAGCCCAGCAGCTCTAGGCTCTCTTGGGGGGCACCCACCATCAGTGACCATGCTTGAAAATCCAGGCTGGACCCCAGGGCTAGCTCTTCAGCCCCAATTGCCCTCATGGGAGGGAGCCACGCACCAGCTGGGGAGATCTCTAACCAGAGATCCAAGAGTCTATGGGCTATGAGACTTCACAGCTCCCCCCAGCCTTGGGCTCACCCCCTCTGAGTTTCATGTTCATTTAAGATGCTCCTGGTCCCCCAGAGCAAGCAGCCAGGTACCCTCCCTAACCCAGAGCTTTCAGTGCTCCCAAGGGCCATGGACTCCTCCCAGTGGATGTGTCTGACATAAGTCGTTGCGGTGGAGGGCAGTCTAGTAGTTAGTGCGGGTGGAGTGGACACTGGGAGGCCTGGCTCTGGCAGAGAGTGGGGTCTAGTGGTTAGAGCTGGAGATTAGGGTTCAGGACTCCTGGGATCTATTCCCAGTTCTTCCACTGACTCACCATGCGACCTTGGCCTTAACTGCTCTCTGCCTCAGTTTCCCCATGTGTAACATGGGGATAATGCTCTGCAGGAGGAGGGGAAGGGGCACTCTGGGACGCGATGGATTAATGCACAGTGCTTTGAGAGCCTAGGGTGGTGGGTGCTACAGAAGAGCGAGTATGTACCAGATGTGACGGGCAACGGGTGCTGCCCACAGAGGTGCCCCAGCACGGGTGTCCACACCGCTCTCCCGCCGGCCCTGTGGCTGCAGCGCAACAGTTGGTGCTGAGATGGGGGATGGTTGCAGAGTGTTAGGAGGCTGCTGGGTGCTCACTGCAGAGCCCTGGGTCCCCTAGAAGCTAGGCTGGGGCTGGTTAGCCAGAGCCCCGGGTATCCGAATGCTCTGGCAGCAGCACCTCCTTCCTGGAAGCAGCCTGAGGACAGCAGTGGACTTACGACTTCTGTCTGCCTGGGTCTGATCTGTTTCCGTAAGCGGCGCTGCCTGGGGGGCTAAATGGATCCACGGATCGATGGCAGGAGCTGCTTGCTCTTGGAGATGGACAAGCCTCTTTTGCAGCTGAGCTCAGCTGCTGTGTTGGGCTGGGGGGGGGCTGCAGAGGATGATGTAGGGGGAGGGAACCTCGCTTCCTGGCGGGGTGGGGGGATGAGGGTGGGCAAACAGGAAGGGTGGGGAAGCCCCTGGAGCAGTGGTACTCAACCTTTTCCATGCTGAGACCTCCCAAACCTCCTTCCCCTCTCACTGGAAATCCCCCTTCCCCTTAGCAATATGGGGAGGGGAGGGTGGCCGTGACCCCTTGACATCTGCCTGAGACCCCGAGGTTGGGACCCCTGTCCTAGAGGTTCAGCTGCTCAGAGCTCTCCTCAAAACAGGCAACTTGCAGCCGCCCTGGGACCCATCGCTGTGGAAAAGCAGCAGCTCCCTTCACAGCCCCAAGCAGACATGGGCCTTAGCTGCAGGCGCTGGATCCGGATTCTGGACACCCCAAAGTTTGCATCTGAGGGTTTAGTTTTGCTATTTGCAGCAATGAGGCCATTTGCCAGACCCAGATGTAAGATCTGGATTCCCACGTCCCGAGCTGAAGGAGGCTGGACCTGGGCTCACTGTTCTGACCCATCAACAGCTGAAGGAGCCTTGTCCGGGATGCCAGACGGTGCCATCAAAGAGCTTCCATGCACACAACTACATTCCTGCTCCGCCTCATTCCCTGCCTCAAGCCCACGACTGCAAAGGTCCCCGGTGGTCCAGCTGCCATTTGTCATCTGCTGCCCATAGCATCGTTAGCCAGCCTCCCTGCTGGGCACGAGACAACCTGCCTTGTGGAGAAAGGCAGCAGGAGGGTGAGAGCAGGTGGATCTGTCTGTCCTCCCCACACTGCCGCTGTCTCTGGAGCATGGAAATCACCATCTCATTAAAGCTGGGGCCATGATTAGGCCCCATGGCATCTTGCCCACACAAGGCAGCAGCTGCTAGAGAGAGGGGCTACTGCCCAGGGAATGGGAGCCAGATGAGCTGTGGCTCGTCCAGGCAGAGTTTGCCTGTAATTACTATCCCCTCCTTGGGACCCGTGACCATAGCCCCGGTGGCAGAGGCTGCATGGCCAGCCCAGTCACTCCTTGGCCCTTCTGAGACCGCTGGTGCCAGCAGTTGGCGGTTCTGTGATGTGCAAGCCAGAAGCTGGATTGACACCAGACAAACTTAGTCCGTGCATGGGGCCCTCCATTGGGGCCAGGGATGGGCCAGCGACCCAAGCCTGATCCCAAGGAGCAACCCAGTCCCCTGGTTAGTACCTCAATGCCGCCTCATCAGGTCTCAGCTGAGGCATGCCTCAAACTTCCACCTGTGTTCCAGTCAGGGGGGCATCTCCCCTCCCAACTCATCTCCCGTCCTTCTGCTTCATCTTCCCTCTGAGCCACGGAGCCAGCACTGGCTGCTCGGGATCCCAGAGCCTGGCGGGGCTGAAGCTGCCAGGCCAGAGAACGAGAAGAGTCTCCAGGCCGCTCTGGATCCACCTCCAGGTGCAGGATGTGCCAGAGGCTGGGAAGCCCTTTGGGAGGAATTAATGGTATCTTGCCTGCAAATCTGCCCCATTCGTCTTCAAGCTATGCATGTAGGGATCAACGCCCTGCTGAAATGCAACCGCCTCTGGGGAGTTGCACCGTGGCCAGTGCACGTCAGAACAGTGCAGGGGGGTGGATTTTAGCCAAGGCCCCCAACTCCTACCATAAATGCCACGTGCTGGTGAACCCCTGCACAGAGCCTGGATTTTTAAGGGTTCCACTCAAACACTCCCCAAGGCTACTTGGAATTCGATCCTCCCCCTCCACTGGACAAAGGACCCAGCTCTGTTGTTCCAGGGTGGAGGCGGTGAAGCCTGATGCTTAAACCACTAACTCATGCCCTGGCTGGAGTAGGATCGCAATCTGACCTGAGGGTGTAAACAGGTCTCCCCCACGTGCCACCAAACCAAGGCCTTCTCCAGGCAGGAGAGTCCAGGCTCTTGTACAGCTCCAGCAGGGAAACACTCAGTGCAGACAGAAAAAGTCCGGATTTGCACCGGGGAGGCTCAGGCATGATTGGAACCGGGCTAAGCGGCACCACTGCAAATCGCAGTCTAGAGCAGCTTTGCCTGCCCATGCCGGGGTTTGCAATGGTGGCTAGAACTGGGACAAATCCCCCAGGCTAGCCTAGGTCTCACTGTCCCAAAGGGGCACAGGAGAGCTGCCTGGTATTTGCTCAAACCAGGACAGTTGTTTGCGCTGAGGGATCACAGTGCAGGGTCACTTTCCCACCCCTCGGCTGGTCTGCGTTCCAGCTCTCGGCCCATGAATATTTCACTAGCCCTGTGCTAACACGAAGCCGGCTGGAAGGTACATTTTTAACAGCAGCCTGAACAGCGAGTCCAGGAGCTGCCACTTAATGGGTGAGTTATTAAAGGAAAACGTTGAGTGCAGGTATCAATAACCGCACGATCTGCCTGGACTCGCTGGGAGCAGGGCGGCGGGGAATGTACAGTTGCATTTTTCTGTTAATTGCCTGCTGTAACAGCCAGGGAGTAAGTCAAACCACAGACCCGATGGGTCCCAGGGGAAGAGCCGGCCTTCCGAATCCCGCTCTCTGCTGCTTGTAATAACGAGTCTTAATGGGCTACAGGAATATTAGCCAAAAAATAACTTCCCTCTGCTAGGCCAGCAGCAGCTGCAGGGTGGGTGGGTAGAGAGAGCACCGCCAGGTTCCAGCAAGGTCCAACAAGCCTTAGGCTGGCTCGGGAGGTCGGTACTGATAGCATCTGCACAGAAAACCAGATCCTCAGCAAAGCCGCTCTAGTCCCTGCTCTGCTGTGGATTAGCCTTGTAGCCTTGGGCAATCCCTTTAGGCTCAGGGTTTCAACAGCGGCCTCTAAATGTGGGGGTCTCTATTTTGGGGTGCAGAAGTGCTGAGCACCTCCACACCTTGCAGTCCTACCTGAATTCATTAGGCGCTCTCTGGAAATCAGGTGTGTTGGACTAATGGTGGGCACCCTGGAAAATGCAGGGCTTAACCTTGCAATGCCTCAGTTTCCCCAGCGAAGAAGAGGGTGGGGGATAAGTTAGCTCATATTCAGAGTTAGGAAGTGCTGCGTAAGTGCCGAGAGGTGGGGGTGGGAGTTAGCCCACACAAGGGCTGCAGACAGATGAGGCGGCAGTAGAGACATCCATCTCCCAAAGGAACACAGACCTTTGTAGTGGCTAGACCGGGCACTGAGAGCCAGGACTCCTTGGTTCTAGTCCTGGCTTTGGGCGGGGGTGTTTTCTATTGGCTAGAGTGGGGGAGGCTGAGCTTTAGGGCTCCTGGCTTATGTTCCTTACTCTGGGATTGGGGTTGTCAAGCGTTTAGATCAGGGAACTGGAAGCCAGAACTCCTTCCCATTTCGTGGCTCCAAACTATATGCAAGAGTAGTTCACCCGCTAGTGAAATGCAGCCACCTCTGGGTTGAAAAGCAGTGGGTGCTTACCCGTGCATATCCGTCCAACAACTCAGGACCGGACATGAAGGAGAACACATCCAACAGCCACTGCACTTTCATAGACCTCAAAGCATAATTGATAGGAAGCCGGATAGTTGTGGCTTCCATATTGCTACAAGGAAATGTTACCTAGACACATAATAAGTGAAACATCCTCCTTTCTGGGTCTTCTCTCTCTCCGCTTATAGTGCCTTCTAGACATACCCTGGAGTGTCACATTTTGCAGACATGAATAAATTAGCCTCCCATCCACCCTTGGAGGGTAGGTCTGGATCATCATCCCCATTTCACAGCTGGAGAAGCCGAGTCACTGAGAAGGGAAGCAACTTGCCCAAGGCCGCCCAGAGTATCAGATAAGGTGACGTCTGTCACATGTCTCCGCATGCTCAGAAATTTCTGCAAAGCCTTCTGTGGGGCTTGAACTTTTCCATGCTGGACTAAGCTCAAAGGGAGATTTCTCTTTGGAAAGCTAGAGCAAAATCTAGCCACTGTTTTATTATATTATTAATTATTATTATTATAAGAGCGTGAGGGGGAAGCTTTTTCCTGCTGGGAAAAAAATTAATTAATTTCAGATTTTTTTTTTTGTTCCCTTCCATACAGCATAACTCAAAACCCAGCTGACTTGTAAATGCTGAAGCTTTCCTGTTGGCTGGGTTCTCCCCGCTGCCCAAGGCCTGATCTCTGTTTGCAAGCACATATATAGAAATAACAGATACCACGGAGGGAGGAAACATAGCTCTGAAAGAGGCTGAAGGGCAGGGACATTGACCGAGAACTTGGCCGGTTTTTACTGCCTGCTCCTTTTGTTTCACACAACCGGGAAGCGGGGGGCAGGATGGCGCAGGGGGGCACTAACGTAAACGACAGCAGTGGCTGCATTTGTGCATGCTAGTGGCCAGCTTCCCCAGTTGAAGGTTAACTGTGTGTTACACCCAAGCACACCCTTGACACACCACCCCCAGATCCGCCTAGGGCCTGAACACACCCCTGAAGTGTCCCCTCCTCACCCTCTCTGGTTGTGTGCACGACCAGAACACGCTCCTCCCAGCCACCTCTCTGCCTACCCCCACCTGTTCTTCACCCTTGTCGTTTCTCCTCAGAACTCTCCTGCTAAAGCTGCAGGTTCCCTGCTGATTAAAGCCTGGGATCTCTGGCTGCAGGGCTTTCCCCCTTTTCCAGTGGGCCAGAGATGAGCGGAAATGAAGTTCAACACCAGTATCCCCGTGGGGAGGTGGCCCTCCCCCAATTGGAGCACTCTCAAGAACGGGGCCGGGGGCAGTTTGGTTTTTGCAAAGGAGACTTTAATGTGCAGAGTCAGGTTCGTAGTGCAAAGAGTTAATCTTAAAACACACAGCTTTTCTGGACAGCAAATAACAGCCCCTAAAAAGGCAAAGAGACTGACTTTTAAAACATCAAAAAAGGTTGGGTAGGAAGGGAAGCAGCAGTGAGCTCTGGGAAGAGAAGTCCCCCACAAAGCCTGATACAAAACTCTCGCCCTCAGGGGACTGCATTAGAAAAGCAATTGCTCAAAATAAACCCCTGAAGCAGGGCAACCAGAGAGCAGCAGTGAGGGAGCCAGCTTTTTACAAAGGCACAAATCGGGACGGTCTGGCTAACTTTACAAAAGGGGCCGGGTTCGCTGCGAAGGCCTCTGGCTGCCTCCAGCGTCCAAGGCGGATGGTTAGGAAGAAGTGGAATAGCCTCGTCTGTGCTGGGGCAGGTGGAAAGCGTTACGTACAGTTACGGACGCTGCACCTCCCCAAGAGCCTAAGAAGCCTCCTCGGCCAGATCCTCCTCAGGCTGAAATGGGCGTAGCTCTCTGCCCATTTACACCAGCTGACCCGTGCTATTGTATTAGATTGTGCCCGTGCAATTTGTGGCATGAATAAAATTTACTTGGGCTTTTGGTGATGCAGTTACTTCCCCCTTCTTTTTATTTGGCATGGTCTCTCCCCCCCCCCCCCCCGCCAGTCAGCACTAAGGCACTGGAGCACTTTCTGAAGGGACAGAACAAATGGACCACTGGGAGAGAGCTTTGGCCCAGCCCCGCAGCCACCATTCTGCTGCGCTTCGAGACACTCTTGTGGTGATTGGGGGGGGTTTATACAAACTCTACAAATCAATCAGAGCGTTTCCAGGGGAATTCACAGAAAATAAACAATTCTCCGTTCGGATTTCAACATCCCCCAGCAGTGTTTGCAAATGCAGGCGAGGTGGAAAATGAAAGGGACTGGCCAGACGGAGAGGAAAGCAACATTTGAAACAGACTGCAGCTGGGGGAGAGGGAAACCTTTTTTTTTT
Source organism: Terrapene triunguis (assembly GCF_002925995.2). Classification (NCBI taxonomy): domain Eukaryota; kingdom Metazoa; phylum Chordata; order Testudines; family Emydidae; genus Terrapene; species Terrapene triunguis. The sequence goes on from NW_020664725.1 coordinate 12,527,631, forward strand.
AAATAGCAAAGTAAAAGATTGTAAACACAAGGACTGCAAGCCAGGCTGTGGGTCAGAAAAGGCAGGGCCCACATTGTACCTCTGGCTGCGTGGGTTACAAGCGAGGGCAGAACTTGATTCGGTGACATCTTGCTTTTGCCACCCTAGATTTCAAGTGTAAGGTGCTCAGAAGGGGCGGAGAAGGATATTTTTCATCCCCTTGCCAGCAGCATCACACCGCAGCCATTCAAATGCTTGTCTATGATTCTTTTTTTAATCGATCAGAAAATGAAAGCTGTGTCATTTTATGTCTCAGTGGCCCACTAGCAGCACTGCTCCCTTGCAGCTTTCGAGGTTAGAAGCTTAACCTCGCAGGTGCTGCATCTCACCCTTCACGCTTGTCTGCCAGGTGACGCTCCAGCAAGAAACATGGCAACTCTCCGCCAATGCCTGGATCAGCCTCCCCAAGACCATCAAGCACACAAATATGGGTGGTTTCCTGCAGGCTGTTGTGTGGCGTGCTGTGCCCTGCCCTTGGTAGAACTGTTTGGTTCTGGCCTCCATGCAGGGACCGCCGCATATACTAATGCCTTAGAGAGACCAGAGGTAAATCCTGCACCTAAAGAAGTCAATTTTCCCATTGCCATCAGTACAGCCAGCATTTCACCCTAAGGCTGTAATACCGTCCCACGAAGTGCTTATAACTATTCAGTTACATTCACACTGACTAGCCCGCATCTCGTTATGACATAGTAGAATTCTGCAGTGTAAACAAACTCATTCGATCCTCCCCAAGTGCTCTCTGGCCTTAATGCAGGGCTTCATTTGGGGTTAGACCAACTATCAATTATTTATTAGCTTGAGAGAGAACAAAAACATCCCTCCGCCCTCTTGTCTTGTGGTCCAGGGGCTCTTTCCAATTTCAGCACTGACGATTAAATTGATTCTGGCACTCTTATAACCCATCTCAAGCATCCGGGAACACGAGAGGGTTTTAGTTTAAATATCTAACTGTCGGCTCACTGATCTCTTGGAATTACGCTTACTGGCAAAATGCTGACAGGCCCTCCAGACTTCCCAGTCCAGACACTACTGCTAAGTTTCACTGCAGGGGGATGGTGCAAAAGCAAAGGAGATCTCAGGATACGTTTCACATTTCAGGCCGTCGGTAAAACACAACACTATATAATCCCACTCTAAATTACATCCCCTATATGTGCAATCACAGCTTCATCACACATGGAAAAGCACTTGCTCCCCAGAGCCTGCACGTCTCAGAGGTCCAGCATTGGGATTTGGAGCTTCCCCCCTCGGAGACCTCTCCTTCAATTCCAACCCAGATTGGGAGACAGTGAAAGCGGTTACAACAGGATGGCTCTAGAGCAGTCTCAGTAAAGGCCATGGGTTGAGTAGGCCACAGAGAATCAAGTCCCTTCTAAAGGGGACCCTCTGAGTGTGCAGGGAGGTACAGTGAGATGTGGATGCTCGCATTACTGCTGCCCAAGCTGGACCTGTTCTGTGGATAAATGGAGGCCTTCAGTCTCCACAGCTGTTAAGACAGCACTACATTCATGAGAAGAAACAATCTTCAAAAGGAAAAAAGAGTCAGTTTTCCTCTTCCCCACCCAAACCCCTCCCCCCCCCAAAAAAGCTGTGCAAGGAGTCTGGAATGCGCTATCTTGCATAGGTGATCTGTGCTAATTACGTGCTTGTGTATCCAAGGAGGTGCTGACTTAACTCTACTGTAAGTTAAACTGGAAAGAGTTTGTGTTCTCCCCAGTAGCAACATTTGGCTTGTAACCTGCATCTCTCTCGAGGAGGTGGAGCCCTGAGAGAAGTGGGGAAAATGAGCTGGAAAAATCCCACAGCCTAGTAATTTCCCCCCTGCATTACCGGCTTTTGAAGGGGAAAAAGAAAAAATAAAGACCCCAGATGGCACCAGGATCCAAAACACTGTGACGGTTTCTGAAGGAACGATTAAAGATTGCACAGGGTGTGCTTCTGCAACCAAAAGCCAAATCGGCCTCTTGCTGTGGAGATCACTAGCCAGTCTTTTGGATCAGGCTTGCCCACTCATTAGGGGCTGCAGCCGAGATCCTCAAAAGTATTTAAGTGCCCAACTCCCATTGAAATTGATAGGCATTTGAGACCTAAATATCTTCCAGAATCTGGGCCTGTGAAATTGACAAGACAGCACTGTGGTTTGCTGTGAAACTGACCGAGAACTTGTCAATTTCACGCTGCTGCTGCAGGCTCTCAGCCACTCAACTCCTTTCCTGCCTCCCTACAAGAAAGCAGGAGAGTAAGTGGACACAAGAAGAGCTCCCTCTCCCTCTCAACAGCTGAGAGAAGAGGAGAAATGCCAAGATTTTCAGGCAGTCACTAGCCAAGCCTGCCACAAGTGCCCTCCCTTGCTCCTAATAGCAGGGTTGGAATCCCAGCGTTTGCCCTTTCCTAACAGCTGAGTTTCTTACCAGGGCACAGCCTCCATCTTTCATAGCAGACTTTGACTAGGAAGTGTCTGGATCCTTTTTCAAGCCCTGCTTTGGATACTCTGTATGATGAGCCAACAGAGGAAGATTCTGCATTCCGGGCAAAAGTCCTTGAAATATGGAAGTTTCAACTGCCAAAACCCTCAGTCCATTATTGAGATCGGCTACTGTGCTTTCCAGCGGCAGCAACAAGCAAGTTACACCATAATATTAGTGAAACGAAGCTTCTAACGTTCTCATTGTCAGTTCTTTGGAAAACTCCTGGTGGCATAGGAAGTGTTGAGCTGCTGCTGGGTACCTGGCACAGAAAGTAACACCACCGTGAAGCTGGGGTCCCAGTATTCTCCTGTGCTGGCTGGCACTACGGGTAAGCCCGGTGGAATGTAGATTAAGCGACACCCCGAGCTCACAGGTACACGTCCAGAGTCTGCAGTATCATCTGCCGGCAGAGCGGGCAGTTGCGCTGGTAGATGGTCTGCTGCAGTAGAATTTCGGTGCATTGTTGGCAGAGGCACAAGTGCCTGCAGGGCAGTAGCAAGACTGTCTTGGTTTGGTCCTGGCAGATGACACATTTTTTACGTTCTTCTTGTTCTTTCAGGAGCATCCACGGGTCGTTCTCGGGAGCGACATCCTCGCTGTCCTCCTCCGAAGCATTCAGCTGCTCTTTCCTCAGAGCTTTGGCTCGTGATGTACTTGGTCCTTCGCCTGGAGGCTGGAGGCGCTGCCCTGCTGTGGCGTTTCGACCAGAGGCTGGTTGCGCATTTGATCCTTGCTCAACGTTCGTGTCATGTTGGTCCCCATGTCTTCTGGCTGCCGGCTGCTGCACCTGACGGGCACCACCTGCACCCTGCTGATTGGCTCCAGGCAGCCCTGGTCTTCCCTGATGAGCTCCTCCAGGAGCAGCTGGCCTATGAAAGGCTGTAGCTGCCCCTTGCCTGCCTTGGTTGGCCTCTGCACCTTGTGGCGCTTGATTGACCTGTTGGTTTGTTGCTCTGCCTCCTCCATTCCAGTTGGCCATTTGGAGACTCCAGCCTGCTACCCTGCGCCAAGCGTGGGAGCTCACGACCATCCCCAGCGACAAGAGCACAATCTGATAGAGGCGCCAGATGTCCCTCCGCAGGCGGTGGTAGGAAGGCAAGGTATTCAGGTATCCCAACACATGGTTTGCCAGGGTCCTTGTCAGCTCAGGGTTGAGGACTAAGGTGCTGACGGTGACAATTAGGGCCAGCAACACTAGGCCATAAAGATTCAGGAAGAAGACGTTAACCAGGAGCTTGCTCATGGACTCTAAGAGTTCGAATGCCAGCTGGCAGGGTGACCACACGAGAATGGACATGGCAATGGCACTGCTAGACATGTGAGCAAGGAAGGCAGTGAGGAGGTCTGTGACTCTTAAGAAAGGGCTGAGGATGGAGTCCCACAGGGCCAGCACCAGATTCTGGGTGCCGATCAGGCAGATGTTGATGATGCTGTTCACGAAGTAGGCGAGGAGGCTCATGACAATGGTAAACACTTCGCATACCTGCCTCAGGAGCGACTGGCCAGAGCCAACCACATTCCAGAGCCCTCGGTGCACAAGTTCCTTGCTTCTCAGGACCAGGTGCGAGAACAGGTTCCCAACCACTTTCAGACTCTCCAGGCTGGAGCAGAAGCCTCGGAACAGGCCGGTGACAGTTTGGACAGAGCCCAGGGCCAGGCAGCAAAGCGCCTCCACCAGGTACACCAAGGAGAACAAAGTCCCATTCCAGCAGTGGATCACACTAGCCACCAGTGCATTGGGCAGGTTGTAGATGAACGTGATGAGCCAGACCAGCACTGAGACCAAGGTGGAGACCAGGAAGAAGTTCACGTTGAGCAGGAGACCCAGGAAATCCAGGGCCATCCCTATGCCGTTGATGACCAGGAACACTAGATCCATGGCTCGCGCCCTGACGAGGGTGGTCCCGGCGTGAACTAGAGCAGATGGGTTGGAGAAGAGGAGAAGGGTCAGGCTTTGATTGGAAAGGTCGGGAGATGGGGATGGTTCCCAGGGGATGGGGAGGGTCCTGCCATGCAACTGGGGGAGAAGAGGATCCTCTGGTGGCTAAATGTGCCTGGGGAGGCGAGGTGGGGTGGGGATCACTTTAGTGTTTCAAGGTCCGGGGGGGGGGTAATTCCCTTGCTACCAGACTGGGGAGGTCTCTCAGACAGGGGTCCCAGCAGGGGTACGGGTGTAAAATCCCTCAGGCTTGGGGGTCCTCTGGCTGGGGGAGGGGGGGCTGGCTTCCAAGTATGGGAGGTCGTCTCTGGATGGCAGGGGTCTCAGTTTCTCAGAGGGAGGGGCTCTGTCTCTAATCTGGGGGGTCCCCTGGGGTGGGAGTGGGGGAACCACTGGGCTTGGGGGGTCCTGCCTCCCCGCACCCCCTTCCTATCAGCAGCGACTCCTTTAAGCGCCCCCCCCCGGGCGATCCCATCCCTCCGCGGCGGGGGGAGCAGCTCCTCACCCCGCGCTCCCACGGGGGGATCCCGGATCGCTTCCCCCCTCCCCCCCGCGGGGGGTTAGTCTTATCCACGTCCCAAGGCTTCCTCTGCTCGGATGGGCGCCACCATCTTGAGTGGGCGGGGCTGGACGCCGGCCAATGGGAGGCGAGATCCGCCCTCCTCGCGCTCTGATTGGGCTGTTTGAAGGACTCCGGGAGGGGGTTGTTTACGTTCCGACGGAAGGGGCGTGGCCTATGGTCCCGAGGCTCCTTTTGATTGGCTAATTCTGGCTCCGGATGGGTGGGTGGGGCTAAAACCACGCTCTGGGCTGAGGATTTAAAGGGACAGTGTCCTACCCTGGGCAGAGGAGTGGCTGGGCTGGGCTGGGCTGGGCTGGGCTGGGCTGGGCTGGGCTGGGCTCGGCTCGGCTCGGCTCGGCTCGGCTCGGCTCGGCTCCAGTGACCTCTGGTAGCACTGCCACCCCCAGGCAGAGTCTGGGCTCATGGCCTCTGGCTGGTGTCGGGCACCTCCTGCCCACTGCGGTACTGGGTCAGCCAGGGGTGCAGCTAGCCCAGGATCCAGTCTGCAGCCAGTGGCTGGGGCCAGATGCAATGACCAGAACAGGGCAATTATCCAGTGATCCATCCCCTGTCGTCCACGCCCAGCTTCTGGCAGTCAGAGGCTTAGGGACACCCAGAGCATGGGGTTGCATCCCTGACCATCTTGGCTACTAGCCACTGATGAACCTATCTTCCATGAACGTCTCTATTTCTTTTTTGAACCCAGTTGTACTTATGCCCATCACACATCCCCGGCAATGAGTCCCACAGGCTGACTGTGCACTGTGTGAAGTACTGTCTTCTGTTTGTTTTAACCCTGCTGCCTATTAATGTCATAGGGTGACCCCTGATTCTTGTGTTATGTGAAGGGGTAAATTACACATCCTTATTCACTTTCTCTACACCATTCATGATTTCATAGACCTCTATCATATTCCCCCCTACCCCAGTTGTCTCTTCCAAACGGGACTGTCCCTGTCTTTTTTAATCTCATTCAAGGTGAAGTGGCCCATTAAAACCCCTGCAGTCATAGCACAAAAAGAGGGGGTTAGTGGGTTACAGATGGTTGTAATAAGCCATAAATCCAGAGTCTATGTTCAGTCCATGATTTTTGTTGTCCAGTTGAGAAATGAATTTAAGCTCCCAAACTCATCTTTTGAAAGTATTGTGCAGGTTTCCTTTCAGGAAAAGGAATGGTCCTTGAATGATCCCTTACAATATGTGCTAACTACTTATGCTAAACAATCTGTTCCGCCTTGCATTTTGCTGTGACGCTTAGCAGTTCCTTTCCCAGACCTGAAGAAGAGCTCTATGTAAGCTTGAAAGCTTGTCTCTCTCACCAGCAGAAATTGGTCCAATAAAAGATATTATCTCACCCGCCTTGTCTCTCTAATATCCTGGGATCTACAGGGCTACAACTACACTGTCTGTTTAGGTGTAAATTAAGTATTCTATGGTTCACAATGGAGGATTGTGAAATCTTCAAAAAAGAGGAAATTAACAGGAAGAGGTAAATAGCGGGTGTGTGGGATGGCCTGATGTTCAGGTGAACATCAAAGGTTTCAGAGTAGCAGCCGTGTTAGTCTGTATCCGCAAAAAGAACAGGAGTACTTGTGGCACCTTAGAGACAAAAAAATTTATTATTATCAAAGGTTTGTTCTTGAGATTTGGGAGACACCCTCTGGGATCCTTCGCCTTGGAAGTAAACTGGCAGTGAGTTGGTTTCGGGAAAAGTGGGTCTCAGCTAAGCTTGGTTGAAGATATGGGAGAGAACTTCGGGGGAGAGAACTAATAAGTTTTCCCCCTGTCTAAAGAAGTTTAAATTTTAGATCAAGAATGAGTGAAATGATGTTGCTTTAAATGTAACCATGTATTGCCATCTCTCACACTGGTTTATATTTGAATCTCTGTTTTTTCTTAAATAAATGTCCTTTTGTTTTATCATTGAACTCAAGTGCTGTGTGTGATACAGACAGGGTGGGCTAAGGTAAAACTAGTAAATTGGGATACATTGTTCTTTGGGAACAGAGGCTCTGGGATTTCTGTGGGTATCCAGTGATCAGTGGCTGGAAACCATAGCGGGTCACTTTGAAAGGAGTCATGGGCTGGGGTATGTGGATTGTCAACCTACAGGGCAAAGGCACGGCTGGTGTAGCCCAGAGGAGCGTGCTTGAACTAACATCCAGCTGGCACAGGCAAGAACCCCACACGCTGGAGGCAGGTGGCAACAAGGTGACTCACAGCCCTGGCTGCCCTGAGAAGTTTGTCAGTGCCCTCTGCCAGTTCCTGGGTCACAACTCCCCTCTATTCCCCTGGGTACACCCCCCCACAAAAGGTAGGGAATGGTGCCTTCCTCCCATTTCCCTGGGTCTCCTTTTATTCCCCCTGGGGAGTGAAGGCAGCCCCCCATTTATTCCTACCCCCAAAGCCCCCCTTTACTTCCCCCAAGACAAGGGCAGCTAACCCTCTTTATTCCCCTCCCTGAGGAGAGGTGTCTTCCCCCACCCTGCCCTGGAATCCCCAGCCACAGATCACGACAGGACATGTAATCGCCATAGTATGGCCGTGTCACAGAAGAGGTGCCCCTGATTGTACCAGACCAGGCTGCAGCAGGACCACGGGCCTCTCACCTTGGCCATCCTGAGCCGCTGCCTTATCACTGCAAGTGCAATACAAATCCTAATGGGACAGATTTCCCAATTCTCAGCCCACTGCCCCTAGCAAGAGCACATTCTGCTTCTTGTTAGGGGTGGTGGTTAAGCAGCAAGCATGAACTGGGAAGAAAGCAAAACAGACGTTAAAATTGCTTTGCTTTTAATCATCTCAACACAAGAAGGAATTATTATTTTTAACATATAAAGATTGATGCTGCCAAAGTTCCCCTCAAAAAGCTGGGACTGGGGTCAGCCTCGGGTGGTCACCAACCAATCCAAACTACACAGGCAACCTCTCATGTCCTGCAAAATCTTGCTTGCAAAAAACAATAACAAATCCAGGAATACAGCTTGGGGAGGTGGGGGCGGAATCCCTGTGTTGCAACATTTTGCATGGTCTCTCCACATTCTTCACCTCTCACCCCTGAATTCCTTGCCCCTCCCCTGTGCAAAATATGTGGGGGAGGGGAAGCGTTGCAGGGGGAAACTAAGGGGTTAATTGCGATCCGATGTCATGTGCTAGAACAATTTCTCGGCTTCAGTTTTGTCCTGCAGTGCAAACTGCCACCTCTAGCAGCTGCCCCTATCACTCCAACCCCATGATTTTCACCCCTGTGTTGCCTGGGCTGTCCCATTGCACAACTGGGGTTGGGTTTTTCCATGATGCAGAGATGTTTGTATTCTGTTTACACAGGTGCCTTTTCTCCAAAGCCCCGGCTCTCTGGGAGAAGCAAGGTTTTAATAGATTTAACAGAATTTATTAGGCCTGCTAAAACCACATACCTCAATCTCAGGGCTGCTTGTTAGCGTGCTGTCCAGCGTTTCCTCCCCTTACCCTGAGCTCTGACAACCCCTACTCCTGTAGCATTAGTTTGACCAGATAGCAACTGTGAAAAAATGAGACAGGGGGTAGGGGGTAATAGGAGCCTATACAAGAAAAAGTCCCCAAAAAAAGGACTGTCCCTTTAAAAACGGGACATCTGGTCACCCTATGTAGCATCCTCGGCTGAGGATTAGAGGGTATGCAAGATGCTGATGGAAAACAGCCAGAGAGCAAAGCTGTGCCCCATGGCCAGGGACAACTGCCCCAGGGTAGCTTTCTCTGACCTCGTTGCTGGTTCACCTGAGCCCCCCTGGGCTTCAAAGCGCCATAGCTAATTAAAGGGCAGCAGTATAGTCGAGTGGTTATCATAGGTCTGGGAGTCAGGACTCCTGGGTTCTATTCCCAGCTGTGCTGCTGACATGCTGATTGATCTTGGGGCAAGTTACATCCTCTTCTCATGCATCAATTTCCCCATCTGTACAATCTGGGGATGTTTGGATCTGGGATAATGGTTTAGGCTTGTCTCTAAATATGAGGCTCGTAGCTGCTTTACATTGTGGTTGAAAGGGGTGCTCATGAGGGCTGGGCCTGATGGTTTGTTATTGTAGGGTCTGTTCAGGAGCTCTGCTGGCATTGGCATCAGTTTAGAAAGCATTTGTCTTGACCTGGGGGGGGGTGAGAAATGGGGAGCTTTGCTGATGCACATAAAGAAAGGGGGAGGTGAGCTTTGAAGCTCGCATGCTGGTCTGAGCCGCCCCCTGCAATCTGAGGGCAGCTGGCGACCGGACTGTTCTATGGAGAACGACCTCGACCTGTGCCACGCAGTTAAAAAGTTCCTCCTTCTAGGAACACCAAAAAGTGGCACTGGCTCTGCCCCGCTGTGCGCAGCCCCTCGATGGCCGATGTGCCGCTCAGGCGGGTTTGCAGCTGCTGCCGTTCCCACTGGGCCTGGGAATATTTTCAGCCTTCGGAATGTCAGTCGGTGCAGGAGGATGTGTCTGGGGCTGAAGGGAAGCCAGCGAGCCAGGTGTTTCGCTACAGGGGGGTCCCAAGTGTGATCGCGATGCAGGACTCCTTGTACTCAGTGACCGCTCGGGGGCAGGTTTGCAGAGCGATAAAACAAAGGAGGGAGAGCAGATGAGGTGGTGGGGAGCTGCGGCCGAGGCCTCTCTTGTCTTGGATCAGTGTCTGAGAACCTGCTGGGAGGGGGCGGGGGGAAGGACTCTGCAGCTTCTGGATCCATGTCTGTGCAGCCAGTAGGTTAAGATGAAGCAGAACTGGAGGCTGCATTATCTGCTGGACTTCAGGCTGGTGGTGTTGTTGGGGGACCCAACAGAACAGTGATCAGAGGCCTGCAAGGTGACTGATGGGAAAGCTGGATTTCCAGCATCGGGGGACAACATGAGACCCCAGCCGAAAGGACTGGGGCAGAACCAGCAGGTAACCGCCGGGGCTCGATGACCAGCTGGCATTCTGTTCTGTTCAGGTTCTCACACCAAGCCCATCACCGTGGCATCTGAGCTCATGGGCACCAGTATTGTCATCCCAGCAGCGTGCTGCAATCTCTGGCTCTCCTCTGTGAGAGGGTGACGCTCAGCTAGCTGAAGGAGAAAGGGGGAGGGTGGCAGGATCGGGGCGGTGCAAGGGGTGTTAACTCGCCAAGCACATGCCTCAGGTGAGCTGGCTTCGATGTATTGTTACGATCACCAGCGACATGAGTGTAGTGAGTTCTCATCCTAGTCACAGGAGAGGTTTGTGCTTGTCACAGAATCCCTGCACCGTCGGGCACAACTGGCAGTGACTGATTAGAGAAGCAAGAATAGCAGGAGAGTTGGGGTGAGTGGGAGGCCAGGCCTGGACTACCAAGGGGGGCTTCAGGTCAGGATTGAGGTGCCCCGGCAGAGCTGTGTGGAAGAGCCCCAGGACTGGAATAATAGCAGGTGGGGGTTGAGGTGTATTTACAGAGCAGGGGAGCTTGCACATTGCCTGCCTGCAGCATTGCCTGGCTCTAGCCAATGTTATCAGCTTCTCATCACAAGCATTAAATTTATGGCCAGCTTCCAACTGCTCCTGCAGTCAGAAGAACCCACGGTCTCTGGGTCTGGCCGCAGAGGCTCAGGGAAGGATATTTTTACTTTACTTCCCCAGTATCCAAAATAAGCCCCGTGCCACCCTGGCTGTGCCAGAGGCTCACCCCAAGGGACTGTACTGACATTCCAGCCCCTGGTTCCCAACACAACGCTCCCCTGCCCCCCACTGCAGGTTCAGAGGTTGCACAGCAAACTGCAAACGGACCCTGAGCCTCCCCGGGAGACGCATTCCAGGCCCGTCAGGCTTTGGAGCCGGTGAGGACAGGCCGTTAGCTCTGTGTGCGAGACCCGGAGCCCAAGGCTTTTTAAGGAAAGGGAAAGCAGTGAACTGGATGAGCCATGGGAAAGTTATCCAAGGAGCTGACTGCTGCACTCCTGGCTATGAGCAATCCGGGGCCCGCAGCTATTCAGCCCTAGGAGCTGCTCTGGCCAAGAGGTACCAGGCGTTAGGAGGCATTGCTGGTAATATTGACAGGGAGCGTAATCTACTCAAGCCCAGGACTGAGGGGTGGGACTCCTGGGTTCTCTCACCTCTGGGAAGTGGGAGTGGTTACAGCTGGGGGGCTGGAAGGCAGGACTCCTGGGTTCTATTTCTGGCTCTGCTGCTGGGTGACCTTGATGCAGGACGCGCCGCCTCTTCCAGTGCCTCTGTTTACCCAGCTGTGGAATGGGGATAGTGCCGAAACATGCCCGTGCTGTTGAAGTGTTTTGCCATCCTAAAGGGGAAAGGGGCTTGTGACGGGCTGAGTCCAATCTAGAAATGCTTTGTCCAAACGAGCGGTGTCCTGTCCCAGTACTCTGCCCTTCCCTAGCTGCTTCCCAGACTTCACTAGCCAGCACTGCCACTTGCCCCAGGGCTCATGCCAGCCCCTGAACAAACCCAAACAGTGCAGAGTTAACTCCTGGGCACTTTTTATTGCTGATCACTTTCAGGATCATTGTCTTAATTAGTGGAGCAGCAAAACCTACCCTCTCTTGCCCCCGTCCCTCTGGATCCTCCACTCTCCTCCTCCCCAGGGTTCCCTTCTGCTGCTCAGGCTTTCACCTTGCGCTCCCCATGTTTGGATTTCCAATTTTTTCAAAAATCTGAAGCAGCCTCTGTCAGTTTCATTGGCTGATTTCTTCGGGCCCCTGAGCTGGGGAAGCAGGAGACAAGTCCTCCTGGGACGAGCAGGCACCATGTCAGCCCATCCCTCACTGCACCTGCTTCCCTCCCCTCCCCTTCCCTCTCCTCCTCCTCCCGCACCATCTCGCCTCTTTCTTCTGGGAGCCAGTCGTGATGGACCCTCTGCTTACTGTGCCTAGCTCCTCCGTGGCCACATCTCCTGCCCACAGCCCAGTCTCCTTGTCCCTCCTGACATCGGGCAGCACTAGAGCCAGAATCGCCACTCCCCAAATCCCTTTAGCAAATGCAGGGTCACTGGAGCTGCGGCCCACGCCCGGGGCGTGGCGTGCGTGCATCATCCTTCCATTGGAAAGGGAGGGCGGGAGGTGGCTGCTTCGACTGTGCTGACACCTCCCTCCTCCAGTGGGGGCGCGTCACCCCTGGGAGCTGCTCTAGGGCGGAGACACCCTGGTACTGACTGTTGTATCGCAGCATGAAGGAACTGCCGGCACGAAGGCATGACTGTATTCCCACTGTCCGCCAGTACACTGCAGCGTCTGGGAATCCCGGTCGCTGATGACTGCATCAGAACAAGTAGATCACAGCATCCAGGAATTCTTGTTGCTAAGCTCTGACTGCATCCCATCTGCCTGGAAACCCCTGTCACTGAAGTTCCTTTGTGTCACCTCCATTATAGCCCAGCACCGAGTCCGTCGTCATCCCCCCACCCCCGCCCCAAATTCCTCCACATCTCCGAGTACTTAGCCTGACCCCCAGAGGTTGCTGAGCTAGCTCTTCTTATTGCAGGCCGTGCTAGACAGTTGCTGGAGGTCACGCTGATTTGCCTTGGCAAAGGAATCGACAGCTGTGCTAACGGCAGCAGTAGCAGGTGCTAGCCCCTCGCCCTCGTCTCTGGATATAGCCCATCGACCCCATGGGCCCCGCACAGCAGTAACGCGATTACTGCCGCCCACCGGAACTGAATGAACTCACCGCTCCGTGTTCTCATCAGCCTTCCAGGCCGAACAAAATAATTAGCCTCCCCTAACCTCATTAGAAGTCATTTACGCTCCTTCGGATGTGGGCGGGCCAGTGAAACAGACCCAGAGCTCAGCGGGCATGACGGGTAGCTGGAGTTCCAGCTCACAGCAGCTACTGCTGAGCCCCAGGAGAGGAGGGAAACTGGGCCTCCCTGGGCAGACGGGTGATTGCCTGGTTTTAACACATACATAGACATAGGTGCTGGAACTACAGGTGCTGGGGGTGCTGCTGCACCCCCTGGCTTCAAGTGTTTTCCATTATATCCAGGGTTTACAATTTGGTTCAATGGCTCTCAGCACCCCCACTATACACATTGTTCCAGCCCCCCCTGTACATAGAACGTTTCATCTTCCGAGCACTTAGTAAACCTTAGTCCCAACTCACAGAGCTGTTGCTAGGTAAGGAGGGGTGGAGAGACTGACCCTGCCTCTGGAATGCAGCCACCTCTGGGGGTGGAATGTGGCAGCTGCTCAGCAGCTCCCTGGGTAATTGTTTCAGACAAGAAACGAAGCTGCTTGTCTCCGGCTGAAGCTTCGCGAGGAGCTCGGCTACGCAGACTGTGGACTCAGGAGACCCGTGCTCAGTTCCCAGTTCTGCCACTGACTCCTTGTGTGACCTCGGGGAAGTCACCCCTCCCTGCCTCCGTTTCTCCCGCTGTAAAATGGGGATGTTGATCCAGCCCTGAGATCCCTGGATGCAGCGTGCAATAGAAGGGCTCAGTATAAGCATTACTTTCAAAGAGCCAAGTCTTCAGGACCCCACTTCTACACCTCATCTGCAGAAGAACATCCCCCAAGCGGCACTGAGGTGCGGAGGGCATGGTTACCGGGCACAGGCAGAGCTGGAATAGTGTGTCAGGATCGGGGGGCACTGGAAGAGCTGTTGGGGGGGAAACTTGCCTAGAGCCAGCTTGCTCTACACTTCACTCTAGCTAGCGCTCGTATTGAGGGGACTGTTGGAGGATTGCAAAGCTGGGGTAAGAACCAGCTCTTCTGGCTCTTGGCCTGATGAAATTCTCAGCCCCGACCCATGCCTGAAGCCAGCTGTCTGGGCTATGGGCGCACGCCCTGGGCAGAGCCCAGCAGATGCTAGGAATGAGCTGGGGGATGTCAGCGGAATGGGAAGAATGAGCCTGGACAAAGGGCCGGAGATTGGAACTTCCAACAAATCCTGATGGATGATGAATGAGATCCTCAGCGGAAGCCAAAGCATTGTCCAAAGCATCAAAGCCGGAGCTTCCTGGTGGGGGGCCCTGTGCTCCCTGGGCAGGATGCCTGTAGCACACGCTCTGCCTGGAGAGGTGACTCTAGCTCCCGGGGCCCACCTACGGAATCTCGTCTTTCCCTGATTTCCCCTAGGACGCCAAAGTTTTAAGCATCCTAGGCTAGAAAGGGTTAAACTGAATGAACCCCGAGCTGTCATTCTCGCCGGTTTATATTGCTGTGTAACTCCAGCGGCGTCAGGGATCTGCTGCAGGATTGTGGCCGTAAACTCCATTTATTATGAATTATTCTGGGGTGAAAATCCAGCCGCTCAGCTCCTGCCTGGGCATGAGTCTCTCTGCTCCATCCCGTTAGCAATTCTATCCCAGCTCCCGGATCCATGTGCAGCTCCCAACTCGGCTGGATCTCTGCTCTGGGCAAGCAGCACTCCTCACAACAGACGCACACACTGCCTGCTGGAGAGGGGATTATAAACACACACACGTCTTCCCTTCCCTCCCCATCACAGCTTCCCCGCAATGCTTTGGAGGAGCAGAGAGCCAGCAAAGCGCTGGCCGATCTCACTCTGCTGATCAGTCTGGGGTTGGCTACTTTGAGTTCAGTTCTCCTCTGGAACCCTCCCTCTCCTAGTACTTGTGAACGTGTCCCAGGGGGTGGGAGCGTCTCCCAGATCCCTGTCTCTGAAGCGGAACACAGCAGGGTTAGTTTTTTTCTGACTCGTTTAAAACAATGGGTGATTGTGCTGTATCTGCTCTGGGACTGGGGAAGCCTTTGTTTTCCTGTTTCCTCTAGCATGGCCTATGGATGTGAGCAGAGATACTAAGGATGACCTCACTGCGCTTTGGGGCAGGCCCAGGAGTGACACAGCGGCAACACAGCATGGTGTCCACGTTGAAACAAGCCTGCTGAATGGAGAGCCGTGGCGGGGTGGGGGGGAGAGGTGTGCGGGCAGCCTGGTCCCTGTCGGATTTGCTTCCAGTTTACACCAGTACAGGTGAGAGGGAACCCAACCCATGGAGAAGCCTTTAATTTCTCAGGTCCTTACTTTCACCAGCACCTGTCATCCAAGAGGTGAGCCCCAAGGTATAGGAATCCCTTCACCCACCACTAAGATGCAGCCACCTCTGGAGTGGGACACGGCAGCTGTTTTAACAGCCCCACAGCCATGAGGCACAACAGGTTAGGATAGGATGCAAAGAAGAAAATTATATGCAGTTGATTTAGGGTCCAGTCCTGCAAGGTGCGGAGCACCCTCAAGTCTTTGGGGTCTGTGGGAGTGGAGGGTGCTCAACAGCTCCATGCAGGGTCAGGCCCTTATAGAGGGTCCCCAGAATAAAGCGGATAGGATCTGTCTTTTCCACGAAAAGAATGGGCTTTCCTTCCTCCTGCCCCTTTGTTCAGACTGGCAGCCTTGCGGATCTCTGCCGGCCGCAGCTGCGAATGTGGGGGTTTCCGGAGCAAGGTTTCTGAAGCAGGGGGATGGCTGTCCCGGGGAAGCTGGGGCACTAATATCCTTTCTGGAAATTCTCCAAAGAGCGCTGGGAAACGCATGCAAAATCCATGGGAAAAACCTGCCCGGCTAAATCCCGCTCTTCCGAGCCAGTGGGCTTCCGTTCCCCTCTGCCCCTTTTTACAGCCCGCCTGATGGTTTTCTAATGTTCACTGGCCTGAGATATTAGCTGTTGAGCTGAGACTCTCTCTCTCTAGGCCACAGGGGTCATAACTAGGTCTGGCTGCAGTGACCAGAGCAGGGCAGGGAGCAGCTGCAGAACCTCAGCCATAAACAGGATCATTGAGAAGAGATAAAAGGGCCACAGCATGGCCCAGGGGCTCAAGCATCAGACTGCGGTCTGGCTTCCCGCTCTGACACTGACTGACTGGGTGGCCCTTGGCAACGGACTAGCCCTTTCTGTGCCTCGGTTTCCCCCTCTGCGATGGCGGTGACCTGCCTTTATAAAGCACGGGGGGATCTGCAGAGGAAACGGGCTGGACAGGAGTTAGGCAGTCACTGTAAGTGCACGTTCAGGGGAGAGCTCCGTGCAGTAGCCCTCTCCTTATCACGAGTCAGCATGTCCTTTGATGAGTCTTGGCTGGGGAGGAGTGTGGGAATCGGCTGGGCAAAGCCACTGGAAAATCGCCCAACCTTTACACCGCATCTCGACTATTTCACCAGCCTGTAAAAAAAACCCGACTCGCCCTAAGCTGGTGAATTTAGCCAGGCTGCCTCCAACCTGCCCCAGCCCAGAGCACGATACAAGAGCCGCCTTCCCAGGATACCGGACAGAATAAAGCCCTGCAAGGAAACTCAGACCTAGGGACAGCAAAGCGCAGGGGCTGTTGTGAGTACGCTCCACACCCAAGCCGGCTAACGCAATGGACCTTAATAAGGGGCTTTGGCACCGGGAGAGGACGGAGCCAGGCAGGGCACACAGCCCGCTCTGGATCAGCGGCAGCAGGAAAAGGGGACAGAGGATGTCGGAGGTTCTACCTCGGTGGGCTTAAGGGGCTGTGTTCCTGCTGCATGGGGCAATTGGCAAAGCTTGAGACTAGAGCTAGTCCTGGGGAGCAGAGCCCCTTCCACCACCCCAACCCCGCCCCACCATCCCCCACTGTTGCTGCTGCTGCCACCGGCGCCATTTCTCTTTCCTGCCAAATTAAGCTTTATTCCTTTTGTCCCCAGTCCAGCGCAAGCAGCCCAGTGACGAGCCCTGGCCACTGGGCCAGCAGACCCGCTAGCCGTGAGGCCGCTGGGATGGGAGATGTGCCATGTAACTGAGACCCAGGGCATGGAATACACCCAGCAGAAGAGTGATTGGAAGTAAACAGAGGTACCGGGGGAAGTCTGGACACGCAGCACGGGCATCCGAATGGCACCAGGCAGTTTGATTTTAGCCCGTCCCAAAGGCATCAGAGTCACTCAGCCACAGCCCAGGCTCCCTCCAGATGTCACTTTCCCTGTGGTCATGGCCGGGGGCTGCTAATGAATAGGTGTTGGTGTGAAGCCGGAGACACAGAACTCCCTGGACCATCAGCTGTCTGAATGAGCTCTGACGGGCAGCGGACAGGCGGAGCCCAGAACATACCCAATGTCCCCTCTGGGCAAACACCCCATGTCGGTACCTGCAGTGTTGCCTGATGTCCCAGCCTCTTGCCACTATTTATAGGGGATGGTGAGGAGGGAGGGTCTCCAGCCCAAGCCCGAATGTCTATGCTGCCATTGTTAGCCCCACAGCACAAGCCCAAGGCAGTTGACCCGAGCTCTGAGACTCGCTGCCACACGGGTGTCTTTGGCAGTGTAGACGTACCCTAAGAAGCAGCTCTGATGACTGTGTGTGGCGTGCAGGACAGACGGACACGCAGGGATGGGTCAGGCCGGCATCTGGGAACCAACATGATCAATGATGCTTTGCCCTTCTGGAGCCCAGAGAGGGGACGTGTGTCACCTGACCACTGAGCTAATGGCAGAGCTGGGAAAAGAACCCAGGAGTCCTAGCCTCTTGCCACTAAAGGCCATGCTCTGGCTCCCAGGCAGTGCTGCCTGTGTAGAAGCTAGGAGGGAGGAGGTGTTAGGGAAGCAATCCATGGCGCTGGTGATTACTGAAAATAAAATATTCTGAGGGCCCCCGGCGTTCCGTGGGCCCGGGAGACACCGGCCTGTTTGATCAGACCTTGATCCTCCCCGGTGTACACTCAGCAAGCGGTGGGCAGCTCCGCACCACGCCAGACACTAATTGACAGCGACACCCTGTCCCGTCTCATCCGGAGCCTGGGGATTTCCTGTAACAGAGATCAACGTCCACAGCATCCAGCCTGCCACCTGGGCCCCAGCCTCACTTTCCCTGGCTGCTGCGATCACTGCTAGCCCCAGAGCCCTGCCTCCGGCCCTCACTTCCCCTCCTCCCCGCCAACCAGTCTTATTGATTTGGATTAATTAGTTAGTTAGCACATGAAGAGGGAGAATCTGGGAGGCAGCTGCTCCAGCCGGGGGCCTCCCCTCCTCTGCCACCCGCCCCAGCTGGCAATATAATCCCAGCCATTGTGAAGGCGAGTGACTGTCTCAGCGACCCTGTCCGGCTCCGAACAATGGGAGCCTTTTCTTGGGCATGTGCTAAAGGGAGAGATGAACTCAGAAGTTTTGCAAAGGAAAAGGGAGGTTAAAAATAGCCGGGGGGAGGGTCTCTTCCCCCCCATTCTCCCGCAACACCAGCTCATTTCCTGTGGGACCTTCTGGCCCATTCTCTGCAGCGACTCGGGGAGCTGGACTGATCCATCCCAGGACAGCAGGTGCCTCTTAAGGACACTGGACGAGCTGACTCTGGGGTTCTTTTCCTGATTCTCTCACTGAAGCCCTGGCAAATCACTTCCCCCTTTGTGCCTTCCTTTCCCCAGCTGTGAAGTGGGGAGAACGACAGTGGCTGGACGCTCGGTTAGTGTTAGGAAAACGCTTTCACAGATTCAAGGCCAGAAGGCACCATTGGGATCATCTAGCCTGACTCCTGCATAGCATGGGCCAGAGAACTGCCCCCAAATAATTCCCAGAGCAGAGGTTTTAGAAATTACATCCCATCGGGATTTCAAAATGGCCAGTGGTGGAGAATCCACCATGACCCTTGGCAAATTGTTCCAGTGGTTAATGACCCTCACTGTGAAACACTTACACCTTATTTTCAATCTGAATTTGTCTCGCTTCAACTTCCAGCCATTGGATCGTGTTCTACCTTTCTCTGCTAGATTGGAGAGCCTGTTATTAAATATCTGTTCCCCATGTACTGTGATCATATCATGGCTTAACGTTAGATTGAGCTGCTTGAGTCTATCATGCTAAGGCAGGTTTTCTAACCCTTTAATCATTCGCATGGCTCTTCTCTGAATCCTCTCCAATTTATCAACACCCATCCTGAGCTGTGGGCACCAGAACTGGGCACAGCATTCCAGCAGCAGTCGTACTGATGCCAAATTGTCACGGGTCAACTGACCACGGGGGCGGCTCCTCCTGGCCACTGTGGGAATTAGCTCCTTCCAGGATCTGCGCCCTCCTCGGGTGGGCTCTCCACCCATTGTCCTCTCACCCTGCAACCTCTCTTGCTCAAGAAGCTGCAGCTTCCTCATTATGACTTGGCCCTCTAGCCAAGTCACTATGGTCCTCCCTACCCTGGGTATCAAAGTCTTTTAGGACAAACTGTCCCAGGCAGTCTGCTCTCCACTGCCTGCTCTCTGCCACTTCCCCAGGGGCTGGTAGGTGAATCCAGAGCCTGCTCTCTGCTCCAAAGTCCAGCTCAGAGACCCACAGCAGCCAAGGTCTGCACCATCCTGGACCTTACTACCTTTTCCCTGAGCTTTTCATAACCTTTGGGCTCTCCCCCTTCTCTGGGGCTGCCAGCCCCCAAAACACCTCCTTTCTCCCAGGCAGGGCACTTCCCTGTGGCCCCCTAGCCACAGCCACCTTCCTGTCTTTATAAACTCAGCCCTACTCCTTCCTCCTCAGCTGGGCTCTCTCATTATTCAGTCTGATTACTTTAGCCACCTGATTTCCCTCAGCTGTGGCCTGTCTGGTTAATTGGCCCACCCTCTTAGCCTACATTAACCCCTTCAGGATAAGTGTGGGGTGAGCACCCCACCGCACAAATATAGAGGTAAAATAACCTCTCCATTCCTACTTGAGATTCCCCCCTTTATACATGCAGGATCGTACTGGGAGCTTATGTTCAGCTGATTTTCCACCACGACCCCCAAATCTTTTTCAGAGTGACTACTTCCCAGGATAGAGTCCCCCATCCTGTGGAGCATGGCCCACATTGTTGACAGATGTATACATTTACATTAAGCCATATTAAAACACATATTGTTTGCTTGCCCCCAGTTTACCAACAGATCTGGGTAGCTCTGAATCAGTGATCTGTCCTCTTCATTCTTTGTCACTCCCCCAATGTTTATGTCATCTCTAAGCATCATTGCTGATTGTAGGTTTTCTTCGAGATCATTGACAAAAATGTTCAATAGTGTAGTGCCAAGAACTGAACCCTGGAGGACCCCCCTGGAAACACACCCACTCAATGACAATTCCCCGTTTACAGTTACATTTTGAGACCTATCATTTAGCCAGGTTTTAATCCATTTAATGTGTGCCATGTTCATTTTATATCATTCTAGCTTTTTAATCAAAATGTCATGCGGTACCAAGTCAAACACCTTACAGAAATCTAGGTATATTATATCAACACTAGGACCTTTATAAACCAAACTTGTAATCTCATCAGAAAAAAGTTAAGTTAGTTTGATAGGATCTATTTTCCGTAAACCCATGTCGATTTGCATTAATTAATAAAGAACTAAAGGAGGGTCATGTAACCAAGTCCTGTATCAGCAGCTCCATTATCTTGCCCAGAATTGATGTCAGGCCAACAGGCCTATAATTACCCTAGTTATCCCATTTACCCTTTAAAAAAGTTGACACAATATTAGTTTTCTTCCAGTCTTCTGGAACTTCCTTAGTTCTCCAAGACTTATTGAAGATCAACATTAATGGCCCAGTGAGCTACTCAGCCAGCTCTTTTAAAACTCTTGTATGCAAGTTATCTGGACTTGCTGATTTAAAAATGTCTACCTTTAGTAACTTCTGTTTAACATCCTCCACAGATACTAGGGAAGTGGAAAGAGTGTTATCAGCACCATATGATTAGAGTATATCATCAGTGTTTTTCCCAAATACTGAATAAATATATTTATTGAACACTTCTGGCTTTTCTGCATTATTATTGAGAATTCTCCCATTTCCAACTAGTAACAGACCAATACCACTCTCAGGATCCTTTTTGTTCCTAATATATTTTACCAACTCCTTCTTATTGTCCTAACTCTGCTGGCCACAGGTTTCTCCTTGGATCCTTTTGCTTCCCTTATCCATTTTTTTCTATAATTCCTAATTTCTTTTATTCATTACTATCAACTTCCCCCTTCTTCCATTTGTTATTGTTGCGGGGCGGTTACCCTGCTCCTAGGGGAAAAGGGTAAGCTGATTGGGGAGGCGGCCACAGCTGTGGCCACACCCAATCAGGCCACAGCTGGCCCTGATATAAGGGCTAAGGGAGGCACTGGGTCAATCTTACTCCAGCCTTTGAGTGGGAAGGACCTAGCTGTGTGAAGGTGCACCAGGTATGCAGAGCAGAGACAAGCTGGGATGCTCTGCTCTGGTGAGTCCCCAGGCTGAGGCCTTGCTGAAGGCCAAAGGAGGTACTGGGGCTATGGGAGATAGCTGGGTCAAGAAAGGCTGCAGGTCCAACCACCTTTGCCAATGATGAGTGGCCATCACAGACTTCAGTTTGCCCTAGAGAATGGGGGCTAGATGATGATGGGTAGTAGCCACTGAGGCAAGGTGGGCATAGAGGGTTGGGGGTTCCCTTGGGAGGGGAGAGCCAGAGCATAGGGACTGCTGTGGGGTAGAACCCCAGGTTAAGGGGCACTGGGGTCTGGGAGGGACATGGGGCTTGAGGCAGGAGAGACACTGGCCAGCAGGAGGTGCTCTGAGGGCTGGAATTGAGCTACTTCCTGGATGACCAGCAGGAGGTGCTGTGGCAGTGAGTGTTCAATCTGCTACAGATTGTAACCAGCTCCTCAGCCTTCCTCTTCTGTTGTGGGATTGTGAGCGCCTTCAGAGAGATGTGCCACCAACAGGGAAAATATGGTATAATTTCCCCCCAAGCTTTCTCCTTTTCATAGTCTCCTCATTCCTTCATTGGGGTGGCTAGTCCCTGTCCCCTTCCTCCAAGCATTTTATATAGCTGGGTCAGTGTTGTTGTTGTTTCTCAGACTGAGAAAATGAGGCACAGAGAGGGAGTAATATGCCCAAGGTGTCACAACAATTCCATGGCAGTGTCAGGAACATGACTTAGAAATTCTGCCTCCCAGTCCCCTGCTCTAACCACTAGACCCTACTCTCCTCCAGAGTGGGGCAGGAGTTGGCTCTACTCAATAGACCTGCTACTGTGGGCAGGTTAGGTCACATCAAAACCTCTTTTTTCTATTGAGAAGGTGCTCAAAGGCAAGTTTTCTTTTCTCAGTGCAGCTAGCCCCTTTCCAGGGCACCCCTGCCTTGTGGTGCTACACCCAGCATTTCAGATGGAATCCAGGGTTAACTGAGCAGCCTCCCCTTTGCTTTGTGCCTGCTCAGCTGAGATTAGCCAGGAACCTGTTTGCTCACTGGGCTAATGGCTTTACTGGCTCTGCCCCAGTCACCCCTTGAGTCAGCATTCCAGACACCTGTTCTGCCCAGTCCTGCTTCCCAAAGTGGGCTCCTGGCTCCCCCCGCACCCCACCTGCCCTGCAGCACCAAACAGGCTGGTTGGAGCAGATTTTGCAGCTGAGTCCTGTTCCACAGCTCCCACTTGTAGGAGGGCCCAGGAGCATTTTTTGTCCCTGGTGTGGGAACTCTGGTTTCTTATGGGCACCCTGTGTGGCACAGAAGCAGGTGGGCCCGAGGCAGCACCCAAGATCTTGGGCTCCTCCAACTTGAAAATCCAGATGGTGCCTAATTTTAAACTCATCCCTTTTTTTCCCTCACAGCTCACGTCTTTCCTTCCTCCTGCTCGCTCCCCAATCTTGATTTTTTCCGAGACGCCATCCCTGCTGTATAAACAAAAGCTATTGTAGCCATGGTTGTTAATCCCCAAATAAAGCACAAGCAAGGGAGAGAGGAAGGAGTGAGGAACACACACAAACTATTGGCTGGGATCCGAGCCCAGAAAGGGGAGCGACGTGAACTGGTTCTGAGACTCAGCAGGACTGGGATGTTCCAGGACTGGGGCAGGTGTCCGAGTTACCCCAGGATCAAATGAATGAAGGTAGAGGTCTAGATCCTCAGCTGGTGTAAGTCCCTATAGTCAGAGGAGTGACACCCATTTACACCAGCTGAGAGTCTGGCCCAGAGAATGAATTCCCCTTTCTCCACTGGTGAAGGGTGTGAGGGTGTCTCTCCCCACTCTGGTATAGGTTTCTGACTCCGTGATGGCACAACTTGCAGGACACCCAGTTGCTCCAATAGGCCCAAAAGCTGCACAAGGGGACCCCATATTTTGGTGACTTTAGGGCCATCATCCCAGGATGACACAGCAGGCCTGATCTTAGTTACACCATGGCCTTTTTGTGTACCTCTCCACAGGAGACCTCCCCAGCCACTGCCTAAGGATCCCTGGTGCAGGGAGCATGGCCCAAGTGCACTGCACTGCTTCGATTTCCTGCTTCCTATGGTGCCTGGGAAGCAGAGAGTGTGCTAGAGGAGCCCTGAGGTTGCTCTAAGTTACACATGGGGCCAGGCAGGGCCCAGCCCTGCCCCAGAATACCGAGTGCAAAGGTGGGTTAGTCTCCTTAGCTCCCTGCAATCGCTGGCAGCAGTAGAGTAAATGAGAATCCGACCTGGTGCTCTTATGCCACAGTGCCAGGTGGAGTGGGTGGAAGCTGGAGACAGGCTAGCGCACCATCTGGGGAGAAACAGGACTAGGCCCCTGGCCTTACTTCAGAGGGACCAAATTCCTCTCGTGTCCCAGGAGAGGGCGACTCTTCCCCCTCCCATGGCAGAAGCGTGTGAAGAGGTCCAAGACTGAACAGTGTCCAGATTCCTCCTTGGACATCTGCCTCTCGTCAGCGTCAGCCGTGAGATCTGGGCAGGAAGTGAGTCCTGGTGAATAATTCATCACGCTGACCTCATAACTCCTAAAAAGCAGCATGAACCTCGGGCTGGAAGAAAGCTGGCGGGTCTGACCCTCCCCAGCTGATCTGCCTGCTTTTAGCAGGGGACAGTGTGACACATGGCTAGAAAGGGTTAAACATCCTGCAAAATAAATAACCCTCAAGAGGTGTAGGGAGATAATGTTTGTGGTTTTGTCTCTTTACATATGTATGAGTAGGATCAACAATGTAATCAACAGTCCTTGTCTATGCTGTATTCTGATAATTCAGAGGTCAAAAGCATTTAAATCAATTGTAAACATCTCTTTGAAATGTTCTATGAATGGCAGAGGAACAAGCAAATGGCCTTATGTTAATTCTATAGCTAAGTATCCTGATGGACCTCCTTCAAAGTCATCCTAATTACTTTTTGTTCCCTGAGAAACTCCAACTTGTCAAAAGACATGAAATTGTATAAAAGATCCTTGGATCCTGATTGTCATCTCAGATTTGCCTAACCTTTGTCAGGGGAGGTTTGAGTTACGGTCCGAGTTATGCTGGTACACCCTGAATATGAGATTTGGACATTGGACTATGACCTGTGGACTATTTCTGAAAATACTTTGCAACTACAAAGCTCACTATCTCTGCTGTGAATCTGCACCTCAATGAATTGAACTCATGTCTGTATGTATATTGATCTTTTAACCATATTCTTTGTTTTTAATAAATTTTAGTTGTTAAGAATTGGCTGTAGCGTGTATTTGGGTAAGATCTGAAACTTTCATTAACCTGGGAGGTAATGTGTCCGATCCTTTGGGACTGGTAGAACCTTTTCTTTTATATAAGATTTACAGAAACTTTTATCATATTTGACATGGGTACCTGGATGGAGGCCTGAGGCTGGATCACTTTAAGGGAACTGTGTTTGGACTTCTGAGGAACCGGTAAGGTAAATTAAGAAGCTGTTTTATGCTGGCTTGGTGAATCTAAGTATTGAATATCACCAGCTTTTAGGGGTTTGGCTGCCCCATTCTTTGCCGTTCACCCTAATTGAGTGACCACAACTGGCCCACACTGGGACCCTGGTCACAGTGGCATAGTCATGCTTGGATACCCATGACCACAGGTTAATTGGGTTTTTGGATCAGAACCACACACTTGTCAAAATTTAACTGATATTGGAGAGTTTAAGGGTTAAAAATCAGTTACTGTGTGACCCATGATCAAGATTCTGACAGAAAAAGCCTGGAAGAATTGTGCTTACAGAGAGGGATGTATTTTAAGCAAAAGGCCTATTGCCTGATTTAGGGTGTTAATAATAATTTGGATAGTAGGGGTTTTTAGGTTGCCAATCTGTTTGATCAGAAGATAAAAGTTCTTGTCCTGGATCAGGCTCCACAGAATTTACAAAGGACCCTCGAGGGTATGACAGGAAGCTCACACTGAGACAGAAATAGCCATAAAGACTTTTTATTACTATCCATGAAATAGTAAGTAAATGTTAAAGTCAGAATTACAAAGTTACACTTCTTTTACTGCTATTCAAAAGATACATATGTAATATAGTATTATATGCTACAAAGCTTTGGTTAATCTACTCACACCCTTCCTCGATAACCTGGTGGTGAGACACAGGAGCAGTCTTGTGGTTCAGGTTTCTTAATTCTTGAGAGAGATGCAGTGCTTAGAAGAAGCTAATGTTAAGAGCTATCACAGCAACTTAAGGTTTACTTGATTAAGTTAAACTTAAAATCAAAAACTAAGAACAAAAGCTTAGGGAAACCAAGCTTAGCCTAGTCCCCTTGGAACTTAAAGTTTGAAAGAAAATGAGTGTGGGCAGCAATGGTTGGTTAGTGTCCTAGATAGATAACATAGAAGAAGAATAGAATAGAGAGAGTAGAAATAGAATACTCTAGCAAGGTGGGTCACCTCTTTTATAAGGCACGAGTGCCAGAAATCCTTCCTCCTATGCCCAAATTTCATTCCTCACCCACGAAATGTTAGGGCATGCTTACTCCATAGGCTAGTATGTTTGTGCATATTGATATGTACATACATGTGGTGTTTTTGTCACTTCAGTTCTTTCCTTGTGGTGTACCTAAGTCAAGTCTGTGGGTACAAACTTGGAAACCCCCTAGACCATTTTCCCATCAGCTATCTGTCTAAAGTCTTAGACATATTTGTGGGTACTTATCTAGGTAAAAGATCTTAATATAGATATGCTAACTTTACCTTAGCTTAACATACAGGATATGGCCTGTAGGTCCCTTTGCATTACAGCCAAATTGACTTTAATATAAATCAAAATACTTAAACTATAAGAAAAAATATCTAAGCAAGCAGGTTAATCCTATAGACCCCAGACCAGGAACCGAAAAATCTGTTAATAGCCCGTGATAAGGAAGCAGACCCAGCGAAAATGCTTGCGGTGAGAAACCAGCAGCTAGAACTTGACCAAAAGCAAAAAATAGCTGATCTGGAAGAAGCTGCTGAAAGAGAGTGTCTGTGGTTTGAACATGAACAAAGAATGGTCTATATTTGATTGCAGAAACGAGAAGTTAAGGCAAAAGTGGACAGACTTACGTGCCAACTCAAAATAAAGGAACAGGAACTGTCATACTGAAAAAACAGTTCCCCTCAACAAAGATGGGGATAGAATCTATCCAGTTTGTAACAATGTTGGTATATTATTTGACTCTAAGCAGTTGTCTGTGTGTAATCAAATTTACCCCAACACTGCCACTTTTTATGTAAATACTTTTACTGTGCGCTCAGGTGAAGGTAACCCCGTAACTTGTGTAGAGAATGTGCAAGTCAATGAGAAAAGCTGTTTAGGGCAAATTGCAGCTTCTAACATCACTCTTGTTAAAACAGATTTTGTCAAAGAGGAAGATTATTTACCAAATCAGAGTGTGAATATTGTAATCCTCTGACTTTACTGTAAGTGTGGCTTTAGCCACAATCTATCTTGAGTGGAATGGTGTTAAACATGAAGTTATAGCTGGTGAAAGGAAGTTATTGCCTAAGGATCTTTTGATTGGGGATGATGATAAAACTTTGTTCAGTCAAGTTGGTGACCTAACCCAGTCACAGGAAAGAAATAGCCCCTGAACCTGTGTCTACTAGGGGCAAGGATTTGCCTATGGAGGGTTTCTCCAAATGTTGGTATGAGGAAGATAGCTGTAAATCCACTAGGACCCTGGTCACAGACAGAAACAAAGCTTCCGGGTAAGCAGAAGATCCACATTCCATCCAGGCCTCTGCTGGGTGATCTCGCTTATCTCTATCTTCAAGATCCCCGAGATGAATGGAGCAGGGTGGCCTTGGTGTAGGAGAGGCTCAGGTTTGAGCCCTGGGCCATTCAGGTGAGTGTAGAAACCCATAGGACTAAAGAAGTGCAAAACACATGCAGGTCCAAAAGCCATACAAAGAGAACCTATATTTTGGTCACTCCTGGCCCCAAACCAGGCCTCTTCTTGGGGTTCAAAACCTCTCCCCACTGGAATGTTCCCATTGACTTATGGCAGCTGTGAAGCTGACCATGTTTAAGCACATTTACTGAACACAGGTGGAGTTTGGCCTCCAAATAAAACCATTTGTTTCTTCTGCCTGTGCATATTGTAACCCCACACATGCTAGCCTTGATTTTCCCCCAGCTGCAGTACACAACTCTGCGCAACAAGCATCAGTTTCACTGTGCAGATGGTCAGAGAGAGAGAAGTGTAATTACCAGCTCTGTGGCTACGCCCGCAAATCAGGAAGGTCAGATAACACCAAGGTATCCAGGCCCATGAATCTCCAGCTGTGGACAATGTTAGCTGAACCCTGAGTCCAGTCTGCTGCCCGAGTCACTGCTTTCCCACCTGGTGTTTGCTTGACGGATGGGGTAAGACAAACAAGGAGGAGGGGAAACCATGGGATTTTTCTAAGGAAAATCATAAACAGCAATGTTGTCAAACCCACATTAGCCAGAGTAACAGCCTGGAAAATTGTCTAAATGTTTATGACACTTACAGCTCCCTTTCCAAACAATTCTGGCG
This sequence comes from Terrapene triunguis, assembly GCF_002925995.2. Classification (NCBI taxonomy): domain Eukaryota; kingdom Metazoa; phylum Chordata; order Testudines; family Emydidae; genus Terrapene; species Terrapene triunguis. The sequence goes on from NW_020664725.1 coordinate 12,555,260, forward strand.
GGCATGGCACGACACTGGGTGATTGGATTGTGACATCAGCACTCCATCGCTTGGCTGTAGTTTCTTTGCATGCTGCAATTGTGCTGGTCCAAATACAGTTCAGGAGTGCAGCCAAAGGACAGCGGGGTCTTGCACCCTGAAAAGGTGACTGGATGAAGCTCATGGCTCACCCGCTTCTTCCCAAGTTGCCTGTGGGGTTTTGCAACATCTGCTTCAATCTCTGTTTATTAGAGATGGGGCAGAGTCGTAAATTCTGATCTGATCGAAATTCAGGGCAGTTTGAATCAGGGTTTACCTCTGTTATTTACAGCCTTTTGAGCCAGGCTAGAACGATGCCTATTATGGAAGCTGGGGTGAGCTTTGCAGAGCTTTGGGCTTTATTGGGGGGAGGGGGGGGCTGTGTGTGGTGGTTAGAACAGGGGTTCTGTGCCCAGCTCTGAGTCGTAGATTCCAAGGCCAGAAGGGACCTGTGATCATCTAGTCTGACCTCCTTTGTAACTCGGGCCAAAGACCCGCCCCAAAGTCATTCCCAGAGCAGAGCTTTTAGAAAAACATCCCATCGGGGTTTAAAAAATGGCCAGTGATGGAGAATCCACCACGAGCCTGAGTAAATTGTTCCCAGGGTTAGTTACTCTCCCTTTTAAAAATGTACACCTTATTTCCAGTCTGAATTTGTCTACTTTGTCTTCAGCTTTTAACCATTGGACCATGTTCTAGCTTTCTCTGCTAAAATGAAGAGCCCGTTTTTAAATATCTGTTCCCCACGTAAGTACTTATAGACTGGGATCAAGTCACCCCTGAACCTTCTCTTTGGTAAGACGAATAAATTGAGCTGCTTGAATCTATCATTATAAGGCAGCTTTTCTAATCCTTCAGTCATTCTCCTGGCTCTTCTCTGAACGCTCGCCAATTAATCAACATCCTTCTTGAATTGCCGGCACCAGAACTGGACACAGGATTCTAGCAGCGGTGGCACCAGTGCCAAATAAAGAGGTAAAATAACCCCTACTCCTACTTGTGATTCCCCTCTATACATCCCAGGATCACATTAGCTCTTTTGGCCACAGATTCACACTGGAAGCGCATGTTCAGGTCATTATCCAGCACGACCCCAACTCTTCCTCTGCATCAATGCTTTCATAGAGTCCGCCATCCTGTAAGTATGGCCTGCATTATTTGTTCTTAGATGTATACGTTTACATTTAGCTGTATTCAAACACACACAGTTTGCTTGCACCTAGTTAACCAAACAAGCCAAGTCTCTCTGAATCAGTGACCTGTCCTCCGCATGATTTACCACTCCCCCAATTTGTGTGTCCTCTGCAAACTTTATCAGTGATGATTTTATGCTTTCTTCCTGGTCATTGATAAAATATTAAATACCACAGAGCCAAGAACTGACCCCCGAGGGACCTCACTGGAAACACACCCCTTTGATGATGATTTCCCATTTTCAGTTACATTTTGAGATCCATCAGTTAGCCAGTTTTTAATCCACTTAATATATGCCATGTTGATTTTATATCGTTCTTGCTTTTTCATCAAAATATCACACGGTACCAAGTCAAACGCCTTACATTATGTCAACACTGATACCTTTTATCAACCAAACTTGTAATCTCCTCTAAAAAAGACATCAAGTTAGTCTGACAGGATCTATCTTCCATAAACCCATGTTGATTGGCATTAATTATATTACCCTCCTTTAGTTCTTTATTAACCGAGTCCCATATCAGCTGCTCCACTATCTTGCCCGGGACATTGTGACCCTGATTCTCTATTGCTCTGCACCTTGTGCAGCCACTTATACCAGTGCTGAGTTCTATTTAAATGGTTGCATTATGTACCCACTTTGTGCTGATGTAATCCTTTGTCCGAGGTGCAGGACAACAGTGGATCAGGCCCAGCATATTCACTGGTTCGAGCTGGGGCCCAGCGGGATTTCAGACTCCTGGGTTCTTTGAGGCTAATTTTTTGAAGGGATCAAAGACTAGCTTGAGTTCATGATCCTAGTTACCCTCCCCTTTAAAGCCTGCTCCATTACATTGGATAATGGAGTGCCACTGGTGGAGAATCAGGCCCTGTGTTTATTGCCTTGGGTGACACCATGACGTGTGTGTTTAGCTGTAGGGCAGCCTATGCTGTGGGGCAGGACAGGCCCCCATAGGCTGAGCTGGCACACGTGGATGTCAGGGGATGAGATCTGGACTGTGGAGGTTTTCCTGCAAATTATTTTCCTCTCTCTTTTCGCAGCGTCTCCCGAGCGTATCCCAGCACAGCTCCTGTGGCCACTGACCTCAGCGAGAACAGGATTGGACCTAGGAGTCTGGCTTGAATGTGCCATCCCCAGCTGTCTAAGCAGTCCAAAAAGCCCGCCCCTTCTCCGCAGCTTTGTCTGTTTGGGGCTCCAGGCAAATCCATTAAACAAGCAAATAAAACAGAAGGAGCGAGATAAGGGGAGAGGGAGCAAAGACCAAGAGACTCAGAGCGTTCTGGTCCCCAGTGAGACGCATCCTCCTCGGCCTGTGCTGGGACCCTGCATGCGCCCCCGGTCTTTCCCAGGAACCCAGCAGCATTTCATACTGCCCCAGGGCTGTGGGGTGTGCCAGTTACATAGCCCCTGGCCTGGAGATGTAGAAGGAAGGGCTCCTGGTGGTTTAATGGGGGTTCAGCCAGTTGGTGTTATGCTGTCTGTGGACAGGCAGCGGTTTTCCAGGGTTTCGTCCCAGAATTTGGAGATGCCTTCTCCCCGTGTCTTGACTGGGCTGTGCCACAACTGACACCATTGGTCAGCCAGAGTGCCTGTGCTCAGCCAAGACCTTCACTGCTACCCCACCTGCCCCTGCCTTGGATTGCTGCAGCACCCCGTTGTCTCTCTTGGGGCTCAGCCAAGCATGCAAATAATGGGGATGGGGGGAATCCTGCCCCGGAGCAGTGTATTCCTCTGGGATTCCAAGGTATGCCCGCTGGCTCCAGCCACAGACAAAGCAGAGCCCTGCCACCATCCACCAGCACCAATGATTTCATCTTTCCTGCAACTGGCCCTTGGTCAATATAAACTGAGCTGGTAATCAGCCTTCTGGAAGCCCAGTCTGTCTGCACAGCAGAGAGCACCATCTGTCTGTCTGGGAAGGGGGAGGTGGATGTGACCAAAACATTGCCTTCAGCCACTGGCTGTTTCAGACACCTCCTTTGTGTGTGGAGGTGTGTGTGTGTGTGTGTGTGTGTGTGTGTGTGTGTGTGTGGGCACCTAGTTGTGCAATATTTGCATGGCGTGTGTGTAGGGAGGCATTTGTGTGTGCATGTTTCTATGAGGGCATTTCTCTCTGTGTGTATATACATTTGTGTCCGTGTGCTTGTACATATATCTGTGAATGTTTATTTGGGCAGGCATACTTATGTGGGGGGGGGCATTCCTGGGTGGGTATGTTCGTGTGTCTGGGCACATTTGTGTGCGTGCTTGTTTGTGTACCTGTGTCCACCCACCTGCTTGCATTACAATACCTGGCTGTACCTTGTTTTTTGATTGAGCACGTCCTTAGGAGGGTGTCTGAAGTGCATGGCTGGAACAGTACTTGCATGTAATGTTTGCAGCTGCCTCCCCCCAGGTGTCAGATAAATTCTCTTCCACTTGTTTCTGTGCAATCTAACTTGCTCCTGGTCTGCCTTTGAGGCTCCAGCTGCTATCACCAGCCAGCACCTGGAATCATATCGAAAACCAACCGATGATGCCATTTTAAGCAACTAATCTAATTTGGAATAAATGGTTCATTTCTGATGAATCATCCAAACCCATTCGGCCTGGAAAGGAGGGGGAAGGCCAGAGAGACAGTGCATCAGAAATGCATCTAGAAGCAGAGAAGAAGGGCAGGGGAAGGACTGCTGTGTGACCCACACAGAGAGAGAGAGAGAGAGGAAGGAGGGGGGAACGAATAAGAGGAGAGCTGAAGAGAAAGCCACAGGCAGGGGGAAGAGACAGAGCAGAAGGGAAGTGATTTGCCTAATGCCCCGCAATGAATTAGTCTCAAAGCCAAGAGCAGAACCCTGGAGTCCTGGACCTAGCTCTCATCATCAAACAGGTCGTGTCTGAGACCTGCAAAGAGGACCCAGAAGTCCTGAACCCCAGCTCTCACTGCTGGACAACTGGTTTTTTTTGGCCTTTTACCATCTCCTTTTCAGCTGCAGGTGTGGATCCTTTACCTCCACTCCACAGTCCCCTGATCCATGGGGACCTTTCTCCTTCTCGCTCCCCTGCCCCTCCTCCCTCTTTCAGAGGGACGCCGATCTGTATCTTTGCAGCTGCAGAGAGGAAGGCCAAGGGAAGCCTTGCAGGTGGGGTACGAATCCCGGTTGCCGTGTTGGGAAGAGACTAAAGGCCGATGAAGCAAACACTCTGAGACACTAAGCATTGAGGGCTGGCAGAGGGGGGGCTTTCTACTACATCCAGGAGCTGCTGAGTAAAGCCAGGTGCTGTCCGCGGGGCCAGGGTGAGCCCCTCAGAGCTGGGGGAAGCTGGGGAGAGCTTCTAAGGGCAGGGTAGTCATGGTGCCGTCCCCTGCTCTACCGCCATCCAGGCAAGGGTCTGGCAGTGCTTTACAGAGCATCTCATTGATTAGGCCTTACGACCCCCATTTCCAAGATGAGGAAACTGAGGCACAGCGCAGGGAAGTGACTTGCCGAAGGTCACCTGGCGAGGCAATGGCAAAGCCAGGGATGGAACCCAGGAGTCCTGGCTCACTAGCCGCTAGAGCATACTGTGGGGAAGCTGTTCAAGGCAGGACAGCCTTTCAGCCCATTTTGATCTCCCAGCTCCCCACAGACTGATCCCTGGCCTTTGTCGCAGGAGCCACATCGCAGCTACGAGAGCCGAATCAAACACACACCGGTCACAGAAAGTGACAGGGTGGTGCCCAGGAGCGAGGGAGCCACGTGGCGGGGGGAGCCGTGCCCTGTGGGGGCTCCCAGGACAGGTAGGTATAGAGGGCACAGGCAGTTTTTGCTGGGTAATTACCGCCTTGCACAGCTCTGGCAGTGATCAAAGGCTCCTCCAGCCACGTGGGCTCTGACGCATTCTCCCTCCCCGTACAGGCCTGAGAACAGCTTTCCCACAGCCGCTGCACTGCACAGGATTCAACAGCTGCATGGGCAGATTTGTGCTTCGTCTGAAAGGGGTGGCAGGGCGGGTGGGGGAGGGGGCGAGAGCCAAAGGGGCTTTCTACAGAGCCATTGTGCTTGGCCGTTTCCAATCTGGAATCCGTGTGTTGCCGAAGGAGCGTGAAAAAAAGAAATTCAGCCAATCTGCCGTTGCTTTCCAGGCTGCCTTGACCCAGGGACAGGCACCTTCAATGGGGAGACAAAGATTGGCAGCTTCACCACAATGCTATGATGTAACACAGGAGCTTTGTGATGTCATCTTGCATCACTCCAGGTGTACAGACAGGTCCTCGGAAGAGCAAACTTATTTGATTCTGCTTTGACCCCCTCCCTCCCCCCGCCCCAGATAAATTCTGGACTCGTTCCTTCTGATTTTAAAAAGGGCCAAGGGCTAACCCAGTGCCTTGCATGTGTCCAATGCACAGTTATTGCGTAGCTTCTGCCCTGGCCCACAGAGACTCCTCTATGCCCAGAGAGACAGCAAGAGGCAGATTTCAACCCTGGCCTCTCAACACGATCCTACCTGTCAAACCGGTAGGCAGGTGCCCAGGTACCTCGCTGAAGTGGGCAAGAACCTGTCTGCAATCCAACGGCTGGGATAGTGTCAGGCAGTGGGAGTTAAGGCCTAAATATCTCTGAAGGTCTGGATCAATGGACTTCTGTGATCTAAACAGGTGCAGCTCTGCTGATGTCAGTGTGTCCAGATAAATTAGCCAAGAGCTTTGGAGGACACTTAAGTTTACTCCTATCCATAGAGATAAGAGACAAGGTTCTGTGGTTTTGAAGAACTTCCTACTGACCGCCAACATAACATTGTTAAATCAAACGCTTCCAGGGTCACTCAAGTCCCATACATTGAATGCTCTTCCCTGTGTTACTGAGACCAGTTTCCACTTAGCACAATGGGGTCTGGATTTCATCTGGGACCCCAAGGTGTCCCTGTAATACAGATAGATAGTGATGGAGAGGAATGAGTTAGGTGTAACAAGGATTAAGAAAGGGAAAGGAGGTTGAATATCAGGAGAAATGGCCCAGCAAAGAGGTCTAATAGGCAGTGGGACAGTCCCCCAAGGGAAAGAGTCAGAATGTAACACACTGGCTTTGTGTGCCATATCCCCTCTCTCAATAGAAGATAACAGCCTACTACTGCTACCACAGCTAGCCCTTTACCTCTGGTGGTAGAGGCAGTGTTGGGGATCCTGCTGATGACCCATGGTGGGAGATGGTCATTACAGATGCCCCAACATTCAGGATATTTAAAACCAGATTGGGCAAACCACTGGCAATGGGGTTCTCAACCTGGGAGTCGCAAACCAGTTGTCGGGGATCATGACTGCATCCATCCTTCCCATACTGCTAAATGGTAGCAGGGTCCCAGCTTGATGGGACAAGTCCCAGGGTGGAAAATCAGATGTACATATCTTAAGGAAACAAGTCTACATTAGGCTCAGCTGGATAGCCAGGGCACCCCAATGGTTTTTTTTTCTTCCATCTCTGATGCCTAGGAGCCGGCTGCTACAAACTTTCCCTGTCCATTTGTAACCCCAAACCGGCTGAACCAGACAAGCTGCAATTCTTCAGGCTAAATTGGAATTAAACCCCCAATAACAGAGTTATAAGCACTTGAAAAACGGACTGTGCCCAGACCCAGTAAAGCATTTCCTCTAAGTTTCCAGTTACAGGGCTATTTATGAGGCTCGAGAACAACCTAGAGACATGGGCTTGATGTTATTTACTTATAGCAGAGACATGATAACCGTCTGCAGCTAACTGCTGCGTCCAAAGGGGAGGAATGTTTTAAGGTGGTACACGGAGCAGGGTGGGTAATAAGGAGTCATGGGATGAAGTTAAGAAAAACTGGCTGGATAACAGGAAAAGCAGCAAGATCTGCTCAGCTGTAGGATCCTCTCAGTGGAAGCCTCATTGCTTGGATTATTTACTGTTTCAAATCATGGCTATATGAAAGCAGCTCCAATCCAGATCGAGGCCCCATTGTGGCAGGTGCTGCCCAGACGTACGAGAAAGATTCCTTACCCCAGACAGCTTAAGTAGACAAGATAGACATAGGATGGGAGAGGGGGAAACTACACAAAATCTCAAAAACCGAAGCCTCTAGACCAGCAAAAGTTCAGCAGGAAACCATCCTGTATGGGCCCTTCTGTGTTTATTTATGTGCAGCAGGCTAAGGTGCAGAGCCTCTGGAAGGCAAAACTGCCAGTGCAACAATAAAATAGGTGTCTGCACATGGCAAAGGGAAAGCTGTCATCTGGGCTTGGAACAAAAGCCAGCGTGAGGGGGCTGGAGAGAAAAACCTGCATCTTCCCAACCAAATCTGCAGCCACAACTCAACTGTTCACTTGGGGGGGAAGGGGTCCCAGAGATGGAGCAAACCAGCTGCTGAGACTGCAGGGGAAGGACCATGCCTGGTTTCCTGCTTGGAGGGAAAGCGGCAGCCGGGGGCTCTGATAAAGCGCAGGCACCTCTGTGTCATTAAAGGGGTGTAGAAATAAATCCCCCCATCTCCCAGCGCTGCCCTCCGGGGAGCAGAGTCTGTGCAGCTTAGGGTGACCAGATGTCCCTATTTTATAGGGACAGTCCTGATATTTGGGGCTTTTTCTTATATAGGCACCTATTACCCCCCACCCTCTGTCCCAATTTTTCACACTTGCTGTCTGGTCACCCTAGTGCAGCTGCCCTGGGACAGCTCCTCTCTCGCCTCCCCCCCCCCGTGGTGCCCCCAGCCCTGGCCTGTCCCCGCTGAAGTGGAGGAGAAGCGCTGAGCTGTGTGCCCGGGGCTGGAGAGATGGGCTGGCTCGGCGCAATCGGTGGCCCCTGCTTGGACCAGCTCCCAGTCCAGCCCCCTCCTCCCTCCCACCTGACGTCAGCCCCTGGGCTTCTCCAAACCCGCCGAGCCTCCCCGGCCTCACTCTGCGGCTGCCGACCATGGCTCTGAGCGGGGCGGCGGGGAGCTTGCGGCTGCTGCTCGGCTGGGGGCTCCTGCTCTGGGGCGCCACAGGTGAGCCGGAGCGGGGCGCGCCCGACCGCCCGCCCAGGGCTGTTTGCAGCGGATCGGACCCTCGCGGGGCGGGCGGGAGAGGGGGCGCTCGTGGCCCCAGCCCCCGCGGACTCCGGGGACAGGTTTGCGGCGAGGGGGCGGGACGCTGCTGGTGCTCCCAAGGCTGGGTGTGCTTGTGGGGGGAGGCAGCCGTGCGGGGCCCCCCGTTGGTGCGGAGGGGCTGCGCCCCAATGGTTTAGATCCGACTCTTTGTGCCTTGGACCCGATCGGAGGGGGGGGGCTGCTTTTTTGGGGCTGGGACCAGTTCGGCTTGGGAGTTTCCACGTGCTCTGGGCTCGTGTCGAGAAGCCGATCCGAACCCAGGCAGCCCCCTGCCCCCGGGGTGCCAATTCCCCCAGCTCTGCAGCCCCATCCCGGATTGCAGCACGAGGCTGGGGCATGCAGGTCCTCCTGGCGCCTCTCCTTGATCCGGAGGGATCAGCGCAGGGCGGGGCTCTGTGTCGGGGTGGGTTTGGGGGAGTGGAGTGGAGGGGGTGGCTCGGATGGAAATTGACCCCTCTCCTGCACCAGCTTGGGTGGAGCAGTAAGTGCCCCTTGCAGCCAGTTTTCGCTCCATGGTGTTCAGTTTCCACGGTGGGGGGCTCTCCCCTGGCTCTGGAGCTGTGCTGGTTTGAGGGGCATCTGGGCAAAGCCGGGCTTAGGGGGCGGGAGTGCCAGCTCCTCACAGCTTTGTGCTCAGGAAGGGGTTTGTGCAGCCAGAGCGACTGGCTGGCCCAGAGGGTGGGGAAAGGGGCTAGGAGCAGAGTGACCCTGGGGCTAGAGAATGGAAGCCCTTGCCGCTTGGGGCGTGGCTTTTGGGCACTGGACCGGACTGATAAATGGAGGGTTTCTGCCTGTGCCTAGCAGGAGCCAGTTTCAGTGGAAGTACAGGGATGATATGTGTCTCCCCCTAAGCTAGGGCCAAAGGAGACATAGGGGGTTGTAAATCATATTTCTATCTGAAAACTTCGGCCTGGTTTAAACAGGGAGCTGTAGTGGAGTAATGAAAGGTGTGATTTGATAGTGATTGAATTAATCTGGTGCAACTCTGGATGCTCATATCGGTTTGAACCTGATTTAGAGCAGTTTAGCTGGAAACCAAGTATCAGAGGGGTAGCCTTGTTAGTCTGTATCCACAAAAACAAGGAGGAGCCTGGTGGACCACTGAACTCTTCATTTTTTTTTTAGCTGTAGAGGTACAGGTTCAGGCTAAACCAAGAGAACCGGTTTGAAACCAATATGAGCAGTTTTCAAACTGATGTAGATTAAGCCAGTACACTTTCTATGTGTAGACAAGTCTTCAGTGCTTAACACAGAGGAAAAACAATCGTGTTGCCCCTTTGGCCTGAGTGGGTAGCCAAAAGCCTTGGGTTTGGTTGTTCCAGTTAGGGGGAGAAATTGATGATCGAGTCAGGGATCTTTGATTCAATTCTGTTTATTTGCAAAGAATGGACCAAGTCCCGTTTCCCTGAACACAGCAACAATCAAACAGGAGACAGTTTCTTTGTTCACAGTTCCAAGCCCCTCGTCCATCCTCTACTCTGCCCAAATGTGCCTTGGGTGCCTTTGATTTGGGTGGTGACAGGACTGTATTTTGGGTGGAGGCTGCGATTGTTTCAGTGACCTGGTCACATAAAGGAGCTTAATGCCCAACCTAGAACAATATTCCTGCAGTTACTTGTCCACCTTATATAGAGTTATTTTCACTGCTTCACATGTATGGTCAGTTTCTCCCTTAGCCGCAGCTCCTCTGTGAATGGTTATAAACCGCCACTCAGGACATACCGTTTAAAGGAGCCTCTTCTCAGATACATGCATTTCTTAACAATGAACCAGTTAAAAAAAAATTCCAGTTAACGGTGTCCTTTTTAAAGTGCGCATTTCAAACGGCATCCACACAGCACTGCTGGCATGCAGCCACCTCTGGGGTGGGGTGTGGCAGCTATACAGCACAATAAGAGAGGAAATTTTGGCCAAGGGGATGAGAGCTAACCCCTGCTCTTATGAAATGATGGGGGAGGGGTGTCTTAATGGCCATGCAGACTCGACAAACCTTGTGATTATTTCTGAAGAGTGGTTTAGGAGACCCCACACGCTGGGGTCTCCTAAACCACTTCAGAGGGAGGGCTCGGTCCCGTCCTGCTGGGATTCAAACTGCTGGTGCCAAAGAACCCAGGAGTTTCGCACTAAGCCATCACCTCCAACCATATAGACTGATCTCTTACCCAGCCAATGTGACCTCCTGAGCTTTCCTGTTAGGGTCACTGACATGTCGGAGCTGGCAGGGGGATGGGCGTGATGCCCTTTCCCCAAACCCTGCTGGTTTAGGGAAGTGGGGAAATCCCTTTCATTAGATGGAGAGAAGAATTTGAAGGCTCTTCCCATATGGCAAATGGGACCCTCATCCCTGAAGCTGTGCTATAAAATACTTCCCAAGCTTTGGATTCCTGTCTGCAGCAGCAGCAACTTGAATTCTGCTGCCCGCCCCAAATCCCCCTCGTATAATGGGGAAGGGCTGGTCCTCCTTCCTATCATACTGCTGGGCAGTGCCGTATTATTGCCTAGGCCGACAAGGCCAAGGCCTAGACCTAGGGCGGCAAATTTGCAGGGGCGGAAGCTCCCCTCCCCTCCGCGCCCCGCCCCCCTGCTCCAGCTCACCTCCACCTCCTCTGCAAGCACGCCGCTGCGTCCTGTTTCTCTCCCCTCCCAGCGCTTGCACCGCGAAACAGCTGTTTCGCGGGTCAGGGAGGGCGGGGGGAGGAGGGGGAACGCCACGCGCTGGGGGAAGAGGCGGGGCCGGGGGCGGGGATTTGGGGAAGGGATCCAATAGGGGAAGGGAGGGGGCGGAGTTGGGGCGGGGACTTTGGGGAGGGGGTTGGAATGGGGGCGTGAAAGGGGCGGAGTTGGGGCGGGGCCAGGGCGGCAATTATTTCCCGGCCTAGGGGCGGCAAAATTATTAATCCGCCACTGCTGCTGGGGGAGTCAGCAGAGAGCGATGTTACAAAGGAAACATGCCAGGGCTTGGGCTTTTCTTCTCCTGGGTGCTTTTGCCGCGGCCACCCAGACAACGAATCTGGGGGGAAAGGGAAGCAGCTTCCTCTTTTATCTTTCTCTTGCTGCTGGCCTCCTCTTTGTAAACCTGGTGCCTTGAACTCCGGCACCAGGGTGGACGCGGGTGTGACTGCCGCCACCAGGGTGTTGAGCTGCGTGTGCTGAGCTGGTGGCATGCATGGGGCTGAAATTTTGGGGCTGTGCTGAAGGCAAGTGTTGCTTGGCCTGGCCTGGGCCCCCCGCCCCAGCACACACAAACGTCTCCCCTAGTTCTAGAAAGCCAAGCGCCGGGCTGCGAAATACCAGGCTTATACCAGGCTTGGGGCAGAGACCTAGCCATACACAGCATGGGCTGCTCAGACAGGGTTCCTGGAGGGGGGAGGCAGAGCACAGAGATAATGGGCACATGGGGGCTCGCTATTTCAGATAGGCCGGGAATGGTAGGCAGTTCAGTCTGGAGATGGGGCGAGGGGATGGAATGGAATAAGGGCAGCCCCTTTCTATCATTCACCCCCTTTTCTGGATGGTCCCGAAGTGTCTTTGACCCATTCTGGGGCTGGAGGCACCCAGCAAAGCTTTGGGAGTGAGGTCACAGACCAGGCCTGGGAGCCAGGAGCCGCCGAGCACTAACGCAGCCACCTGGGACACGTTGCTTCTCCTCTCCGTACGCCTGCTGTCCCCACCTGTAAAACAGGGGGTTTCCGCCCCTCCCAGGAGGGTGGCTCATGCCAGCCCAGTGCTATGGGGGTGTAGAGGGCTGGCCATGATCCTACTGGGCTCCTGCGCTTGTTTGTTTACCCAGCTTGCAAAAGCAAGAAACTCTGGCCGAAGAGCTTCCAGCCTCAGACTCATGGAAAGGGAAGCTGCGAGAGCCAACACGAGGGGCATGGGGGTGAGGCGTGGCAGTGTGGGCAGCAGAGGCTGTGGTGGGCCGGAGCATGGCGAATCTGTATTGATTCCCATCCAGGGCTGGTCGGGTCTATTGGGAGCCGGCCATCGCTTTCCCTTCTATGGAGTTTTCCCCGGAGCCGTGTGTTTCTCTTGGCCTTTCTCACTTGTTCTTTTTTTATCCTCTCTCCATGCTGGTTGTTTTTTTTGTTAGCCTGTGTATGTTTGTGTATTTTTTCCCTTTCCATTCACAGCTGCCTCTTCTCCTATCAGCCAGAGCTCAGCAGTTCCCACTGGGCCGGCTTGCCCCGTCCCCAGGTCAGCACTCAGCCGAGAGCCGATCTCCTCCCCAGGTTGTGTCGGGGTAGTCTGTTATCCAGCCCACTCCCTGGGCTCCATAGAGACAGTTAGCCGTGTCTGTGAAGTCCTGTCCCACTCGGCCTGGCCAAGTTTGCGTCCCATGTTGCTCCCAGGCGAGCTAAATGTGAATAATCAAGGCACAGCCTCGTGAACCCGCCTTGTGATTCAGGGTTTCCCAGGCTGCATACTGCTCCCACGACCCCATGTGAAACCCCACCGCCAGCCCCCGAGCCATCGGAGCTGCATCTCTGCACATCGTGGCTAGTCGGTCACCCAAAGCAGTGCAAGGGCTCGGACAGATGGGCTGGCTCCGGTGGACTGGGAACAGGATAGGGAGTCTTTCACCAGTTCAGAGCCGTCACTGTCTCACGGCCATTCAGTAGCATGGGCAGAGTGATCGGATGGGTCCTAGTCCGGTCCTTGTTGGGCAGTATTCTGCTGCATTTTGTTGCCGGGAGGCTGAAGACTGAACAAGCAGCAGAGACAGGTCAGGGCAGGGGCATGTTCCTCAAGGGGTGCTACGGGGAAGGTTGCCCGGCTGTGCCCTCTGCGATATCCCACCTTCCCCCAGCACTGAATGCTGCTGCAGTGCCCTGGACGCCTCTCCAGAACCCCCAATACAGGCTCTCCAGGCCTGCAGCTGGAAGGACCCCTACCCTTGTGTGGCTTGTTGCCATTGCATGTACATTCAGAGAGTTAGCAGGGCCCGGGCAGATTTAAAGGGCTGACGCTGGAATGGGGGTGGGGGGGGGGGTGAGTTCCACCCCTTGCAGTAGGGGTGGAACTAGTTGATTCAAGGGAGTGGGAGTCAGGACGCCTATCTTCTCCTGACTCGGCATGTGGGGCAAATTGCCTCTCCTCTCTGCGCCTCCCTCTGAGCAAGGGGGCACAGCAATCCCGCCGCCCCCCCCCCCCCCCCCCGACCCCCTGGGCGGCGCCCTGCGGAGCAGTAAGGACAGAGATCTGACAAGTAGCATGAAAGGACCAGCAGCTGCTTCGTAGCAGCAACAGGAGCGCTTTGGAAACCTCCGCTCCCACATCTGGCCAGAGGCCCCCAGCGCGCCCTGCTCTCCCGGGCCTGGAACTGTTGGGGGGTTGGGTTTTTTAAATGACCCAGGTGAGGAGGCCCAGCTAGGGTGCGGGGGCAGGGCCGGCGCCCATCCATCAGCGCTCTGGTTAATGAATATTTTTTTTGTGGGCGAGCCTGGCCACGGTGAAGTGTTTTACGACTCCTGTAAGTGCAAGGCTGGCTCCAAGCATGGAGCTGGCCCCCCTGCCAGCCCACCGCAGCCCCGCCGATGGGGGTTGGGCTCTGCAGGAGGAGGGGAGGGGGGGTACCTTTTCCTCCTGAAGTGTAAAAGGCCGATCTTTGTTCGTGTGCAGTGCTGGCTCCAGGCCCGAAGTTCCAGAACCAGCTTGGAAGGCGCGGGAGCTAACCGCGCTCTTGCAATAGAAAGCTGTAAATCTGCAGGGCTCTCTTTGAAACCCTGCCAGGCAGCTGGGAGCAAAGGGTGCAAAGTGCTGGCTGGGTCTGAGGCTTGATAGCGCTGCTGCTGGTGGACAGCTGACAGGCCATTTCCTGGGGGTTAGCTGCCTCTTGGCCATGCTGGTCCCATGTGTTTTGTGCAGGATCCGTCTGGGAGGGGCTGGGAGCTCCCCCTGCTCCTGCCCTGCACCCTACAGCACCCAATGCTGGGAGAAGCTGGGACTGGGGCAGCTGGGGGCTCCCTGCAGGAGGCTGATACCCAAGTCACTAGGCACCAGCTGCCCTGCAGCGCCTCCTGGTGACCAGTCCCCTCTTATGCAGGCACTGAGCAGATTAACCCTGGGCACAGCATCCTGGGCTTCTCTGAGCTGGTGGCCACAGCCCTGTGAGACGTTCTCCCTTGGGGAAGGGGGGCATCCGATTGCAGGACTGGGGTAGAAACAAGGGGGCGGGAGGTGCTTAAGAGAGGCTGGGACAGCTGGGGGGGGGGGGGTCCTGTGCATGGTGCAGGGCGAGCGAGATTGGTACCTCGCTGTGCAGAGGGTCCAGGACATTCAGTGGTGGCTGACCTTATCTGTGCAGCTCTGAGGGGGAGGAGCCACCTCCCCTGGACCGTGCCCTTGGCTGATTGAGAGTCTCCCCTAGGGTCTGGTGGTGGCCTCCTTGGCCCGATACCTGCTAGCTTCTCTTGCCCTCTCTCTGCCGTGGGAGGGGATGGGCGTGGGGGTGGGTTCTGGGAAGTTACTGTTCCGTTGGGGGGGGGGGAGGTGTGGCTTGAATCCCAGGCCCCTTGGTGCAGGAGCCGTCCCCGCCCCCTTGTTCTCTGCCATGGGCCGGTAGAACCTGATGGGCATGGGTCCGCACTCTGGGGCTGCCGGGCACCAGGAGCCATGTTCCAGTTGAGCCAGTCCCCAGCCTGGTTCGTGGCCCCGCTGGCCGAGCCGTGATGGCTCCTGTCCCTCACTGCCCACGAAGCCTTTCTCTGGGGCTCCTTTCCTGGGCTCTCCCGCCGCTGATGGCAAACAGATGTGCATCTGGCCCTGCCCACAGGGCTCCAAGTCCTGCCTTTGCCCCTCCACTGAGCCTGAGGGGCCCTGCTCTGGCTATGCAGCGCCCACCCTTACCGGCCTCTTCCCCAGGGCTGGGGACCTTCCTCCTAAGAGGGACCCCAAGGTTGGCTCTGTGCGGGCTCCTGGCTGCCTTCGCCATGGGGAAGAGTGGTGGGGGGCCATGAGCCCCTGTTGTCCCCCGGCCCAGGCTGTGGCAGTGCAAGTCCCCCTCCCTCCCCCTGCCACTGGCAGACATGTCCAAGGCAGGGGAGTCTGGATCTCCAGTCCCCAGCCACCTTCCATTGTGTGCCTGACTCTTCAAAGCAGGGAGAGCTTGGTTCAATGCAAACAAAGCCAGCTGTGCCTGCTTGTCCTCTCCCCTGCCGGCCCCTTCCAGGCAGATGCCCATTAGCCCGTTCTCCACCACGACTACTCCAAATCCCTCTCCCCACTGAGTGTGGACCCCAAAAGCCAGGAGACACCAGGCTGGTCCAGTGGAGTGGCCCTGAGTGACAGTGGAGTCATGCCCAGCGCCTCTCCAGGCTGAGGTTGGGGGGAAGTGGGCGTTAGACCGACGATGGATCCTCTCTGGCTGCTGGGGGTTTGGAGCGGGGAGCTTCCCTTTCTGCTGTGAGAAAGGTCTCTCTGTTTCCTGGGCCGCCCCGGCCATGCCCTCTGCCCCGGCACAGAAAGTTCTCTGGGCTCCTCGGCACTGTTCCCTCAATGCAATCATTGTATCCCGAGGCTCCCCCTCCAGTGTTCAGGGCCTGGCCCCTCCTCCTCCTCCTCCCCACAGCCCAGGCCTAGAGTCTGCCCCACACAAAGCCCTGGGCCACGCCCCCTCCACGACAGAAGGGATCAAAGCTGTGAGTCAGACGGGACCCTGAACAGTAGGTAGGGGGTGGGGTTGTCACCCTGAGCCAGGGAGCTGCTGAGAGAAGAGGTGGGGAGATGGCAGGGTACACCCAGAGGTATCCCCTGAGCCTGCCCTCCCCGCCATAAAGACTCTCGGCTCAGCCCCTCGCTGTGGTGTTCAGCCTCTCTCTGGGGAGGATCCAGGGCAGTGGGCACTCCGACGTGCCGGCAGTGGGGCGCGGCACGTGTGCCAAGGCTCTAACAAAAGGAACGTTCTTTGCCTCGTGGCGGGTGGCAGATTCCGGGCATTCTTGGGCTCTGAGCTCATGGCACTGGCTGGACTTGTCATCCGTGCCGGAGCTTGAGGGGGCGGGGGGGGGGGCAGGGGGCAGCTGGCTCTCTCTCAGCCTCTGGCCAGCAGCACCAGCTGGGTCTGCTCCTTCCCGCTTCCCCCAGCGTCCCTTCTTTGTGTGTTAGGTGGCGGTGCCTGGCACGGTGGCAGAGCTTATAGCCCATCTCTGCCCAGGAGATCTGGATCCAGGCTTGGGCCCACCTCTCCCCACTGGGGTTTTGCAGCAGGCTGCCCTGACATGGATGGAATCTCCTCAGGCTGCCGCCCCAGCCGGCTGCTCTCTCAAAGGTGCAGGATCTGTGCCTTGATGCGCTCATCACCCGGGGTCCCCTGCCGGGCTCAGGGAGCGGCGTGACCATGGGCGGCAGGTAAATGGGCTGTCCCTTTGCAGAGAGCAGCTCCATCCGGTCCATTAGCCCCCCCCCCCCACACACACACACATCCCAGCTCTGTGGCATGGTCAGTCTCTTAGGCTTCCTCTGCAGCTCGTTAATGATTCCCTTCGTTCACTAACCTCAGCTCATTACCTGCCCTCACTGCTTAATGTGCACTCAGCATGCATGGCCCCTTCCTATTCCAGATCGGTGTATTTCCATGCCTGGGGTGCTTCCCCATCCCCCCAGATCGGGGAAGGGAAGATGGGGAGCCCCAGGAACATTGTCGTCTGCCCTGGATTTCCCTTGTCCTGGTCTTGCTCCCTGTCCCCCCACCACACAGTCTCCTGGGCTGCTCTGAAGCTCACTTTGCTAGCTTTGCCCACAGCCCTGGGGTCCCATTCAATCCCTATCCTTAGCACCACAGGTCTCCCAAGGCCTCTGTGCTCGGGGGGCTACCTGGGCCCCTTCTCCAAACTGTGGGGACAGGGGATCTGCAGGGAGTTGCACCTGCCCACCCCTGGGTTTGGGTTGCCTCAGGCTATACGGGAGAGGATATAGTTTCTCCTCTGGGCTGCTCATTCAATCCTGCCCTGGTCAGTGGCAAGCGAGTGGCTGGCTTCCCTCTGACGGCTGTTTGGCTGCTACGTATGTAACGAGTTTGGTGGGTCTCGACTCAGGTCCTAGTGGGCAGATGTAGACATGGCACAACCCAGCAGCGCGACTGGCCTCTGGGCACAAGAGGCCAAGGCTGGAATGGGCCAGCGAGATGGACTAGTGCTCTCCCTGGGTGTTGTCTGGGTCAGCTGAGTTAATGCTCGGCTGGGGGAGTGGGTCAGGAAAAGCCACCCAGTGTTAACTGGCGACGGGGGCAGCTGGTGCTTGGGGCTGAGAGCACAGAGCAGCCATGGAGTATTTGCTGAGCAAACTTCTCTGTTTGCCTGCCGGGGGGGAAGGGGGGTGCTCTGGTTTAGCAGCATGGGTGCCCCCAACCCAGCAATGGGCGGAGCCTGCAATGGCTCATCCCGGCTCCATGGGGGATGGGGGGGGGTCCCTAAGAACCAGGCAGGATCGCTCCCCGTTCGCCACCGCTGGGCTGTCTCAAGTGACAGAGCCTCCCCCCCCCCTTCCCTTGGGAGCAGGAGAGCTCTTGCTCTTGGGATTACTCCCAGGGCTCCTGTTCCTTCCTGCAGTCCCTCTCCCGTGTGGCATGCTCGCCCTGTGGCTGGCTGCCTCCCCTGCCTTCCTGGGCCGAATCCAGCCCTGCTGGCAGGCCCATTGAGTTCTCTGTCTGCGCCCTGGAATGGCTGGGCTGGGGGTCAGTGCCAGGGCCCCTCATGCTGGGCCGAGCCCCCTTGTTTACATGCGGGGTTTGTTTACCGTCCCCGGGCCCGTCAGTTCGGGAAGCATCTCTGTTCCCCAGCTCCTGCCAGCGCCAGGTCGATAAGCCATTACATTTTCTCCAGAGCTCTGGAGCCCGGCCAGCCGCTCCATTACTGCTATGAGGCTGGGAACACATGTGCCGAGGAACCCAGCCCCCGCCCCACCACCTTGCCAGCATCCCCCGTTCTCTGGTGTCATCCATCAAGGTGCTGGGCCTTGGTCAGGCTGCTTTCACAGCAGTGCCAAGCGGCCTGAACCATCAGGATTGGCCCCGTTTTGCAGATGACGATCTGAGGAACACAGAGATTCGGACTTGCCAAGGTCACCCAGGGCTGGTCCTGGCAAAGGCAGGGCCCAGGGCAGGAGGTACTGGGGCCGCTCCCCCCATCCCCATCGGCTGCTCAGTCGTATTAATTTAGATGGATTAAATGTGCTAAAGCTGCTAATGTAACGCAGTCACTGTCCAGTGGTAGACGAGGTTCGGGGTTTAGTATCCAGAGATCTCAGTGCCATGGCAAAGCCCCCATTAAAAACCCGTCCAACCTCTGATTAAAGATAAAGAAAAGAAGGAAAAACGGTGGCAGCCTTTGAAATATAGGGTAGTGAGTGAGGTTTCATTGCAACAATGGCCCTGGCTTTCTTCCCCTCGAGTTGGAGAGTGTTTAGAAGGAACCACACAGTCCCTTGGCTGGTGCCAAAGGCGGCGATCGCTGGCCTTTGGCGGGAAGGAGAAGCTGGGCTGGAGCTGTCGTCCTTGCTGCTGCTGTTAAAGTCTGACCCTGTTTAGTCTCAGGTGGAGCTTGATGGGGAAGCTTGTACCAGCAACCTCCATCTGTTGTCTTTTCCCCCACAAGTCTCTTCCTTTAAGGCCCCGCAAAGGCAGTGATAGGTGAAATAGCCCATCCCCTCATTACCTGGCCATCACTTACGCCTGATATGGGACACACCAATTTTCGGCTGTTAATTTCCAGTTTCACACCCTCTGTTTTCACCAAGCCTGATTTCCAGGAAGAGAAAGACCCACTCGGGGGCTTTGAAACTCCAGCCTGACTGGATGGGGTGCGGGAGGGACTGGCCAGTCTGGGGGGCTAGGGAGGGAGAGCAGGGCAAGGCCTTGCAGCCAACCTGGGCACAAAGCCACATGCTGGGCAACAGGCCCAGTTGCCTCGCAGGTTTTTAGTACATTAGAACATGAGAACGGCCAGACTGGGTCATCCCAGTGGTCCGTCTAGCCCAGGATCCTGTCTGCCAACAGTGGCCAAAGCCAGGTGCTTCAGAGGGAATGAATAGAACTGGGCGATTATCGAGTGATCCATCCCCTGTCGTCCACTCCCAGCTTCTGGCAGTCAGAGCCTTAGGGACACCCAGAGCATGGGGTTGTATGCCTGACCATCTTGGCTAATAGCCACTGATGGACCTATCTGCCATGAACTTATCTAGTTCTTTTTTGAACCCTGTTATACTTTTGCCTTCACAACATCCCTTGGCAATAAGTCCCACAGGCTAAGTGTGTGTTGTGTGAAGAAGAACGCCCTTTTGTTTGTTTTAAACCTGCTACCTATTAATTTCATTGGGTGATCCCTGCTTCTTGTGGTGTGGAGGAGGAAAGAATGCTTCCTTATTCACTTTCTCCACACCAGTCGTGATTTTATAGACCTCTGTCATATCCCTTCTTAGTTGTCTCTTTTCCATGCTGAACAATCCCAGTCTTTTTAATCTCTCCACATACGAAAGCTGTTCCATATCCTTAATCATTTTTGTTGCCCTTCTCTGTACCTTTTCCAATTCTAATATATCTTTTTTGAGATGGGGTGACCAGAACTGCATGCAGTATTCAAGGTGTGGGCGTACCATGGATTTATATGATATTTTCTGTTTTATTGTCTATCCCTTTCCTAATGGTTCCTAACATTTTGTTCTCTTTTTTGACTGCTGCTGCATATTGAGCAGATGTTTTCAGAGAACTATCCACAATGACTCCAAGATCTCTTTCTTGTGTGGTAACAGCTAACTTAGACTCCACCATTTTGTATGTGTAGTTGGGATTATGTTTTCCAATGTGCATTACTCTGCATTTATCACCATTGAATTTCATCTGCCATTTTCTTGCCCAGTCACCCGGTTTTGTGAGATTCCATTGTAACTCTTTGCAGTCCACTTTGGACTTTATCTTGAGTAATTTTGTGTTGTTTGCAAGTTTTGCCACCTCACTGTTTACCCCCTTTTCCAGCTCATTTATGAATACGTTGAACAGCACTGGTCCCGATACAGATCCCTGGGGGACATCACTATTTACCTCTCTCCATCCTGAAAACTGACCATTTATTCCTACCTTTTGTTTTCTGTCTTTTAACTAGTCACCGATCCATGAGAGAACCTTCCCTCTTATCCCATGACAGCTTACTTTGCTTAAGAGCCTTTGGTGAGGGACCTTGTCAAAAGCTTTCTGAAAATCCAAGTACACTATATCCATTGGATCACTCTTGTCCAGATGCTTGCTGACTCCCGCAAAGAATTCTAGTAGATTGGTGAGGCATGATTTCCCTTTCCAAAAGCCGTGTTGACTCTTCCCCAACAAATCATGTTCATCTATGTGTCTGGTAATTCTGTTCTTTACTACAGTTTCAACCAATTTGCCTAGTACTGAAGTTGGGCTTATCAGCCTGTAATTACTAGGATCACCTCTGGAGCCCTTTTTAAAAATAGGCATCACATTAGCTATCCTCCAGTCATATGGTACAGAGGCTGATTTCAGCGATAGGTTACATACCACAGTTAGTAGTTCTGCAATCTCATCTTTGAATTCCTTCAGAACTCTTGGGTGAATACCATCTGGTCCTGGGGACTTACTACTTTCGTGCCTAGCACCAGGCTCAGAGGGGGAGCACTGATGGGTATGAAGGGGCTGCATTCCCCCCTAATGCCAGGCTAGGTGCTGGAGACAGAGGGTGAAGCGGTTGTACTGCCCCCAGCAGCCCAGGGCCCTAGCGCCAGGCTGGTGTCTGACTAGGACAGCCCCCACACTTGTGCTGTCTGAGCAGGCTGTCCCCCTGGCCTGTGCCCTCTGCTGCTGACATAATGCCCCATTCATGCTTGGCCTTTCCCTGAGCTCCCTGGATCCCGTGGGCGGCAAGGGGCTGGTGACATCAGGATTCGGTCACCCCCCACTCCGGCCGCAGAGACCCAGTCATTGTGCCGCTTGCTTGAGTCACCAGGAGCTCCCCAACGCTGCTTCCTTCTCGCTGCTTTTCACCAGCGGGGAGGAGGTCAGGGGGCCTGGAACGGCTGTCACGCTGGGGCATTGCCCCCCCAAAGGGCCATACCAGGGTCTCTGTCGGGCTTTCCTCCCTCCCACAATCCGGCTGTGTTGTATAGGGCACCCTGGCGTGAGCTGTAACCCTATGGCACTGCATGGAACTGCGCTGGTGCCCCCTGCCCTGCGGAGAGGTGCCAGCGAAGGGGAGAGCAAGGCCTCAGCTGAGACTTGAAATCGGCCGGCAGCGCAGAGGCTGCTGGGGAGGAGAAGGCAGCTCTTGTGTGCGCAGTCCCGAGATTGCATGGGGAGGCGACTGGGAAGGGAGCAGAGCAGAGCGAGGAGTTTAAATACCAGAAGCAGAGCCGGTGCTGGGCATAAACCCACGACACAATTTCTTCGGGCCCTGAGCAGCTCAAGCAGCCGCTTATTTGCTTTTTTAGTATGTGTTGTGAGGGGCCCCAAATATTCCTGCCTAGGGCTCCCAGAGAACTAGCACTGCCTCTGAAAGGGCAGGTCGGTTTTGTAGGTGGCTCCTGAAATGACGGGGGGAAATACAGTGAAGTGGAACTGCTGCTCTTAGAACATAACATAAGAACAGCCACGCTGGGTCAGACCAATGGTCCATCTAGCCCAGAATCCTGTCTGGTGACAGTGGCCAATGCCAGGTGCTTCAGAGGGAATGAACAGAACAGGGCAGTTATTGAGTGATCCATCCCCAGTCGTCAGTCCCAGCTTCTAGAAGTCAGAGGCTTTGGGATACCCAAGCATGGGGTTACGTCCATGACCATCTTGGTTAATAGCCATTGATGGATTTACCCTCCAGGAGCTTATCTAATTTTTTTTTTTTTTTTTTTGAACCCCATTATAATTTTGGCCTTCACACATCCCCTGGCAATGAGTTCCACAGGTTGACTGTGCATTGCATGAAGAATCATAGCACTAGAAGGGACCTTGAGAGGTCATCTAGCCCAGTCCCCTGCACTCATGGCAGGACTAAGTATTATCTAGACCATCCCTGACAGGTGTTTGTCTAACATGCTCTTAAAAATCTCCAATGATTGAGATTACACAATCTCCCTGGGCAATTTATTCCAGTGCTTAGCCACCCTGACAGGAAGTTTTTCCTAATGTCCAACCTAAACTGCCCTTGCTGCAATTTAAGCCCATTGCTTCTTGTTCCATCCTCAGAGGTTAAGGAGAACCATTTTTCTCCCCCCTCCTTATAAAGCCTTTTATGTACTTGAAAACTGTTATCATTCCCCCCCCTGTGTTCTCTTCTCCAGACTAAACAAACCCAATTTTTTCAATCTTCCCTCATAGGCCATGTTTTCTAGACCTTTAATCATTTTTGTTGCTCTTCTCTGGACTGTCTCCAATTTGCCCACATCATTCCTGAAATGTGGTGCCCAGAACTGGACACAATACCACAGTTGAGGCCTAATCAGCACAGAGTAGAGTGGAAAAGTTACTTCTCATGTCTTGCTTACAATACTCCTGCTAATACATCCCAGAATGATGTTCACTTTTTCCCCCCAAGTGTTACACTGGTGACTCATATTTAGCTTGTGATCCACTATGACTCCCAGATCCCTTTCCGCAGTACTCCTTCCTAGGCAGTCATTTCCCATTTTGTATGTATGCAACTGAATGTTCCTTCCTAAGTGGAGTACTTTGCATTTGTCCTTATTGAATTACATCCTATTTCCTTCAGACCATTTCTCCAGTTTGTCCAGATCATTTTGAATTTTAATCCTATCTTCCACAGCACTTGCACCCCTCCCAGCTTGGTATCATCTGCAAACTGTAAGTGTTCTCTCTATGCCATTATCTAAATCATTGATGAAGATATTGAACAGAACCGGAGCCCAGAACTGATCCCTGTGGGACCCCACTTGTTATGCCCTTCCATCATGACTGTGGACCACTGATAACTACTCTCTGGGAACAATTTTCCAGCCAGTTATGCATCCACCTTATAGTAGCTCCATCTAGGCTGCATTTCCCTAGTTTGTTTATGAGAAGGTCATGCGAGACAGTATCAAAAGCTTTACTAAAGTCAAGATATACAACATCTGCTGCTTCCCCCATCCACAAGGCTTGTTACCCTGTCAAAGAAAGCTATCAGGTTGGTCTGACATGATTTGTTCTTGACAAATCCATTATGACTGTTACTTATCACCTCATTATCTTTTAGATGTTTGCAAATTGGTTGATTATTTGCTCCATTTCCAGGTGCTGAAGTTGAGAAATATTTACTTATGGGTGTTTTAAACCTGCTGCCTGTTAATTTCATTGGTGACCCCTGGTTCTTGTGTTATGTGAAGGAGTAAATAACCCTTCCCTATTCTCTTTCTCCACTCCAGTCATGATTTTACAGACCTCTATCATATCCCTCCGTTAGTCATCTTTTCCAAGCTCAACCATCCCAGTCTTTTTATTCTCTCCTTATCTGGAAGCTGTTCCATACCCCTAATCATTTTGTTGCCCTTTTCTGTGCCTTTGCCAGTTCTAGTGAATCTGTTTGGAGATGGGGTGACCAGAAATGCATGCAGTAGCCAAGCGTGGGCATTGTATCCCTGCTCTGCTACTAGCCCTTAATGCACCTATCCTCCAAGAGCAGCTGCTTCCTCTTTGTGACTTGGGCCCCCAGCCAGGTCACAGCGGTCCAGGGTAGCAAAGTCTTTCAGGGCCAGTCTCCACTGCCTGCTCGGTGAGACTTTCCCAGGGGCTGGCATGGGAACCCAGGCTTGCCTTCTACCCCAAGGGCCAGCTCCAGGACCCTCCAATCAACAACCAAGGTCTGAACTATTCTATCCCTGGCTGCTTTGTTACCTCTCTGGCTCCCCCGCAATTCTGGATTTTCCAGCCCAAACACCCTCCTGGCAAGGAGTCACTGCAGGCTAGTTTCCTCTGTGGCTCCAAACATCCCTTCCTTCCCTCAGCAAGTGACTGCAAGCTACTTCCCTATAGGCCCCAGCTGCGCTCAGCTCCTGGGCTTTATACAGGCCCCTCCTGTCTCTGTTCCTGTCCAGCTGAACCTCCTCCCTAATTAATCGCTGCTCCTCCAGATGCAGCCTGGGCAGTTAATTGGCCTAGCTAGCAACCTTAACCTCTTCAGGCCTTGTGTGGAGCAGACACCTCAAATCATCCCCACACCCTCAAGCCTATAAGCCTTGGGGGTGCGGCTGCCTCCTGCCTGGCATTTGCTTCACCGGGGCCGGCAGGGCATCCATCTCTTGTTCTGCTTCACCCGCCGGGGAGACCCACATTATCCTGGTCCTCCACAGCACCCCATAACTTTTCCCTTTGGTACTCCGGGTCCCAATCAGCTATTGGCAGGGCCTGCTCCGTGGCTACTCATTTCTCCGGTAGCACCTTCCCTTGCCCCACAGGATCCCGCAGCCCGCTTTCCCTCAGGGCCTGAGTTCCCACCACAGCTTGCTTCGCTTCAGTGGCAGTTCCTACGTCCCTCTGGGCCCTCTCCGTCCCAAGCGTTTTATCTTCCAACTCTACCACCCCATGCTGGGTGCAGGGTTGACCACCTGCCAGGTCCACGGTCATCCCTGCCCCGTCTACCCTGACAGTCTCCGGCATGTGCCAGTCCCCAGGCACCCCCCTCCCCATGCCTTCCCCTTTGCTACCCCTAAGAGGGCAGAGCCTTTTTATAGGGCCAACCTCAAGGTGCCCAAACCAGCCGCTTGTCCTTGCCTTGTCAATAGGTCGTGCTTCAGCCTTGTCTATTCCCATCCCAGTTCATAAATGGGCATCTCCTTCTTAGGGGCCCCCGCTGACCACAGGCAACACACGCCCGTCCCTTCCCTTCCCTGTTCTCCCCACACGTTGGACTCTTTGGGGTTTCTTGTCTCCCTGCCTTCTGAGTAAGGCTTCTCTCCCCTATACAGCCAGGGCCACTCTCTTTTTAGGCATGTCCTTCACCTGCAAACATAGCACTTCTCTGGCTTCCCGGCCCCTGTACCCTTTCCAATCTCCCCCTCTGTGCCCTCTGCTAATCTCTTTCCACGTGAGCTTAAATCAATACAGCTGCTGTTCAGCCAGCCGTGTGTCCAATAGGTGTGCAGGTACACCTGGGCCTCTCACGGTGTCTGCTAGTTCTCCAGCGCCTGCCTTTGTCAACCCCCTTCCACAGGGGCGGCGACTCTGGGTCCAGGCTGGGAGGATGCATACTGCAGCTCCATTGTCTCTTGCCACTGTCTCCTACCCACCCAGGGTGTGTGATCTCAGCTGATCTGCCTGAAACTTGCCCTCATGTCCCAGGCCTCTGGCTTGGCCCGGCGCTCTGACTCCAGCTCGGGGAGAAGAGGCGTTTCCAGGGAGCCAGGTGGCCTTTTGTCCAGCCCTGTTTGTTAAGCTCTCCTCTCTGGGGGCGGCTGGCAGAGCACACACAGCCCTGGACAGGTGGGATCTGGCTGCCAGCGTTATCGGGGATCGATCCTGCTAAGAAACAAGCAGTGCTGGGACGCTCAGGGTGCCTCCTGCTAGGCGTCTCCTGCTGTGCCAGTCCAGGGCGGGCGCTGGCACCGCCAGTCTGTAACGCTCCTGGGTCGTCTGCCCTTAGACACAACCTCCAATGCCACTTGGCTAAGCCATGGCCCCATATCTGGGCCAGATCCTCCACTGACAGCCCTGTGGGCGAAGTAGCTGCCAGGTGCGGGGGGGGGGGTCCCTTGCCCTGTTATATGGGATTTCCTTCAGTACTCAGGAGGGGCCTGGCCCCATTTCCAGGAGCCCCAGGTGCAAGTTTTCCCTGGGGCTCTTCTTACTGACCCCCTCCCCAGCTGGGAAGAGAGTGAGACAGGCTTAGATGGCTCTGGGGGGCAGAGAGGAGGCTGGTCTGAGAGCTCTATCCAGTTTCCCGTCCCGTTCCACAGATCAGGATTAAGCCCAGCGGGAGATGGGGGCAGGGAGAGACCTGCAGGGGGATTATCTGTGGCTCCCCCACCCCCACGCTCTCCCGTCCCAGTGCTCTAGGGGAGCACGGGGCGATGACACCCCTGCCCTGGACCAGAGCATTAGGCTTCTGTGGTTTGACACTGGCGATGTGGTGCGGGACACAAGGGCCTGGCACGGGAGGTGCCAAAGGCAGGGGGCATGGCCCCGGGCAGGAGACTCGGGTTTGCTCTTAGCAAGTTTCGCTCCAAGCAGGTGCGATTTCAAAGACCTTGTGCTCGCTCTCCAATTAGGAGCCATGGGGGGTGGCCCCCTCTATGTCCCCTCCACTGCGACCCTCCATCCCCTGCTATATCCTGGCCTGGCCCCTGGCGGCGTCCCTTGCTCTGTGATCCCAGCACCCAGGCTGTAGCCCCCCGGGTGTGTCACTTGGGGACCTCTGGCCCTAAGATGCGCCTCTGGGACTCTTCATAAGCGGCCACCCCCCCCACGCACACACCCTGGCTGCGTTCCCTCGGCTCTCCCCCAGGCCTGCGACCCCCACCTCCCCCTTGCTCTGTCCCAACCCCCCCATAAGAACTCCCGGGACTGTGACCAGTGCACCCTGGAACCCCTGCGTTCAGCGCAGCCGCCCTGCCTCGCTCCCCCTCTGGAAACGTGAGTGGCTGGGATGGGACAAAGGTCCCTTGTGTTGGGGCCAGTGCAGGACAAGGCGCTTCCTATCTCGAGCTGCGTGGCTAGATTTTGAAACCACTTCCTGTGCGAGGCGCGTGGCCAGTGCCGGAGCTGCAGAGCCCCTCCTGCCCTGGCGCGGGGGTGTGTGTGTGTTACAGAGGGTGCTCTCACCTCTTGCTTTAACTGCCCCTTGACCACTCCCCTGCTCAGCCCCACAGCCTGCTCCCAGCTGGGATCCCACGTGGTGCCGGCCCCTCCCAGCTGGGATCCAGCCCGTTGCTGATGCGGGGCTGTGCAATCTCACGGAGGGTATTGCTGGCATTTGGGGTCCCCTCGACAAAGACCATGGGTCACCCCCTGCAGCAGGGCTCAGGATGACACCCTCCCTCCCCCACGCCAGGGGAAAGCAGACTGGCCCATAGCGGTGAATCGCTGAGTAGCTCCTGCCCGCAGCCCTCTCGTCTCTGCTCCCGGGCAGAGGCTCTGAACTGGGGGGGGGTTGGAGGCGGGGTGTGACCTGTGGACAACCTCTCTGGGGCCACGCCTGCCCCGTCTCTCGCCTGTGGGGGGCTGAATCCTCGTGGCCACCTCCCTGCCAGACACCCAGTTTTGAGAGACGTGCCTCGGTCGGTCCTGGGAAGCTGAGCAAGCTGGCGACCTGGGCACCGTGCTGTGGGGGAGGCTCGGAGCTGCGCCCCCCCGTGTCGGGAGCTGCTGTTGGCGTGAGTCATGTGCCAGGCTCTGCAGCAGCATCGCTGGCTCATCCCAGTTGCGTAGGCTGTCATCATCCATCACTGGCTGTGAGCACCAGCTTGGCCCTGCTGGGGAGACTCCCACTTGCAGCCCCAGTCGCTGCCTGGGAGGGGCAGCTGGGCTTAGACTGGGCCCACTGGTGCCACAGGGCTTCCCCCCAGCGTGGGTGAGCTGGTGGCTGCATCATGGGCAGCTGAAGCCTCAGAAATCTGTCCGGAGCCCCCCATAGACATTCTGAGGACCCGGTCGTTTGGAGGTACAGGGGGCTCCATCTCTGCTCCCCACGGTCGCTGTCCTCACTCAGATCAGGTGTCCTTCATGACCCTTTTCACTGTGGAGTGACCCCCCCCCTCTGGGCCCCCTGGCTGTGGGGGGCAGGTGGGCTGATTCCGGGTGCTGTGCCCGCCCTCCCCAAGCGTCTTCCCTGCCAGCATTAGTGGGATTTGCTGTCTGACCCCCTCGCCCCCCAGGGGAGCCCTCTCATCTCTTGTTAATTGCAGGGCTTGGCGCTGTGCAGGTTCTCCCTGCCCTACAAAGGCCGGGGCAAGGAGAGGAGGCTCTGTTTGCTGGGCAGATTAATTAGACCAGCTGGGGTCCTGCAGGCAGCAGATGGCACAGATCACAGCTCCTTCCCCGGCAGATCAGAATCAGCGCTGGGGAAGGCTGAGGCAGGATTGGCTGTAGGCATCCACCGGTCCCTTGGGCTGTCTCTGGTCCTCACCCCGACCCCCAGCATGACACCCCCTCCCTTCCATCCTCTACCTCTGCCCCACCTAGCCCATTGCTCTGCGCCCAGGGGAAGCGGGTAGAATTTCCTTGGTAGTGCAGCTGGGAACCAGGACCCCTGGGTGCTGGATGTGAGGCAGGGAGGGGGCATGGGCTCACAATTGGAGGTGGAGGAGCCACGACGCCTGGGTTCTCTTCCCCATTCCAGAAGGCTGAGATCCAGGGGCTAGTACAGGAGATGGGGAATCAGGACTCCTGGGTTTTACTCTCGGCCCTGCCAGTGATCACCCACATGTCTGTGGGTGAGTCCCTTCCCGCACTGTGTGCCTCAGTGTCCCCATAGGAGGGCAGGGTTAATGGTCCATGCTCCCAGGGCCGAGGGGAGAACAGGGGGTTCCAGCCCTGCTTGCATGAGGGGTGGATTGGTGATTCCTCTGCCGGTTGCTCCACGAGCAGCCAGGGCCACGGCGGCTCAGACGCAACCGCGCTACCCCCTCCACCGTGTGTGGGATGCAGCAGCCTCCCTCCACCATGGCCCGAGCTGGGCGGGTCACGACCCCCCTCTGTTGTGGCAGGCGCTGTCTCGTGCCATCTCAGCCCCCTGAGCTGACGGGTGCCGTCTCAGCCGGGAGCCCCCTCTTCTCTGGCCGGAGCCCGGGCCCCCTCGCTCCCCAGGCATGAGGCAGTGGTGGCTCCTGAGCGATCCTCCACCTGCCGGGGCCGGATGAAGCTGCGGATGTGACCAGGAGGCAGGGATTTCCCCCCGGGGTGTGTGTGTCATGATCCCGGATGCCCTGCATGCCCCCCCATCCCCACCTCCGCCAGCACTGCCAGCCAGGCCACCTCAGACCCAGCAGATGTCCTAACAAAGGGGCTGCAGCCTCCGACGTCGTGCTCAGCCGAGCACAACATCCTGCACCAGAAGTGAAGTCAGCCGAGAACATTGGGGGAGACCGGAGGGGGGGGGAGCAAGGCAGTCAGGAGGCAGCCTCTCCCCCCCCCAATAACTGTCCCCTTTGTGCTGCTAATTGCCTAATCCCCACCCGTTCCGCTCTAATCGGCATCTGGAAAGTGACTTACTGGGCTCAGCTGCCTTCCCCACGCTGGGGGGTTGGGGGAGAGCAGAGCGGGAGCTGCTTACACCAAGCGTCTCCCGCCTGTGGGAAGGGTGCCGGGGTGGGGGGTGGAGGCAGCTGCAGGGGGCAGAGCAGGCAGCGTCCTCGGCCCTGGCCGAGGGAGTATCATGGAGGGCCGGAGCTCAGATTCTAGGCCCCGCTGGCTGGGGAGACAATGGAGCAACCAGTGCTGTGGCTGCCTGTGCCATTAGGAAAGCGACGTTCCAGATTTGTCCCACCTGCCCCCAGACAGCTGTGCTCCCCCCCCCCCAGCCTCAGCTGGGTCCCTAGTGGGGAAAGGCCTGTGCTCCATCCCACTCCCCCAGCAGCCAGGCCCCGCAGCCTGGGCTGGATCGGAGCCAGCGCCCCTTAGAGGGGAAGGAAGCAGGGTGTTCCCCAAGCTGTGTGATGAGTTTACTGGCCTCGGCTGCTATTGTCTTGGCCACAAAGGTGTTCAGCTGCACGTGGACAGGCAAGGCTGAGCCAGCCCAGCAGGGGTTAACAAGCTCTCGCTGGGCAAGCAGTGATCCCACCCCCACCCCGCACATACCCGCTTGGGCTGGGCTGGGTCTGGGGTGAAAAGTGGGACTGGGAGGGGGCTGCACATGGCAGGGTAGCTGGACAGTAGCAGTGACTGCTGCCTAATGGGAACCATCTGGGGCAGTGTGTGGAGAGGAACCAGGAGCAGAGCAGGTGGAGCAGCTGGGAGTGGGGAGGATGGGGCTGAGCAGGCTGGGGGAGGTGCCTGGGAGGTGTGGGGCTGTGCTGGCTTGCAGGCATGGGGGCGGCTGTGCTGGTTTGGGGGGAAACAGGGCTGGTAAGGTCTGTACAGTGCTTGGAAATTCTCCCCCACTCTGGCCCTCGACTAATGGTCTCCTCCTGGGCGCCCCCAGCAGCTGCCCTCACCCTGGTGAGCTGGGGGTGCTGAGCCCACTCAGGGGCACTGGCAGGCCAGCCAGTGTTTGCACAGGGATCTTGCAAACAGGGGCCACTCCAGTGTGGGCAGTGGGATCTGCGCGCCAGGCCATGGCATGGGCATGGTGCCCACAAGGGCTCCAGAGCATGGGGGGGGAGCAGATAGGGCACTTCCTGGGGGCAGGTCTGTCCCTTGTTGCCCTTTGCTGGGGTCTTCAGCTCCCCACATCTCACCTGAGGGGCCGATTTTGCTCTGTTCGGGCCCAATGGCAGCACATGTAGAGTCTTGTCTGTGTCGGTGGGGAGGGGAAATGGGGGATCCGTTCTCCTGGCCCCCCTTGCCTCAAGCACAGTGTTTGTGTGGCATCCCCCCCATCACCTTGTGCCCTGTCTCAGCAGTTAGGGCCAGCAAGGTGGAGGTCTCCATGCTGGAGACAGTGGAGGTGGAGTTGGGCCAGACGGCCAGGATCCCATGCAACTTCTCCATCCCCGAGGAGAGCAACTACGCCTACATCAACTGGTTCTATGTGAGTACCAACACCTGCAGGGGGGCCCGGGTTGGAGGACTGATGGGGCAGGATCGGGGACCCCCAGCGGGAAGGGTCATTGGGGACAGCGATGGGGGAGAAGCAGGGGGCACTGGAAGATGTAGGTGGGGGGCAGAAAGGAGGGGCTCGCATGGGAGAGTTTGACGGGGAATAAGGTCCCTGCAGAAGCTCGGTCGCTGGCCTGGCAAAGGCTGGCAGGGGGGGTCCCAGTCAGAGCAACACAGTCTTGCCCCATCTCCCTGCCTGGCCCCTGGAGGAGACATCTCCCCGCCTCCAGCCAGCTTGGCGCCGTGCTAACAAAAGCCTCCACCGCCACCTGGTGGCACAAAGAGGGCCCAACACCTGGTGAGTCCTGGGCTGGAGTGGCGAGTCCCTCTTGTTCCCCTTTAGATCAACAAACGCAACCGGACGAAGATCTACTACATGGTCCGCGGCCAGGTCTTTGAGGCGGAGCCCGAGTACAAGGGCCGGGTGGCCATGGAGGACGACTTTACCCTCACCATCAGCAGGGTGACCCTGCGGGACGCCAGGACCTTCGTGTGCCAGGTCGGGGCGGGCAGCTTAGGGGTGGGCGAGAACCGGACCAAGCTCCACATTTACAGTGAGTGCCGCTGGGCCCAGAACCAGGGTGAGGGGAGGGGCAGGGCAACAGCCTATGATGGGCATCTCTGCGCGAGCCCCTGCTCTGGATAATGCTGCTGACATGTTCCTTTCCCCTCCCCGACTCAGGGCTGCCGGCCCCTGCCAGGGCTTGGCCCAGGGGCATGGAGGCTGATTTAGGCCGGCAGCCTAGGGCAGGGCAGCCTGTGAGTGTCTCTCCGCCTGCCGTAGATCACAAGGCGTGGGCATTAGTGAGAGAGACTAATCCCCACGCCTTGTGATCTACGGCAGGCGGAGAGACACTCACAGGCTCCCGCCCCTGCTGCCATTCCCAGGGTCGCAGCGGGAAGGCAGGAACAGGCTCACGGCGGAGGACAGAACCGAGAACAAGGGCTGGGTCTGGTTCCCTCTTGCGTGGCGCTGGCTCAGCCTGGGGAGGGGTCGGGGACTTTGCCTTTCCCCTCCCTCTCAGTCCGCCTGGCCCCAAACGCCTGCCTGGCCTGCTGCTCTTTTCCAGAAACCCCGGAGCCTCCTGAGATTCAGGTGAACGACGCGGGCATCCCAGTGACGAGTAAGGAGATCCCAAAGGTGAGGGGAGCCAGCCGCGCCCCACCCAGCCTGGCTAGCACCGAGGCCAGAGCACTGCTGGGGGGAGGGCAGCCAGAAGGTGGTGGGACACTACGGGCAAGACGCTCACAGTGCCAGCAGGGGTGGGGAGAACCTTAACTGCCTTGTCCGGTGCAAGCTGCACCATGTGCCATGTTGGGGGGGGGGGGGAACCAGGCATGCTGCACGGGGACCCAGAGGTTTTCAGCACCAAGCGCTCCCTTTGCTGTCTCAGATCGCAGAGTGCGTCAGCAAGAACGGCTTTCCGGCCCCCAACATC
The DNA here is from genome assembly GCF_002925995.2 of Terrapene triunguis. Lineage (NCBI taxonomy): Eukaryota > Metazoa > Chordata > Testudines > Emydidae > Terrapene > Terrapene triunguis. Next base: position 12,587,649 of record NW_020664725.1, read on the forward strand.
ACATGGTACAAGAACGGGAACCCCCTGTGGCAGGACAACACACGTAAGTTTGGGGGCCAGCTCCTTCCCCTTGGGCTGCTTAGGTACGTTGTAGCCTGTGGGGGCCGGAGCTGGGGTAAGGGGCCCGCCCAGGCAATTCCAGGATTACAATGCTCAGGATAATCCTGTATCCTGCTGCAAGGAAGCTCACGGTGACGGAGTGCCCATGGGCAGTGTTGTGAGGAAGCTCACAGCAATCCTGCTCAGCCCAGGGGTGAGAAGCTTGTGCATCCCCATTCCTTCCTTCAAGCAATCCTGAGGTCGGGGGGGCGGGGGTCCCTTGGAGCCAACAGGGTCTGCAGGTGCTCAATCCCTCTTGGCACTGCCCCCATCACCTGCTTTCGCCCAGCAGAAGTCAACATCCTCTCCACCCTCACCAAGGAGTCCAGCGGGCTGTACACGGTGAGCAGCATCCTCTTCGCCCACGTGAGCCGCGAGGACCGCCAGTCCCACTTCCACTGCGAGGTCAGCTACCGCCTGCTAGGGGCCGACCAGACTGCCACGTCCGAGAAGGTCAACCTCACCGTGTTCTGTGAGTCTGGGACTGATCAGCCATGCCCAGGGGAATGACTCTCCATACTGGCGATAACACTCCCCGCGCTACGGGGTTGATGCTGCAATAGACCAGGCTGTAACTTCCATGGCACCGCCTGAACTCCATACGGCTGTTGCTCTGCATGGGGATGGTAGCGGGGGCCTGAAGTGACCCACATCCCCCGCCCCCCCAGCTCCAGGTGTTGCCGGAGGTACATTGCAACATGTGGCATCTGCTCAAGTCCTAGCCCCGCACGCTGAAGCTTGAGCGTGGACGTAGGTGGAGTAACTCTGTTTTCCCCGCGCTCTCCAGCCAGAGTGTCTATCAGATTCCCGCTCTCCTGTTTGCCGCTTGCTAGTTTCTCATGGGCCCCCTGGTCTGCCCGCCCCACGGTCCCAGCTGAGCAGAAGCTCTTCATGTCTCTCTCTCTCTCTGCACCCCAGATTCCACGGAGAACGTGACTCTGGTGATACACTCTCCCCAGCCGCAGGTGCGGGAAGGGGACGAGGTGACGCTGCGCTGCGAGGGGGACGGGAACCCCCCGCCCGAGTACAGCCTGCTGAAAGTGCAGGTGAGCAAAGGGACGGGGCGGCAGGCCAGGGCAGGCAGGCTCTGGATGCCCAGGGGCTGACAGAGCCTGCCTTGAATGTGGGGCTGCCTGACAGTCCCTGTCTGAGCTCCCCTGTGCACGGGGATCCTCACCCTTCCTGCGCTGGGGGGAGGGGGGGTGCTGAGGGTTCCACACACTTGCTACACCTGGACCTGCCCCAGTCTGGGAATCTATGGCAGAGGGCTGGATGGCTCAAGGAAAGGGATAATCGCTGTGCCAGGGCACTGGTTCCAGCCCCGCCCCATGCAGAGTGGGCTTGATCAAGAGATGGGAGGCAGGGGCTGCCCCCCCCCCCCACTAGGGCACCAGTTCCAGCCCAGCCCAGGGCAGGGAAATGGACTAAGGGGCCGCAGACCTCCAGCAGCTCCGCCCCTGCTCCCGGTGCCAACACGAGCCAGGTGTGCGCCCACGTACCCCCACTCCCGTCTGCCTTGTGCCCCTCAGGAGGGTGCCCAGCCTGAGGAGAAAGACCTACCCGCCAGCAATGGGGTGCTGACCCTGCGGAAGGTCAAGAAGGAGGACAGCGGCCTGTACCTGTGCCGGACTTTCGACCTCGACTCCATGAAGAACCTGGAAGACACAGTGAAGCTGTCTGTGAATTGTAAGGGAGGGCCGGGGGGGAGGCAGGGAGGTTCCCCTGGGCCATCCCAGCCCTTCTTCCATTGAGCTCCACAGCTGCCTGCCCCGTCTGCGGAGGCACACCCCGCCCCCATCCAGCTCTATGGGCTGGTGACTCAGGGCCCCATGATGCCAGCTGACCGGAGGAGTGGTTCCCCAGCTGGGGGGAGGGGGCATTCGAGAATGGCCGCTTCCGGCAGCCCCCACCCAGACCCCGTCTGTGTCCATGCTCCGGGCTGGCTCCTGGGAACCAGCTTCTGTTCTGTACCAGCGTCAGCGAGCCCTCGGCTACACGAAGGGCGCCGCGTCTCATCCCCACGCTTGCTCTCTCCCTAGACCTCGAAGGGCTCAAGATAACCCCCGAGGGGCCCATCCAGCTGCAGCAGGGAGACGTCTTAGCCCTGACCTGTGACGCCAGAGGATCCAGGCCCTTGGAGTTCCGGTGGAAGAAGGAAAAGGTAACGGACCATGTGGACGGCTGCTCCCAGGGCAATGGCACAGTGCTCCAGTGACACCGGGACCGGGGCACCGTGCAGGAGAGGCCTTGGCCATGCTCCAGTGACCTGTAGAGTTAGATGAAACCTCATTAATACTCCTCCCAGGGCAGGACATTCCCTGCCCGCTAACCCTGAGGGGCTGAGATTCTCTCCCTGCCCCCCAACAGTGGAGCTGGAAAGCTTGGGAAGACCCAGCTGCTCCCTCGGCCACGTGCTGCTCCCGGGCGAGAGGCGGGGCCGCGGCCGTCGGACACTAGCCTGCTCATCTCCTTTTCCAGAAGGGGAAACTGCTGGGGCCAGGAAAGCAACTGAAACTGAGCAACGTCACCCTCGAATCTTCAGGCAACTACAGCTGCGAGGTGGCTGTGACTGGGGTGCCAGGCCTCTCCCGCTCCAAGCAAGTGTACGTCGCTGTTCACGGTAAGAGCCAGCCACCGCCGTATCCCCACCCCCTACCTGCGCAGGCTGGGGGAGGGGGAGAATCCAGCAAGGAGCCCGTGGAATTGCCCTGGTGGTTCACGCAGTCCCCACCTGACTGCTTCCACCTGAGCTCTGCCAGTCCCTGGGCCTGGGAGGAATGAGCTGGCAGAGAGACATGCAGCCTCCCTACTTCTTTACTCCTCTGTTAAATGCAAGTGTGCCCTGTGCCTGGGGGGCGTGGTGCATCTCCCCCCACCTGGGCAGATGGCTGCAGGGAGGCCATGTCCCAGTCCTGGATAATTGCACCTGGATTTCCCCCTCCGTGGGCCCTTGAGTGCACCCACTCTAGGCTCCTGGCTCCTCAGCTGTCACCTCTCTTGGGCAGAGACTCACCTTTCTCTCCCTCCTGACTGGAGTTTTTCCAGGCTGCAGTTTATTCCCAGCAAGCCAGGCTGCCGGAACAGGGCAGCATCCGTGCTTCACTTCCTCGATGGAGGCTGTGAACAGCGGTCATTGCCAGTAGTCACAAGTCTGCGCACAGCTCTTTCTAAGCAAGCCCATTGATTCTTAAGGTGAAAGCCGAGAAAACCGATTACAAACAAGCAAAGAGCCTCCATGCAGCGGTCATCCCCGACTGCAGCCTCAGGTTTTTCAAACCCCACAACTGGGTTTTCATAGAATATCAGGCTTGGAAGGAACCTCAGGAGGTCATCTAGTCCAACCCCCGGCTCACAACAGGACCAATCCCCAGACAGATTTTTGCCCCAGATCCCTAGATGGCCCCCTCAAGGATTGAACTCACAACCCTGGGTTTAGCAGGCCAATGCTCAAACCACTGAGCTATCCCTCCCCACGGTTAGCATCTCAGATTCGAAACAGCCATAAATAGCTCAGTCATTCCTTTATAGGGCTTGGGCCTTTGATCTTGGCTTTGTGAACCAGGTGATCAGCAGAAGGGCATAGCTTCAGAAGGCTGCGGTTTTGCACAACCAGAGGTGGGGAATTTGGTTTCCTCCCCCCAGGAAAAGCACTAAACACATTTTGTTCCCAGATTCCATTTTTGCCTGGCCCATTGTTCAGTCTAGTCCTCTGAAACACCCCTCCCCCCTGGCTGTCACATCTCCCCACACAATCCCAGCCCACAATAAGACATAAACCGTTCATCAATTACAATGGGCCCCCAAAGATACATAAACCTATTTCAATACAGTCTCCCAAGGACACTGCAGGAAATTGTCCCATCTGTCCCAGGCCACACTGACCCCTCTGCTCTGTGTTTCTTCCTCCCCTGCAGCAAAGCCGCAGATCAGTTCCAAGGATTCCCTGGTGCCCGTGCAACCGAACGAGCTGGTGACTCTGATGTGCAAAGCTGCTGCCCTCCCTGAGCCCAAGATCACGTGGAGCATCAATGGAAAGGTGAGACCCACCTGCTGGATGCGGCGCAGGGAATGGACCCGGGGGCTAGGCGCGGTTCTTGACCTCTTCCATTCAGGCGTCTCCTGTTACATATTTTTGGGGAACCCACAATAGGGAGGGCAGTCGTAGGCCCTGGTTGGGAACCCATGGGCTAGTGATCACTTCTTCCCCTCCTGAGCAGCATCCCTCACTCTCTTCCATCTCCCCCCAGGTCCAAAACCACACAGACCATCACCGCGTCATCAGCAACTTGACCGTCCAGGTCACCCCAGACCTGCTGCAGTCAGGAGTCACCTGCACAGCCACTAACGTGCTTGGCAATAGCAGTCATCACATTACGCTGAAGCTGAGTAAGTCTCCTGGCCACACTGACGGGGGAAGTGCCCCATGAAGGAAATCCCCTTCTCACTCCAGACCAGACTGGAGTCGTCCCCTCCTGCTCTAATTCACAAAACAAGGAGACCATTTTTTCTTAATGATTTTTTTTTTTTAATTTCTAATTAGAAACAAAATACATAATATACCATGAGCGTCAGACACCAGTCATGTAGCCTTCAATGCGTGGGCCCACACAACCCCAATAGATCTCAGCCTGCCTGTGAAGAGATGGTTAGAACAGGGGATCTGCAAAGGGGCTTTGCATTCTCCAGGCCCGATAGTCATTCATGCAGCACTGGCAGGGTAGAAATGGGCCTCAGCGTAAAGGAGAATTGGGCCCTTCTTTAGGATCAGAGCTGGTACAAAAAAAAAAAAAAAGTAATACATGTTTTGTCAAAATATCAGCCGTCTCAAAAAAAAAATTTTTTTAAACAAAGTTTTGATTTTTGGAGAAAGCAGTGACGGGGCACATAAAATGAAAGCGTTTCTACCTGCTGGGTCCCTCGAATTTTCAAAAATCTGAAAATTCCACTCCAAATATTTTTGGAGAGAAAAGCTCTGGCCGTGATGAAGAAAGACAGACAGCACCCATGTGCCCCTGTCCAAGCTGGTGGTTCCACTTGAGACATTTCAGGAGTAGCCGGTCTGGCTTGGTCTGATTTTGCTGAGGAAGTTCTGAGCTTCTCTGCCATTTTTCAAGTCTTAACAATAATCTCTTCCTCTTTCTGTCAAGGCCTAATCCTGTCAGGTGCTGAGCATCCTCTACTCAGGTTGATGTCAATGGGAGTTGAGGATACTCCGCACCTCCCAAGATCTGGTTCTTAGTACATGAGTATTCCCTTTGACTACTCACGTGCTCCAACGTCAGATTGGGAGCCTTATTCCAGTGTCACTGGTCGCCGAACATAGCCAGTCAGGAGAGACGGGTCCAGGGAAAGCAGGATTGACAAGACCCAAATTGCCAATGGAGGAGGAACTTTTCCGTCTCTCTTTGTAAAAGTCAGTTTTCCTCTCTGCAGTGAACCTAAATGTACATAGAAAAGAGATCATTAATACCAGAACAGGGAGGGCCACTTGCTCTCTATTTACAACTAGTAGGAAAAGTACTGTGATTGCGGCACAAACCCACTGGGTACCTACTTACTTTTGAGCAACAAGGAGTTCTAACTCATAGCTGTGTTCACTTGAAGAGAACTCACCTTTGTGAAGAGACGTGCGGAGAGAATCTCTTTCTTCAGTGGTAGGATTCATCTATTTCCCTGGTCTCTTGCTGCATGGATGGAAGAACATGTTGGTTCTTAACCATTTGCTCGGGGTTCAACTCCCTGTGGATTACAAATCTAAACGCCAAGTCCACTTTGCAGGGTATGACGTGCCCACCCACAAATTCTTCCATAAGGGCAAAATGTGAATTCTAGGGCTAGTGTTTACAAAGCCTCCATAGGTTATTACTGGAGCTGCTGTGCGCCACAATCCAGAATCGGGGCCCCAGCGTGCTAGGTGCTGCACAAAGTGACATTCCCTGCCCCGAAGGAGTATATTTCCTTGATTGCCTCACTCCAAAGGGTGAGCTAAGCAGGAGAGGTGACAGACTGCACTGTAAGATATAAAGCTCAGTTCTACTCGAAAAGTGACCGTGAAAGAGGCGTCATGGGGGTTCATTGTAAAATGGTGATTTTCCTAATTTGCAAGTTCACCCTGGAATCAAAGAGCTGCTGGCTTTGATTGGGGCCCAGGCACGACTAACAGCAGAGACTCGGCAGTTGGAACTTAGTTAACGGCACTGTTGATAATGCAAAAGCAGGGCTATGGGGAAGACCAAGCAGTCAATGCTTATTCGTGTCCTTCAAATCAGCAGGTAGGATGCTGAATGCACACAGCTCTCCGATCTGAGCTGCCAAAGGACGGAGGGGAATTCTGATGGCCATTGGCCTGGCTTCAGGGAGGGCAGCTTGAGTTCACTTAACACTCATTGACCTTCCCCACGTGCCGGCTGATAATTTCCAAATGCAAAGTCTCCTGCACGGTTCTTCCCCACGTCTCTCTGGGCTGGAGAGTAAGCCCGGCTGCAGCGCACGCTGCGTGATCCGTTCTCAGCACGATTCGTTAGAGGCGTCTGTATTGGACATTTAGGTCCTAGAAAGCGGAGGTCGAAAAGATCATTCATCATCTCGTTCGTTCCTCCCCCCAACCCCTTTGGCCAGGTTAGACCTGGGTCCCTGTGGCAGGAGAGGACTGTGCACACGGGTGAATCTGTAACTGGCTGGGGGAAGCCAGTGAGCATGTCTGCACAGCTGCCCGGGGGCATGCATAGGGGTAGGGAATGCTAGCCCGCTCCAGCCCCTGGCGTTTCAATGACACTCTGCACAGACAGATGGTCCAAGGCTGGAGTCTCCCTCTAGCTAGTGCAGAGGCGCGCGCTGGGTTGGGATGCTGCTGGGGACACCCTTCATGCTAACTCACTCCCAGCTCTGCAGAGAGAGAGGGGAGGAAGCAAATCAACCAGCCTATGTCTGTCTTCATTACAGGAACAACGACGATGCCTCCTCCTATTGGTAACACTACCGGTAAGTGCCCCCAGTGACCGTGCTGAACAATGGTCCCGACCGTGGTCGAAGGGAGGCGATCTCACCCACACATTAAGCACCCCTGTGGAGGGGCAGGGATGAGACTGAGCGCCCAGAATGGCCAAGCAGTGCTGCCCAGGCCCCTTGAAGATGGGGGAGGATGGGGAATAGCAGCCGCATCCCTTCGAGTCACCCCTTGGGGTCCTGGTACGGAGAGATGCCATGGGCACCTAGAGCTAAACTTCAGACCCTGTGAGCTGCCCTGGGGCATGGGGGTGGGCGGTTAAGTCCCGGAGCCAATGGGGTGAATGTCTGTCCAGTGCCTTCCCACCCCGCGGAGGGATGGGCTTCATTCAGCGCTCTCTCTCCATTCTTTATTGCCATTCTAGCGGAACCCATCAAGAAAGGTCAGTAGCCCACAGGACCCCCTGCCTCCCAGCTGGTCCCTTCCCTCCTGAGACCCCCGGCCTGCTTTCATTGTGTGAGCGCTTCGCACCGCTTCTTGCGCCCTCCAGGCACCTACTCCCAGCCTTCCCCTCTGCCTACAGCTGTGTTGATGGCTTTGTGTCCCCCACTGTTTGCAGAGTGCGGCCCTCCCATTACACCCCAGAAACGTGCACTAGAATGTGACTCCTTCAGGCCACTCTTCCCCTAGTTTCCACCCCACTCTTTGGCCTTCACTCAGCTGGGCTCTCATGCCCTCAGTCCTTGGCACTGGGGGGCAGATGCTGCAGAGGGAGGTCTAAATTAGAGCCGGAAACCCGGTATTTGGATAAGAAGTGCTTCCATGTCAGCGGAGCGTTTCGAAGCCGACCGAGGTTTTGGTGAATGGGTGAAGGGTGAAATGTGCCTAAGGCTCATTTCCAGAAGTGGCTTAAGCACATAGGAGGCCAAGTCGCCTGGAGCCTTAGGACCCGAAGTCACTGACGGCTTGTTGACACGCTACCCCGCGGCACAACGGCTGTGCGCCAGTGAAGACACGACCTCCGTCAACGGGAGGGGATCTCCCATCACTGGAGTTACCGCCTAATACACAGCCCAGTTACAAACATCCATATTGTTACCCCCAGCAAGCCAGCAGCAGGGCTAGGAACAGAACCCCAGGTGCCCCCAGTGCATTGTGCTAGCTGTGCTGCATGCATCCCCCTCTCTTCCTGGTGCCTCCCCCGCTACCCACCCTACCCCCTGCCCCTTCAGTGCACTTCCGATGCAGCCCGGGGAGAGGTAAGCGTGCTGCCTACTACTGCCGCGAGTGGAAGGCGACGGGCGTCTCTCGGGGAAGCCGTGGGGTCAGGCAGTAACGGCACCTGTCTGTTGCGAGCAGAGCAAAAGACCCAGGAGAGCAAGGGCGTGATCATCGTGGCAGTCATCGTGTGCATCCTAGTGATCGCCGTGCTCGGCGCCGTGCTCTACTTCCTGCACAAGAAAGGCAAGATCCCCTGCCACCGCACCGGGAAGCAGGACATGTAAGCATAGCTTGTGCCCGCGCCGCCCGGCTAGCAAGGGCTTGGCTCAAAGACGCACTGAATCATTCACGCTTCCCATCTCATCCCATTCAGGCACCTTGCTCTCCCCCCACCACCCCTGGAAGGGCTAGGATGCCTCACGGCCGTTCTCATGCGGGGGGGGGGGGGGGGGGCTGGATGTAGAGTAGCCAAGAGCTTCCCCCCAGCAAAGGCTCCCGCAGCAGGCGCTGTAGGGAGCCACAGCTGAGTTTCCCCATCAGCCAGCCATCCCGTGTGTGACCAGAGTAGCTCCGATCCCCACACTCCAGCAGCACTGAGCATGGCTGCTATCCCAGGGCTCCTGCCCCTTTCCCTACAGCACCTCCTACTGGCAGAGGCTGCAGTTGTTGAAAGCTTCCCTCGGCCTGTACTTTGATTTTGCTCCGACTCCTTTTCCTTCTGCCCTCTGGGAGCCTGTAGGAATCAGCCCAAGGGCCTGGACTCCCGCGCCTCAGCCCGTAGGCGCTCGGGTACCTCAAACGTGTCTGAAAACTGTCACCTCCCTCCCCCTAGCACCAGGCCAGATGCCCGTAAAGACGAGATTGTAGTTGAAGTTAAGTCAGATAAACTTCCCGAAGAGGCGGGGCTTCTGCAGGGTGCCAACGGCGAGAAGAGACCTGCAGGTGACCAGGTAGGACAGCTCTCCATGCAATTACCTTCCGGGGGTTGGCCTGGCCCTTTGCAGCCTCTGGCCAGGAGCAGCAGTGATGCTTGACGGGCACAGGGGGTGTCTCTGCCCTGCCTTTCACACAGAGGGCAGGCCTCCTCTGGAGCTGGGGAAGCAGCTGTCAACTGCTGTCCCCAGCACCCCTGATCTTGCATGGGCCTTCATCATCCATCGTCATCAGCAGTAAATAAGGGAAGTGGAGGGACCTCGTGGTGCCAGACTTTCATTTCACCTCAGTCAGCGCTGGGGCTGAGATGGGGATGTGTTGCTGCATGCTAGTGGGAAGTAGCGGTGTTGAAACTGCTTTCCCTTCTGCTCTAAACTTCCCCTTCCCGCTCCTCAGCGCTCTCCCCGTGAACTTGGCCACTTCCCCTGGCTCCCAGGAGAAAGCACAGATCCCGGCCCTTAGGTTTCCCTGTCCCCTCTTCGTTCACGGTCAGCCTGGCCCGGAGCTAAGGGGTGTAGGCGTTCCAAGCTAGAGAATCTCTGGCCTCCGCAAAGCGCAGGTAGGGACCTAGACTCCCTAGATGCTAGGTAGGTGCCTAAGAACGGGATCCACCAACACCAGGGCAGGGGGCGTCCTAAGCCATGGGACTGCAAGGAGGAGGAAAAGAAGGTAGCAGCCTTAACTCCTGGGCTCTGCTGCAGGAGAGCTTTCTCCCTCTCCCCTGCGGAAGCTGCTCCACGGGGTGTAAGTAATTAAAGAGGCACTTCCCCCCCGCCCCCCACCAATATAGGATTGTTCCTGCCGTTTATCCTAAAGCGCTTTGTCTAGTTTTAATATGCAGAGGTTTCCAGTTGGACAGTTCCAGTTCAGCTCCCATGTTCCTTTGGTTAATGCAAATCGGCGTATGAGAGCACACGCCCCGGTAGCCTTCAGATCATCACTCAACCACAGAACCGTGTAAGGAGGGGCCGCCGCTGCCCCTACCCACTGCTCCAGGAGTCACACTTACCCAGGAACATTGCACCGGGTGGGCTCTGAGCAGCTGGTGTTTTCACATGTGGGGGGAGGGAGAACCTGCACTCTGATTACCTCTAATGACTTATTTCTTGTCCAAAGGCAGAGAAATACATCGATCTGAGGAACTAGAGTGAGGGACCCGCCGTGTGTTTTTTCCTTCAAAACCTTTCCTGTTCCTGGATCGCCACCTCCCAACCCTGCTCCAGCTCCCCGGGAGCATGGCCAGAGACCTTGAAATGCATCACAGCCCTGAGACTGCTCTGCAGGGAGGAATACCTCAGCCCCCCCCAATGGCCATTACACTAGCCAAGCGTCTGAAAGATACCACGCTAGCAGCGGCAAATCTGGACTGACTTACTGCTTCAGAGGCCAAAAACCTATTCTTGAAAAACATCCACATTGCCCTGATAGGTGGAAGAATTTAAGGCCTTATCAGGAATGTTACCGTTAGCTTTTTATTGTTCCAGTTGGGTGTGTTGGGGGGGGGGGGAGTCTAGAAGCCTTTTACCTAAAATTCACAGCAGATAGGTCCCCCCTGCCCTCCTGAAAGTAGGCTAGAGCGCTAGGCAAGTCTGGGTTTGTCGGGGCTAGAGTTGTGCTTTTAATTGGAGCTCCTTCCAGCTGAAAAAACCCCAACCTCACAACCCGTATTAGATTAGCAGCATCCAGCTAAGTCTCTGAACAGTGGGTGCACAGTATGAATTACAGATAGGGGGTGGAATTTACCTGGTGGATTGTAGGATGCCAAATGGTTAGTTCTCTGAGCTTTTCCCTTCACTGTTCTTGTTTTGCTGGTTTAGATTCACAGCCTCTCAACTTGCACCGGTGAAATGCAGGTAGAGCGCTCCGTTCTTGGAAGAGTTGATTTTGTTTTTCCCAAGTGACTCTGTTGAGAGCAAGTAGCTGAAAGGAAAGGATCTCTGTTCTACGTGCAGTAAAAAGCAGGGCCTCCCAGTCGTTCTGAGGTTTCGGCAGGGACTGGACCCAACAGGACGTTCATATGAAAGTTTTAAAGCTGCGTGATGTGGCATTGCTTAGCTGGAGTTTCTTACCTGCCACCTCCCTGAGGAACGTGGCTACCCTGGGCAGATTTCTAATTAAGCTATACCGCTGCTGAAAGGAGCAGGCCCTCCAGACGACCATGTCTAAAGTCAAGGTTGATGAAGAGAAGCTTTATGCCATGCTTAGAAATTGGCACCTCTCTAGGGCTTTTTTTTAAGTATTCTCACTAGATAAAACATTACAGATCCTTGACTAAAATCCCAGTCTCTGGCCTAAGCCGGGGCGACAGGTAACAACTGTGAACAAGAAGGGAAACTGACAGAACTGAGCTCCCACAGAATATTGAACTGGTGCTATCTCAGAGATATCAACTAGAACACCACCTCACTGATAACACCCAGCCTGCAAGCATATACTGCTGTTGCTTCCATCAGCCCTAGGACCTCTCCCCCGCCCCCAGGCGAACACTGAGGAGAGGAGCCCCTTGCTTTTCCTTCTCGATTCCTATTAGAGAAGTAAACCAAGTTGTAGAACTTGTTTCATCTAGGCATACACCCTCCATAGCTGCTACTTAACCAGCCATTTATTTTCCATTCCTCCAACACTTAAGCAACAAACAGCCTTACATTAACACTGGGCAAAACAATAGCAGCTCCTTCCCTATGCACCCAACTTCCTCAGCGGTTAATGAGACTCTGCAGCAGCAGATGCAACCAACTCATTAACAAAAAGGGTGAGCTGTACTTGTGAGCTAGAAATATCAGAAGCAAAAGCTTTTGTTACATATATATATATATTTTTGTTGGTTTGTGTGTAAATTTAAGATTTTGTCTGATATTTGCAGGGTTTTTTTTATATATGTGAAAATAAAAAGCCAAAATACTTCCAGGACTGGCTGTACTTGGTCTCAATTCACAATGGTGCAGTGAGAAACTAAATTAGGGGTGGTGACATTCCCTAGGTGTGGATTGTACACTTGGACTGTCCAATGCATGACTTCAGCGCATGTGCTTTCACCTCCTCCTCTCTTCACCCCTCATTCATCTACTGAATTTATAATATATGCCTGCAACTGGGTCAGGCGCTACTACTGCATTCCCACTTAGGGTACGTCTTCACTACCCGCCGTATCTGCGGGTAGCAATCCATTTATCCCGGATCGATATATCACGTCTCGTTAAGACGCGATATATCGATCCCCGAACGCGCTCACCGTCGACTCCGGAACTCCACCAGAGCGAGCAGCGGTAGCGCAGTCGACGGGGGAGCCGCGGCCGTCGATCCCGCGCCGTGTGGACCCCAGGTAATTCGATCTAAGATACTTCGACTTCAGCTACGCTATTCGCGTAGCTGAAGTTGCGTATCTTAGATCGATCCCCCCCCAATGTAGACCAGCCCTTCGACACAAGAACTGGGGCTCTCGTTTGTTGGACTGAATTTGGTTTATATCCACCTCACACAGGGGTGGGCAAACTTTTTGGCCCGAGGGCCACATCTGGATATGGAAATTGTATGACGGGCCATCAATGCTCATGAAATTGGGGGTTGGGGTGCGGGAGGGGGTGAGGGCTCCGACTGGGGGTGGGGCTAGAAATGAGTTCAGGGTGTGGGAGGGGGCTCCGGGCTGGGGTGCAGGGGGGGAGTGAGGGCTCTGGCTGGGAGTGCAGACTCTGGGGTGGGGCTGGGGATGAGGGGTTTGGGGTGCAGGAGGGTGCTCTGGATTGAGACCAAGGGGTTCGGGGGGGGAGGGGGATCAGGGTGGGGCAAGGGATTGGGGTGCAGAAGGTGGCCAGGGGAGAAGGCTCCAGCTGGCACTTACCTCAAGCAGCTCCCAGAAGCAGTGGCATGTCCCCCCTCTGGCTCCAGGCCAACGGGAGCTGCAGAGCCAGCGCTTGGGGCGGGGGCAGTGTGCGGAGCCCCCAGGCTGCCCCTACGCGTAGGAGCTGGAAGGGGGACATGCCCGCCATGCCACTGCTTCCAGGAGCCGTGCGGAGCGGGGCAAGCCCCCGACCTTGCTCCCCGGCAGGAGTTCGAAGGCTGGATTAAAAGGTCTGACAGGCCAGATGTGGCCATTGGGCCGTAGTTTGCCCACCCCGACTTAACTCTCTAGTTGTGCTGCTGCTATAGAGGAAGCAGACAAGTGTTTCAGGAAAGATCTATCGACAGTCATCTCTCATAAGAGGTCAAGAGTCCGTCACGTCCCCTTCCCCCCCCAACTCAAGAGAGGAATTTCTCATTTGTCTCTTATAAGAATGAGGTCTCTCAGGTACCAGTTTGCATTGCCTAAGAAGCACATGCTTTCCTAGAATCCCAGCAGCTGGCGACAGGCCCTTTTTCCTATATTTCCCACCTTTGCTCAGAAGAGGCAGTGTTAACAACCCATGTGTTAGCAGGAGACCAAAGTTCTGTGAATGAGGAGCAATCCTCACTCAGTAGGGCTGTGCAGTTTAAGACAAACTTGCAGCGTCTCAAGGCTTGTCTATGCTAGAGTTTTGCTGCTTTAACTACACTGGTATGACTGACGCTGAAAAAACCCCTAGCGTGGATGCAGCTATACTGGTATAAGTGTTTATACCATTCTCCAGTTCAGGAAGCAAAATACACCATATACAGACGCTCCCCGACTTACACAAGCGTTCCGTTCCGGGTTTGCGTAACCCGGGGAGCTTCTGTACCAGTATAACTTCATCCACACTAGGGTTTGTACTGGTATAACTATGCCAGTGGGGGGAAAATCCACCTGTAACAGACACAGTTATACTGGTATATCTTTTCTAGTGTACACCAGGCCTTAGCTGTCCACCCTAATAAAACCAGTTTGTATTAGGATGTACCAAATAACCTTTAAAAGGTCTCAGGTACCTTTTATCAGTTCCTTTGGTTGGTAAGAACACCCAGTCAGTAGTTTTCAGCTTTTAATGTGCATCCCTGTTACATAGAACATGCTTGTGATGGTTTCAAGAGCAGTACTTTCCATGAATCACATTAAGACCACCTCACTGATATGCTACAACAAAGGAAATTTATTTAAAAATAAAACTTTGTTTTGTTTTGTATTTTTTTTTTTTTAAACTGACACAGGTGCATGAAATTCAAAACAAAAAAGCTCTTTAGTGGGCTGCATACAAGAATGAAAAAAATTAATAAATAACATTAGTATAACTTCTAAACATTAACAATGTATTTGCAAAACAAAATGAGGACTTTAAATCAAATGAACCTTAAAGCTCAGCTACTTTCTGTAAGAATATTTACCTTCTGTTTTTCTTATTCTTTACAGGTCTGAAAGGATTAAATACTGCGAATATAAATTTGTTTTATATTAATGACACTATTATACTTCTTAAAATATTTTGTGAAAATCTCAACATTTTAACACTGATATTATATAAATTGGTATTCATTATTCAAGAGAAATAAAGCTACTCTTCCTCCCCCACCATGAATTTAAAAAAAAGATTTATATTAGGAATTTAAAAAAAAATAATGTTCTTGTTTCCTGCTCTGATTTTAAACTGGGGCACATTAAAAACAAGCCACAGGAATTGCATTTGTGTCCTTAGTCAGCTAAAATGCACATGTACAGCAATTACTCTGCCCCTAGATTAGCTGGAAAGATGTCCAGGGTCTTAGTGCATAAAGCCATGTGCTGTTCCCCAAACCTATCCAGCTGCCCTGGGATTTGGGTAGCAGTTAGGGACACCTGGGGAAAGCTGTGTTTACAAAGAAAGCAAAAGCCACTGCAAACCAGCAGAGGCACTAACTGCTTAATGCTTAAATCTGCAGCACCTGCAGAGAGGAACAAGACAAGTGCAGGTCAGCAGGGCGATTTCTCCAGCTAGAGCATGGCTGTTACCGCCCTCCTGTGGGAATTGGTTGTCTTGTAGATTCCCATACAATTGGGAGGGAGTGGCTGGAAACTCGGAATGGGGGACACACATCTGCAGCCACAGCTACCTGCCGATTGTCACTTGGTGAAACTCCTCTCTCACTGCACTGTATTTTGCTTGCTTTGTTTCCTGGGGTGAGAGGTGGGGGACAAACAGCATTTTTATGACCAGAACTCTGATTGGTTTTGTTAAAAGCAAAAAGAATCCTGCATTACAATTCTACTGTCTTCACACCAAGCTTATTACAGCACCAATCCAGACAAGTCACTGTTAGTAACAGGGATAAGGTAAGAAACTTCCACAGTTGAAATGCTACAAAACACAGGGTCATCTTTGAAGCAACTCTTGCCCATCTCTCTCTCCCTTCTCCCGCCCACCCCCCCTTCCGTCCCCTTCAAAGCAGTTGCACTCACAGGCATCTGTAAAGCTAGTCTAGTTGAGGCTCTACGTTTTCACAAGAGGGTACTCGGATCCAGCCTGGAGATGCAGCATTCCCTTAAGAAAGGCACTAGACATTTGGCTTTTTTTTCCCCCCCCCCATTTCTTTCTTTTAAAGTAAAATAAGAAGTTGAGCTTTTGGAATAAAGACACAGGGGTGGGATGGGGCAATCATAAGGTTACCTCTGCAAAAGAAAAGCAGCAAGGAAAATACACCACAAGGTGCTTGACTTTACTCCACAGAGAAGAACCTCAGGAAGCGCCGTTGGCTTGGCTATGCTTCGGCAACACTCGCAGACGGTAACAAACATTCACGTGTTCAAGGAGAAAAAGCCACTTAAGTTTCTCAGATAAGTTTAAGACAAACAGTGGGCACATGCATAAAAACAATGTCAGAGATCCACACCACAAGGATTGCCTTCAAATCTCTAATCCTGGAATGATGTCCACAGGCAACGAACCTCCCCTGAAAAGAGGTCTGTCAAAGCTTTGCTAGGCATGATCTAATTAGCAACAGGACAAGCCTGTGAAAATGGACTGTCCACAAGGAATAGGACACTGCTAGTTTGAACAACATGCGCTCTGCACGGCAGGACAAGAAGTTAAGGCTTTTTAGCTGGTTAAATTTAACTGCTCTGCAACAACGGCAGAAACACTACCACCCTGTTGAAAATACAGCCACCGTGCACACTGAAACATCCAGGCTGACCTGGCAGAGAAAGTTATAAGCGAAGTGGCTGCAAAACCAACGTGTTAGTGGCAGCTTTGGAGACAGATACCAAGAAGGGGTAGAAAAGAGTAGTCTTCACACCAGAAGGGTCGCTATTTGCTTCTGAAGCACATTTTGAACAAGCACAGACCAGGAAATGATTCGGATACTCCAGAAATTGCTTGGTCAGGATCAAAACTACCACTGTGTCATGCAGATGTAATAAGAGAATAGAGCTGCCCTTGTACCAACCTCAGCTGTTCCTGCACTAGACCTGCTTTTCAACAAGGTCGGAAAGACATGCTGACCAGAGCCTGCTATGTATTATTGTCACAGCATTTCACACAAAAAACAAGACAGGACATGTTAGTTGCTGTCTGTCACGTGCATAGGCAGAGGAACAGGAGAAAAGGTATATTCCATGGAGGGCAGACCATCACCCTTCTCTCTACAGCTCAAAACTTCACTAGGGCTGGACTCTGCCCTCAGCGATGCACATGAAACTCACGCTGAAGTCACACGACTTGACTTTGCACTATTACAGTGAACAGTCAGCATCTCCCACAGCTCGCACCAACACAAACCACAGCATCAGGCTGTGTTTGCAAATTATACCTCTGGCAATGAAACAGAAGCAATACTGATGGGCAGTGACTGTACCGCCCAGAGAGTTGCTCTCCCTAGCATTCCAGACAATATTTTCTTTACCAAAGAAGGGAGGAAAGAGGACAGTCCATGCGTTTATGTCACCTGGATCCCACTGCACTTACAACGATACGGCTATAGATTCAGAGAGAATCATTATGTTCCACATAAAATGAGAATCTAGTACTTTGTTCCCTTCTGTAACATTTGCTATTACTCTTGGTAAATTCCCTCGGTCAATTTCGGGGTGCTGATCTGATTACCAGATTCCGTCCAAGGGATGAACTACATCAAACAGTCTCGCACCCCCCTATAGATATTTCAAGCCATAAATATTCATTTAGTCACGTCTGCTGTTCATTCATACTACTGACATTCAACAGCGAGCCATATAATTGCAGGCACAATCTGAAAAATTAATGTGCACTGAATACATGCGCATTTTGTCCATTTGTCAGACTATGGTCTCTGTATCTCTATTTGATTTAATTCCTCTCTGACGGAATCAGTCACTTTGTGAACACCAAAGAGACACAAATTGAAAGGGATTGACTAAGCAGGATACTAGCAAGTCAGGTTTTTCCAAAATAATAGTTGAACACCAACTTTTAAAGTCCAGTTTGACTGTTTCATAACTACACAATTTCCTCTGATCTCCTGTCTGACACAAGCTCTGACAATTCCCTGGTGTAAGAAAGGGAAAGCAAGCCCCATATTATTGTGGCAGACAGCCTCAGAGAATTTTGTTGCATTTTTACTACAAAGCAGACATGATACTGATGAGATACATCGGTCGCACCTACCTACTCCACAAAAACCTGGCACACAGGTGAGTGGCTCCCACAAGCGCTCTCTAAAGGAGAGGATGGAATGTGTGTGAAGGCCACTAGTGTGCTATAGCCGCCATGCAATTTAGATAAATAAATCATCATATTTACCAGATGCAACATTCCTATAGAAAGAGTGCATGGGAGTATCCAGGGGTAGCTGCTCAAGTCCAGCACAGCTGTAAGCAAGTTGAAGCACAGAATGCTCTGGGCTAAAAGGAGAAGCAGCAGCCAGTTCTCCATGCCTACCCTCTCCAAAAGATGCCCCCCCCCCCCCCCCCAAAGTTCAACCTATCTAACTCCCTGGAATCCAGTGCCGGCAATGCGATACATGGTGAGAGAAATCCATCTCCCAGCACTAAGGCGTTAAAAATACCTGACTGCTGCCAGTCACACTTGCATCCCGGCTAAAGGGGAGGACTTAAATTGTGAGCAATCATTATGGGTACAGGAGAAATGCCACAGTAAACGGAAGCAATCTAATCCTTTCTTCCTAGATCTCCTATGTATTCCCAGCAGAGGGCCACCTATAGACTGCTCTAAAAAGCCTGAGCCAAAACATACAGCAGTGAACAAGTCCCAATCTAGTACCATGAACCACAGGACACACCACATCAACCTGGAGACATTTTCAGAGCATTCAGTTAGAATTCACAGCACAAAACACTCCCCCACCGCCAGAGCTTCAGCTCTGGAATCACTTGTCATGATACCGATTTCGACCAATGCCCTTTGAAACAAATCTGTACTCCCAAACAAGAGGCGGGGGTGAAGGACTCCAAAACGATGCCAAGACACACGCTGTATACACATCTATCCGCTCGGTTTCATTCCATTGCTTTGAAATCTGGAACCACAGAAACCTGATAACTGATTCTCTTAAGAGGCAGGGCTGAATTCAGCACAAAGTCTCTCAAGGAACCCCTTCCTCCTTGCGGTTGCAGCTGGGCTGTGGGCTGCCCAGGCAGTTGGTCCACTGAAGTTGTAGGCAGGGAGGTGATGTGCTATGTGGCCACGTGTGCAGGGGAGGAAATGGAGACAAATTCCCGGAGAATATTCTTGGCCATTTCAATATTGTTATGTGCAATGACCAGTGCTTTCTGAATGTCCTGATAGGAGTATCCCTGGCTCATAAGGTTCTCAATCTCACTGGAGAGCTGGGGCGATGTGCTGGTGCCACCGCCAGCGCCACCCTGCTGACAACTCCCGGCTTTCCGTTCAGAGTTTATCCTCCGCGGTAAGGGCTTCGGCGGCCTTTCTGGAACTTGAGAGCCATCGGAAGAACCTAGAGGGAGAAACAACTGTGTTATTTTGGAAGACAACAAGTGCTTGTTGCATTAACAGGCAGCTTTAGAACACTGTTGTAGCACTGGACCACAAGCCACTTTTCTCAGCCAGCCTGTCCTTTCAACTTCAGTTTATCTCATCTCCTCTTCCCTGATGCACAAAAATGGTTACAGAGGTTTAATAAATAATGAGTAAACCCTACTGGTTTTGCTTATAGAAACAAGATCAAGCAAATGGGAGCTGTTTGGGTAAGTCTGTGTGAGCAAACCTCAGATATCAAAATGAGAGTGAGAGAGGTCTGGAAAAACAATGCATATGCTAGGGTTACCATATTTAAACTTTCAAAAAAGAGGACAGTCCGGGGGCGGGGGGGTGTAGCCCCGCCCCCTAGCCACTCCCTCCCAATTCCCGCCCCCCTGACTGCCCCCCACAGAACCCCCAACCCATCCAATCCTCCCTGCTCCTTGTCCCCTGATCGCCCCTTCCCGGGACCCCTGCCCCTAATCACCCCCCGGGACCCCACCCCTTATCTAAGCCTCCCTTATCTTTGTCCCCAACTGCCCCCTCCTGAGACCCCCCCACCCTACCTGTCCCCTGACTGTTCTGACTCCTATCCACACCCCTGCCCCCGCCAGATCCCCGGGACTCCCACGCCTATCCAACCGCTGCCTGTTCCCTGACTGCCCCCCCCCCCGAACCTCCAACCCATCTAACCCTCCCTGTCCCCTGACTGCCCCAATCCCTCTCCACACCCCTGCCCCCTGACAGGCCACCCACAGAACCCCCACCCCATCCAACCCTCCCCTGCTCCCTGTCCCCTGACTGCCCCAATCCCTCTCCACACCCCTGCCCCCTGACAGGTCCCCCCAGAACCCCTGACCCATCCAACCCTCCCCTGCTCCCTGTCCCCTGACTGCCCCAATCCCTCTTCACACCCCTGCCCCCTGACAGGTCCCCCCAGAACCCCCACCCCATCCAACCCTCCTGCTCCCTGTTTCTTGACTCGCCCCCAGCGCGGGGGAGGGAGCGGGGCTGGCCAATCAGGGCCGGCTGCCATGGGTGTAGAGGCACAAACAGCTCCTGCTCCCGTTTTGCTACCAGCGTGCTGAAGCTGCAGGGGAGGGAGGTGGAAGCGGGGGAGGGGCTTTTGCTGCCGGAGTGGCCCCAAGTGAGCGGCTCAATCCGGCGCGGCTGCCCTGTCAGCCGCTTTTTGGTCTTTAAATAGCCGTCCGGGGGGGAAATCCCGGACATTTTTAGCTTTTTACAAATTCCCCCCGGACGGCTATTTAAAGACCCAAAAGCCGGACATGTCCGGGGAAACCCGGACGGATGGTAACCCTACATATGCAAAAGATTTCACCAAACATCCCAATGTGTTTCTAAGGCTTGGGAAAAACCCCTGTTTAACCACTCACATATTACCTAATTTATCAGGCACCGCTCTTTTCTACTGAGACCTGGCCATTCTGGTCTCAGGGCCAGATCTGCTCTTGCTTTTGCACTTCACCACCACATCCTCTGCTCCCTCTGCAATAGGTCCAGTGGAAGGGTACCCTACCTAGGAACAGTAACCCTGCTATAGCAGATCAACAAACTCAGCCTCTTCAGCCTATCCTCACAATGAATTATTCCAGCGTCTACCTTCCCAAAGGCCACATGTTGTATCCTCTTGTGAAAAGGTAACAAAAACACCAGTCACTGATTTGCCAGTGGAAATCTGCCCAGTGTCTAGGAACACGACCCCTCCAGATATCACTGTTTGCTATCCCAGGTTCCCTACAGTTGTCTTCTCATTTTAACCTTTGACAGCTGTAGAAAACATTTTGTCCTACTTTTCAAATCACTGGAAACTTTTCAACATGAATGTTGAACATCTTAAGAAAGTTTGATCTGCCTTTCAGGGTAACCCCTCAGGTGCCTGAAGATGGCATTTTCCAAGAGGATGAACGTCTGCAAAGTGTACAAGACCTTAGAGTAAGAACTCCCAAACAATCTAGTTTTAAGAAGCCAGCCCTGCAGCACTGGTGTCAGGAAGGAAGCAGTCACCATGGTGCAGGCTCTCTGGAAAACGTATCAAAAGCACAACAGGCAACAAATTCACTGAAGCTGCCTCATCCACCAACATGCAGTTCAACTTGCTCATCTTCCAGGAAAAACAAGCAGCTTAAAAATAACCAAAAAGCCTTTCCTACAATTGTAAACAGGAACTCCCTCCACAATTTGCCTTAGAAATAGGTAGTTCACCATAAGCTGGATCATGTTTCAGAGACAGCAGGTCACGCTGAAACAGTAGCCATGGGTATGTAGCCTTGTTACAAGTGTAAAGGAAGCTACGTTCTATGGTACAGGACATCGAGCACAGCCATTGCCATAATGGTCCATCCCACCTAGTAGCCAGCCTCTGACAAGAGCCAATACCCCATGATACAGACAGCAACGAAAACTCCCAAAATCATAATACTTAGCCCTCCTAAAGCACTTTTCATCTGTAGATCTCAAGGCACTTTACAAAGGAAGGACAGTGCCATTATCTCCACTTTACAGATGGGGAAACTGAGGCAGAGACAGGCAGTCCCTTAACCCCATGGCTACACAGTGAGTCAGTGGCACAGTTGGAAACAGAAAGATGGCAGATTCTGCTCCTCTTTTATCCCACCCATGGTGTTCTATGAACACTGTGGAGTAATGAGAGGAGGTGCAGGGAAGGGCATGTGTGGCAAACCTATGAAAGTCCCGCTGCTTTTCCCAGGGCTGGAGGAGAGCATCCTGAGGGAGTGGGAGCTGGAAGTCTGCAGAGCAGCTCAGGGAAAAGTTCTTGGAGGCTCTGCAGGAAGGAAAGCTGGAATCGGAGACTTCCAGGCAAAGACCTGGAAGGCACTGATCAAGGCAAGGAAGACAGCCTCTGGAAGGTGCTGCCTGGAGAATCTGAGAGGAAAGGTACTACTTTGAACTGCTCTTTGCTTAGAGTTTTTGCTAGGTTAGAGGGCTTGGGAGCAGGAAGCACCGTTTCCTACTTCTCCCTCTGAGCCCCTTGCCACATCCTCTTCCCCTGGGAGTAGCCTTTGATTCCTGGGGGGAATCAGGCATGCTGAACTCCTCACTAGAGTAGCCCCACAAGATGCAAGACATCACCCCAAGGTGGTCAGTGCCTCCATCAGAAGTGACTAGATAGTTGCAGAATGAGATAGTTGCAGCTCAAACAGGATTTTTTTTGACAGAGTGAGCCTTGATTTTCTCTTCGCAAGTCTGTGTTAGCCAGGACAGCACTATTCTCTACTGGCTGGAGACAGAAACTACCAGCAAGTCCCTTCTCTCTACAGGGTGGATATCACCAAACAGTTTCAGAACACTAGCTCCATCTGCTGGCAAAGAACTATACCCAAGAGTCTGACCTAGCACAGAAGATCGAAGATTGGTCTTTCTTACTGCCTTTGCCTGCAGAGTTACCAATGTCTTTAGGGGCAATAACATCAGAAAGCTCAGTTTTAAGTCCAGCTAGAGTCTGTGTCTTACTTCCCCTGCCAGTGAGTGCTACAGGTAAACCTAATTTCCACAGAGGAGTATTCTTGATGACCAGGTGAATATGGTGGGTTTTGCCAACTGCTAATCCAAACACCAAATGGAATAAATGGCTAGTGCAGCACATATTAAGATCTAAATCAACAAATTAAGATCTAACCCCTCAGGACTGGAGCACCTCTGTAATACAGAACTGATTCTTCTGTAGCATAAAGGCAATATCGAGTTATTGATGGAGAAGCTTCAAAGATGTGGACCAAAGTATCAGATACCACTATAAAATCAGGAGGTAAGGGTGTTCACCTGTGATGGGATCATAATCCAGAGACATTCGGCTGAAGGCAGACGTGGCATTGGAGATATCAGACAGTGTGCGACGAGCTGTGGCAATTGGTAAAGGTGGTTTGGGGATATCATATCCATCTTCTTCATTCTCAGACTCTTCTGGGCCATTACTGGCATTGGCTGCAGCCATATCCCCCTCATCTAGAAAAATACACACACAATTAGCTCCAAGTGCTAAACAGAGCCTTCTCTTTCTTGAGACAGGCTGTACATTCCATTCACATCAGTCCACATGCCTTCGCAGAGCAGATAGCTACGGGTCTCTTGTTGAAACCCCTAGTCCAGAGGAAGTTCTTTCCAGGAGGCAGTGAGTAAAAAGTATCACAGTGGAAGAGTTGTAAATGCCTACCCCTGCCTCAAGTGGTACATTATTTTTTAAAAACCCATGCGTCTCACACACACACACACACACACTTTTCAGCTTACCTACTTAATTTTAAAAACTTTACACTATGCTTGCGGAGCAATGCAGATGCCTTTAAGATCCCTCCCTCAATATATATACACACTATCTTGAGCATGCTCATTCTTGGCTATTCCCTTCCAAGAAGCAATGGCAAAGTCATTTTGAAGCTGTGTTAATGTGGGGCAGGGGCTGTGAAAAGAGACACGTCTTGCATCAATCCCCAAAAGGGTCAAGATTTGGGTTCACCTTGATCCCCCAATGGCAGAAAATTCCAGTGTCTCGGGACATCAGTGAGAATGCTAGCACGCCAAAAAAATTTGCCCTAGAGACATGCTGTGTGATATCCCCACTAATCACAACTGCCACATAGGCCTTTGCCTACTCCATTGAGAATCAGCGACTTGAAAAGGATCGCACTAGAAAAGGAGTGTGTCAGATACACGCACAGGGAGGAATTTCATAAATTCAGTAAAAACTACCAATAATTATGATGAGAATTAATGGGAACAGCTGGAAACAGAAAGATGACAAGTCTGGGCTGACAATTTCCATCCCAGCTACCTACAGCAACTACCACTTCATACAAAATCTTCATAACAATGATTTCTTTTAAGCAACTGATGAGTGTCTTAAACCCATGTTAGATCAGGTTCTCTTTACTGACATCCCAGTTCGCAGTCTGTAGGCAATGCCAATTGATCACTTACGCATATGACAAACTATTTACCTTGAACAGCAAGTGACACCTCTGCTAAATGATAGCTTAAATGCTATTTAAACTGGGAATCTTATCAATTCACTCCTACCCATTCTCTCTCCTGGGTGCTTTATAACATGCATTCATGCCCACTCACCAGAAGTGTTTGTGGTCTCCAAGTCAGAGGATGTTGCCTGGGACTGAATGTTGTACATAGCTTCATACATACACACATTATTTGGCTGGTCACACTCCAACTCTCTGAATGAAAAGTGGGAAAAAAATGTTCCCTTCAGACATGCAACAGTAGTTTCTTCCTCGCATAAAATCTGCTATTTAGATTCCTCTCAGACGCATGCAGTGATATGAAGCACAGCTCTGCTACCTCTTTCTTTCAGAGAATATTTGCTCTCACACACATTCTGACATTGTCTCCATTGCAACATAACAGATCAAAATTTAACTGGTATAACTGGAAAGTGAGGGAACAAAGCTGTACATGGAATGTCACATTTCTATGTCTGCTGGTGTCAAAGGACCAACAACAAAAATGGCATGGGGGCAGGGGTGAACTGATTCTACTATAAAGGACTCTGAGACCAGAGCAATGTTCACATTTCATTTACCCCACTACTCTAATCTAGTTCTGGTCAATACCAGTGGGAAACAGACAGCAAGTAAACCACGGGAATAAAACCTCAGCCAGAATAAATGAACAAGCCTCCTTAGGCGGGTGGGGTTGTAAACGCAGCAGAGACAACTGTAGTCTCACCGTAAACCATGAGTCATTTCCAAAGGCAGTTTGATCTCTGGTTTTTGTAGGGCAGGACCAGGTGGCACCAGAGGCAGAGAGGATGGTGACATGTATTCAGTATCCTCATCGCTTTCAGACTGTTCCCCGGGTTGCAGTTTTGGCACAGGCAGTGGTCTGCGGGCAGAAGGAAGAGGATCAAGTGCATTTGAAAAACAGTTAATCCAAACAAAAACACCATCAGTTTGAAAAATAGTTAATGCAAATAACAAACAACGGTTAATCCAAACAACAAAATAGCACCCATCAGCTCTCAAGCGCTGAAAGCCAAAGCTTCAAGCAAGGCTTTTCACACTGATTCTGACTGAAGCAACAACCTGGCTTACTGGAATTCTGAACTGTGTAATTGTGAGACCCGACTTGCCGGTGAAATAATTAGCAAAAATCTCATTCAAGGCGCATGGTAACAGTGACATACAGATATCCTAGCCACTGAAGGACCTCACATTTCAACCTCATGCCATATGTACTGCTGTATCTAAGGCACAGGACACTGCACACACTGAGACGGCAACAGTTCTGGGTAATTACCATTCCATCACCACTCGAAATGACCAGTTATAGATCTAATACTAAGGATACTTGCCGAGAGATTTACTTTTCCTTGTTCATATGTTTTTAACAATCCAGAGCTTGAATCCTAAACTCAGGCCATCTATATAATGTCAAATTCTAACCCTGGTACCAAAGAGTACCGAGATGTGACTACAGACCCAGAAGTACATTTCTGCCCTCTCTACAGCAGTCCTGAAACGGATTATCTCTACTACAAGAAAAGAGCCTTCATTTGAAAGTAACACACCTGATCGCTAGAGAGTAGATAGCATTGGCAGATGAAGAGGGTTTTATTTTGGGGTGCTCATAGTCTGAGCCTGTTGGGGGACCACTGTTCAAGTTCTGCAAAGAAAAAACGATAGGTTAGAAATAGCACGACTGTCAGCAGATTCAAACAGACATCAATGTCCCATCACCCGAAGCACCAATTCTCGTCTGAGAAAGGAGAGCTTCTTTGACATTCTGAATCATCCATTTAAAGAAACCTTGCACCTGCAAAAGAATCTGTTGATATCTAAAAAGTACACTGGCTTTCAAACTCTGAAGGAGTTGGAGGAAGCAACAGATAAGGGTTAAAGAATGAAAAAGTAAAATGTTCTGGGAAGCATTTCTTCTTGACTGAAACATACTGCATCACAATGTGTTACAGGTGGTGGTTGGGGTATCAGTCCCCAAACTCAACACAGACTTTGGTACATGTCAATTTTTTTTATATGTATATGTATAAAAACAACAACATGCATTTCCCCCAAACCAGCTCCAAATATAAAAATATCATCACTGGTTTAAAATCCAAAGTCAATAGTGACTGTAAATTGTTGCCAACTGATAGCAACCATTTAAAAGGAGCTGGGATCTTAGTCCAGCTGTCAACGGACAAAGAAACCACATCCCAAAAAAGCCCACCACAACCAGCACTACCTGACCACCTTCCTGGCTGTCTCAAAAGAGAGGCCAAAGGACTGAATGGGCCATAGGGACTGAAGTCTCCTCTCCTACAGACCACTCTGGGCTGGGTGCGATGCATAATCCCAGGGTAATGACATCCCATAGGAGGATTTATTGCTCACAGCTCTTGATCCAGAACAAAAATGACAGCTCAGCTTTATCGTCACTTCAGAGAAGTCTTACACAAGCAGCATTCCGTCTCTCCCACTCACAGGAAGCAGTCCTGCACCACTAGAAAGCAGGATGCCACCACACCCGGTGACTTACCGCTGTGGTGTCTAAGCTGAGCGTACTCCCATGCCTAGGAGCATCAGATCTGGAATCCATCTGAGATGGGAGTGAGAATGGGAGTGAGTGCCGGTTCGTCAACTCTCTTCCTGCCCAAGGGTCACTAGGACTGAGAGCTGCAGACGGCGCTTTTGGAATTGGCCGCAATGGCCAGGGCTCCCCCTGACGGCCGGAGGGTACGGGGGGTAATTTGTCTCTGGAAGGACCGTCTCCTGGTGTACAGGGTAAAGGACGTCTCTGAGGTCGGCTCTCTGCCCCAATGGAATATGGCCTGTCTGGTGGGGGCGGTGGTGGGAGATCTCTGAGCGTTGGAGGTACCGGCAAAGGTTTATCTTTATGGAGGGGACCAGGAGCAGCCTGTAAGACAACATCAGACATGTAAAACCACAGCTTAACAAGCAGGAAGTCCAGCTCACTGCACATACCCCAGTTACGAGGCTTCTTACACGAAATTAACTCTAGGGTAGCTGAAGACATGAAATAACTCCCAGCTATATCCTCCATAGACCTTTAGATACAACATTTAACCATTTATGGCTAGGAATATATACTAAGTCCCAGGTTTGCTTTCTTGCTGCCCACCATGGCACCATACAGGATCTCTACCAGAATTCATACTATTTCATCAGACTTCTTGTACAGATTGAATTCACAAGTTAATTTTTATCAAGCACTGATTAATAAGATTGGTTATTTTCCCACCTGACCTTTCAGCACCAAGCCTCAGCCTCTCCCACCCACTCCAAAAAAACCCAACAACCATCATTACGCCCCACCTAGAAATGCTACCAATACTGTGCTTCCTCCTTCTACTGATCTTTAAGGAAATATGACCATCTCTTCCTTTTAACTCCCTTCCCCTTCCTTAGTTTTCTCTCTGGAAAAAAAAATGCTTGGTGGAAAAACTGGGAAAGGAGGGGAAACTGTAAAGGGAATACAAGAACCAACTTCACACAGCTAGGCTACTAGCTGGAATAAACAGTTCCATAAATGCAGCTCCACGTGGAGTAGTCAGAGGTGTACTGGTTGAAGACTGAGAAGGACAAACTGCTTCCTGGGGGAACTGTGGGCCCTCCTTGGATGGAAGAAAAGAGCTGGTCTGAGATGACTTGCGGAGAGGAAGGAAGAAAAGGTAGAGTCTGAAGAGAGAGTCAGGACAATCCACCACTTTTCCATAGCTCCCCCACACTCAATAAAGGACCTTGGAGGAGGGTGAAAAAGAAGACTTCACCTTGGAAGTGGTCCCAGGGCTGGAAGCTCCAGAAGGGATGGACACACGTTGCTGCAGAAGATCTAGTCGTGGGGGTACTGGGGGAAGCGAGGCTTGTGGAGCCACAGAGAATGGAGAAGGAGGGCGCTCAACCTGGAAAGAGAAAATTAAGCAAATGAACAAGAGTCAACCCGTAGAGAAGCCATCCTATCTAAAGCATCACATCCCTCCTGCCTTCAAGCTCTGCACCTCACGTTACCTTGCTGCAGCTTGTAATGAAATTACTACATTAACACCAAGCATGCAATAAGAGGTCATGTTTGTTTCATAGCACTGCAGCATTTGTCTGGAACAAACCTCATGAATCACCAACAGGCCCAACTCTGGCACTCAGCCACATGAGCACATACCTAAAAACCTCACTCTAAAAGGCTTATAAATTGTTTGGTTGGACCAACTATCTTTAATACTGGTACTGGATTTGCAGTAGGCATATTTTCTTTTCACCACCAGAGGGCATGCTCCATTATATTAACGGCAGCGCATGGTGAGTGAGCATAGTTATATTATAGAGGTGTGCAAGTTGTCCCTTTGCCATGACAGCACTTACAGCAATCATTAGCGTGCACCAGGAGCGGTGTCAAAACCTTCCTTCTTGTCCTTGGAGAACTGTTTCACCACCTGACAAATCAGAACAGTCACTCCTTTTTTCCTTATCTTTATAAAAGAGTTGCTTTATGATACAGGCAAGAACATGGTAACTTTGAACAGCTTGACAGAATTTGTAAGCGTCTGGTGCTGGCACATCTGGAGCACTCGCCTACTGCAAACCACAATGGGAGTCAGGTCATGTCAAGGGAACTGTGTCCTGACCCCAAGAAATGACAAGCTGTACCGCACTCATCTCCAAAACGGTGCCTTGGAACTTCAAATGCTGACTACAAAAGAATTTACAACCGGGATGAATCAAGGTGGATTATCATTAAATCTGAACAGAGGATTCTTTACGAGAAGGCCCTGTTTTATATAAAGTGAAACTAATTATTTAAAAAAAAGATCCGATTGAAAATCTTTTTCCCTAGGCACCAGAACAACTAACTGCTGATAGGGAAGGGGCAACAATGAGCCAACAGAAAAAAAACAAAAGAAACAAACCACTGTGCAGTGATTCATAAAGAATGCCTCACTTGCACACATTTCCCTGGCAGGAAGCAGCATTGATGGAAGGCAATCATCAGACCTTTATTACATAGATTAATCAGACAACATATTCAGAGACAACCGTCCAATTGACTTGCTCAGCAAAACTGACTGCCCTCTACTTAGTTCAGTCATCAGCACCTTGGAAAAACGCCTTCTCTAGCTGGTTGCTTATACTCAAGCCCTGAGGAAAATGACTCAATTTCTGCTGATAAGGCAGATTACAGATGATAAATCAAAAGCAGCATTGCTCAGCATGCAGAGAAGGATTATAAATATGGGTCTTGCATTTCAGTAGATGAACTGAGTTATGTCACTCTGCTAATGGCTTGGACAAAGCCCCAGCTTCCAGGACAACATATACAATATCAGAGATACTGGTATGTAGAACAATATCACCTGACTGAACTGGTAAGATCTGGCTGAACTTACGTTTCAATAGTAGGGCACTTACCATCTCTGTACCAACCACAACCTGGAAATACAGAGGGCAGTTTCCATTCTGGGGCTCAACAATTCCAGTGTGCACAGTCAACGAGCCAAAACCAGCTTACTCTGTGTCTATTGCCACATCCAGCTGTATGTGCCTAATGGGGCCTTTACCTTAGCACCAGCCAATTCTTTCATCATGAAGAGGGAATCATCCGATCGGTCATCTTCATCATCATCATAGTTTGGGGAGGGAGCTCCCTCTGCACACTGCCGCAACAATCCTCCTCCTCCTCTGGGATCAAATGGGTCGACTACAATGGGCTCCGTGCCTTTGATTTCACAACGGCAGAAAGGACAGCCTTGACCTTCCGATTCCTGGTGGAGGAGAGGAAGAAACCTATTAAAACAACCACTGTTATGAAAACAAGTAAAATGGACAGTAACTCATCAGACAAAAGAAGTTTAGTATCATCTTTTCAGCAGGTGTATTTTGGTGGAGGGAAGGAGGGAAACAGGAATTAAGACTGCACAATAAATACAGCATGATCCTTATCATTTGGAGTAAAACAAAAAAAACGGGTTTTTAAAAGGCCCTCCCACACACACCATTCTTAAGGCAAGAAAGTAGTCGCTATGTCACAAACAAGGAGGAAAAGGTAGGAGAGTCTAGTGAGTAGAACCAGTTTTGAACACAGAGTCCAAAGTCTGCACCCTACGGGGACAAGACTCTAGCATCCTTTACAATAGATATATTGATATGAATTTCAAGCTAGGCTTTCAGCTCCACTACCAAATCATCAGTACCCATAAGGGTCTAAACAGTTCTGAGAAGGAAGGAAGGAAAAGATACATCACCCCGGCCCAAAGACAGACCAACTTCACTCAAAAAGAGTGCACAAATGGGGCAATTCCTTACCTGCCATGCAGTGAGACAGGAAGTGCACATCAGGTGTCCACATGGCTCAATCTTCACGTCCTTGTCATTTTCAGCACAAATTTTGCACAGCTGGAAAGTGGAGCCCATCTCGCAGTACAATTCATATTGTTCCTTGAGGGAAGGCAAACAGAGATCATTCACTTTGGAATATAATGTGCCTCATTAGTCATAACTACAAGAAATCCACCCCAATATTCAGAGAAAAAAAATCATAAAAATCACAGCATCAAACCACAGCTCAACAGAAACAGATGTTTGCAAAGGTTACATTGCAATTTTATGTGCTAGAGACTTCTGTAAGCAATGCTTCTGTCAAGCTCTGAAAAAAATGGACTTGAAGCTATCTTAAAAGAGCCTGGCAGCCTTTCAGTATAGATCTTCAAGTTCAACTTAAGGTCACATAGGTCAGGGATAAAAAAACATACGAGTTAGTGTGTCCTTCTGCCAGCACTATCATATTACTCTAAACAAGGAACCCAAAACTTATCAGCCCTAGACAGAGATGAAGCTTTGTTTGATGTTTTCAATCTATCTTCCCCAACCCAACCACTCAAAGATTTTTTCGTGTCTTACAAGACCTAATATAGCTGCTTCGTACACAAGGAACCAGTGTATTAAGCAGATGAGGAGGCCTGAAAATGGAGAGAAGTGGTGCTAGTTTGACAGGACAGAATCCTCTTGCTCACCTGTGTAACTTTAATGTGGTCCTGAGGTGTAGGCTCACATAAACCGGTCAGGTCAGGATTCTGATTCCGACCATCAGGAAATAAATAACTACAACAAGTAAACAAAACATAAGATTTAAAGAAAGGCACTTTTCTTTCTTTCTAAAACCCTTTTTTATCTCTTTAAAAAAAATGCAGAAGTCAACTATGCTTGAACACTGATCACTCAACAAAAGAAAAGTCTGCCTATAGGTTCAGCTTGGTATCCCCTCGGAAGGGCACTTGACCATGCAAAGACTGAGCAGCTCAGAACTTTCGAACCAGGGAAAGCCCCCTATTATACCACACTTATCAATATGCAAACAAGAAGTCTGTCATGGTTTCCCTTTTGCCAATGATCAAATGATTGTTTTTTTTTAAATAAAAGGCACCCTCAGCCCCCAAACTTCTCTTCTTCTATGACCCACCCTGCAGTTATGTCTTAATGATGAAACTGTAACACCCGAAGAAAGAAAACTGATGTCATAACTCATAATCCTAATTTTTGTGACATCAGTATAGGGTCAAATCGAAGAAGAGGCTAGGCTGACAGGAAACTACAAGCCAGACATGTACCTTCAACAGTGGCACTGAGAAGGAGAGACAAGCAATGAAAAAAATGGCGCTCTCTATGAATATTCTCAAGAGTCAAATTCCCTCTTTTAGAACACAGTTCAGTAAAGCAATTAAGCTTGTGAGCAGTTTCATCGACCTCAACAGGACAACTAATATGCTCAAAAGTGCTTTGCTGATTCAGGGCTTAAATAAAGAGGAAGAACTGCGCAATGTCCACCCACACAATATCACTGTCAACTGCATGACCGCTGCAAAACGCTGCACTTGCCACCAGACACAATGACACGTGACAGAATCCACTAGGTATGTTCTATCATCCCACTCGGTATGTTCTATCATCCCACTCATTTCAAAAGATACATTAACCAGTGACAGGATTAAGGCAGATAAATCATAGGATGCACAGCAACAGGGTGCGTTGTACACTCACCGCAGACTGAACAAGCACAACATGCTACAGGCTAATGCAAAGTTACTTACAAGCCTTCCCTGAAGCCATCTATCAGCGCTTGAAAAAGAGGTTTGTTGTGGGGGATAGTCTGGAGAATGTTCCCATCTGCAGTGACGTAACCGATGGCCCACTGACCAAGTCGCGTACAGCTCAATCGGAATATGTAACTGAAAAGAGACAAAAGAACAGAAACTCCAAGTTTGGGCTCCATCGGCCAAAAAAAAGTTAAGTGCCAAGTAGGTAGCCTCCATCTAGCTATGTCAAGATGGAAGATAAAGACAAGCTGAAGTAGCTGGAGGATTTCTACCAGCTTTTACCACTTTACTCACTTGTAGCTCAAAGGGAGAACCCTGCAGTCTGATACAAGTGAGTGAAGCATCTAAAAACTCGTGTGTGTGTGCTATTAAACACAGAATCCATAGCGATAAGGATGAGTGTCCTCACACTCACTTGCTGTTTCAAATTAAGTTTTTTAAAAGATTATACAAGGTTTCCTTTTTTAAAAGTAGCTTGCAACCAGTGGTCTCCAGAGACGAGAGGCAGTAATCCCCTCCCCTGCCACAGCGCACTGTAATAGCGACCAGCAAGTAAGGCCCCTCTGTCAGACCGAACCTTCACTGACACAGTAGGTGCTGCAAAAGTAACTAACTAGAGGAGTTAGCAAGAGTCCTCAAAAAGGCAACTGCTACCAAGCACTAACCTGCCAGGTTTGTGGATGAATTTCTGAAGCCGTGCTTTCACCTCATCGTAAGTTAGGAACGCCATGTAACCAGGATGAGTCACTGCTAGGCTATTCCAGTTCCTGAGCAAAGAGGACCATGGCTAAAGAAAGAACAAAAGAAATATCATTAACCATGCACTTCCGAGGTGAACCCATGCACATGATTGTCCTGCAGCTAAAGAGGTCAGTTCTTCAATAAACTGGAGTTCTTATTCCACTGCAGGGGCTAAAATTTAAATTTACAATCAAACAGCATTCGGATTTGAGTATCACCCCATGGAGACAACACAAAATAGCAGCAGGAGGGTGACAAACCCGGCCAACATGCAAAGTGTAGCAGCAACGAAAAGAAAGCAGTGAAAGCCAGGAACGTAGATAGCAAGGTGTTTCAGTCGTAGAGACGTTGGCCCTTTCCCCTTAACCACACAGGAAAAATGTCCTTAGCCAAGACTTGGCATCCCAAGAACCCCTTTCCCCTACACCTCCATGATAATTCAGTCAGAGAGGCTACAGTGGAGTTGTCTGTAAGGCGATGGAGCAACAAAAAGTATCGCAAAGCTTGGGGATAACAGTGTTATAGTCTGCCCATGCAAGGCTATGATTGGTGGCCATCCCTGGGGGGGGGGGGGGGGGGGGAGAATGAGGTATAAATATTGCTGTTATCTACTAGTGCTCGCAGAAAGGAAACTATGCAACTCTGTGTAGTCAGTTCAACTAGCAACCGGACCAAAACACAAAATCAAAGCACACTTTCCGTCTCCCCTTTAGATAGATGGAAGGATAGGCAACCTTAAAGGGGAGGAAGAATGGATAATTCAGAAGGTTTAACAAGTAGGGGGAAAAAGGGGAAGAAACCACTAAGTGAGACATTTATCCATGTAGTAGTCAAAACACCATTGGGAAAGAAATCCCAGTCAATATACCTTTAACAAATACCAAGGGATTAGCCATTCTGCTCACAAGGAAGACAGCCCAGGAATGGCTACCACTCCCACAACCATTCTGGGGAAACTAACTGAGAGGTGAGACAGGGATAGAGACGAGGAATCCAGAAGATTAAGCAAAGAATTACAAACTAGAAACTATGACTCGTCTCTGTCACTGACATGCTGCATGGCCTCAAGAGAGTGACTTAACTTCTCTGTCTCAGTTTCTCTGTCTGTAAAATATGGAGAGTGATACCTAATGACTTAATCTCACCAGGGTGTGGTGAGACTATTGTCTGTACAATGCTGTGAATGGATAAAGCAATATACAAATGCTAAGTGTTATTATTATTAACGTACACAAAGTCAAGAGAATAAGTTTAGTGTATTGGAAACTGCTAATAACTATAACAACTACTCCTAAACCACTCTTCACATACTCGAGTAGAAAGAAGTGACCAGCTGTACTACAACACTGCATATGGGAATTTTTCAGCTAAACACATCTTTATTACAACCCACCCTATCACATGGGAAAAAGGCAGGTCAGAGCCAAAGAAGTAAGTGTTTGTTCTTGTAAATATCCAATCGCACCATCAGAAGCTACACTCTTTATCCAAGTACTACTGGTGACTCAGATTTTTTTTTTTTAGGTTTTCACCCAAAATTAATATTGATTCCATTCAACAATATAGATGTTTATTTCATAAAGAAAACACGATATGTTTATATAACATTTTGGTTGTGGCAACTCAAAAGCCAGGAAATCTGAAGTTCCATAGTGTCATTCCGACCTAAATACGCCCCCACAGAAAAAAATGCAACAATAAAAGGGCACAAGGGAGAGTTAGGGATGGACTGATAGAGTGAGCTTCACATTTCCGGGCTCACGGAAGTTTGTCACAACTTCAGTTTAAAACTGACTTTTAAAGTGGGAAAAATTGATTTGGGGAGGGATATTGAAAGTGTGCTACAATTACAATTTATTTTTGGAAAGCTTTTTCCCCCCCTTTGGCAAGAAATACCACACAATGCTACCGAACAGCAGAGCTCTACATCTTAAAAAAAACATATAAGGGGAAAAGAAAAGTCAGTATAGTATTAACAGTGTTATTTAAGGCCTGGCTTACTCTAGTATGCAGGTCTAAGCAGTAGGCTACATATATTTCAAATGGGTTTCAAGTGACTCACGTTCCTCTGCCCTTACCTGAAAGAGTCGGGTAAAGATATCAAATTCAAACACTGAAATGTAGTCATTGCATGTCAAGTCAATAGTCGACTTCAGGGCCATGGCCTCTAGTCCTGAACTGATTGGATGCACCTCATGCAAGGCCTGGCGGAAGGTCTTCCATGGGACAATAGTCCTGGTGGGGGAGGAGGGGAAAAATCCGCAAGTGTGAAAGGAGCTCAGAAACAGCATCACGCAATGCCACAGTGTTACACTCTATATATTATATATCCACTCACAGGCACCCCCAATTAGAAAAGGAAAGAAAGACAAATCCAACTGAACTCAGAGAGAAAATTACTCTCGTCAAGCATGAGGGAGAAACTTCCCTGCTTCACCAGCAAGCAGCAGCAAAACAGCCATGTTTCAGTTCACTGCTCTGCACAAAGTAAAATCTTGGAATTGCAAGCCCAGCTCTGATCTCCCTTCCCCCCCATCCCGTTAACGCTTGTGCAACCGACAGTTCACACTGAAAAACAGCACATACAGCACTTGCTATGTGATGTCATCATTTGAGCCATTTCATCTTTCAGCAGCAGGCACAGGAAGAGTTAATTTAAGTCTCCCTGGAGCAGAGACCTAGACAGTCAAACGACAGCACACAGCTATCTAGAGAGATGATTTGCCTGAATGTAGCTGGAGACCAAAACTTGAACCTTCTGTATAACTGAGCGTTTTTCCCTTTTGAAATATATAGTGGAAGTCTATAAAAAGATCCCTGAAAAGAGTTTACCAATCTTCAGACTCCTATCTCTTGGTCAAGTCCAACTGGTTTCATTTTTTGACTCTCAACGGTTAATCTATTAATTTAGTATCTGTGATGTACTAATTACACTGTTTACATGGTGTGTCTTTAGTCTGAAGTCACTGTCCCATTCCATTAAGCCTTCTCCTCTAATATAGTTATTTCTAAAATTAATAGTCAGTGTTTTATTAGATTTAAAAAATAATCTGACATTTCATTGGCCTGTACCTAAATATACATTGCACTTAAGTTTCTCCTTTATTCCATCTTAACTTGGCCATTTTGCAAACTGAGCAAGACAAGCAATACATAAATGCTAAAATATTATTAGAAAGAAAAAAGGGATTAGGAGACTGGAAAGACTAATTGAAGGAAAAGTTAAAAGAACTTAATTTGAACAGCCTGGCTAGCAGACAACTAATGTGGGAAACACGATAACCATTTGCAGGCAGGAAGAAAGAGGAATTATTTAGGATGGCTGGAAGTTATGGGATTAATTAAGAAAAGGAAAGTTGAAGCTGAATGTCCAGGGAAACTTCATAACATAAAATAATCCCCCAGAGAAAGTGGGGAAAGCCCCATCACTTGGCATATTTAAAGACTGGACAAAGAACTGGAAAATATAATGTGGGGAACAATCCCGTACTGGACCTCGGAGAATAGACTAGATGATCTAATAGGTCTTTCCCATCACTAATTTTATGATTAATTTGACAAAAGATCATCATACTCCATAAAGCAGAAGTAATATTTAAAACCAATGCACCTATGAATTTTGTTCTTGCATCTCTCATATTAAGCACATTTAGAAACTTACTTTTCCCCAAAAGCTTTTCTCCAGAACTCTGCAGCATCTGCTTTGGTGATCCGGAACGTATCTCCTTGGAAGAGGCCACTTGGGAAAATGCCTTTCAGTTCCGCCAGCATATGGCTGAATATCAGGGACAATTTTGTCAGGTTACGCCTGCAAACGATTACAAAAGCAGAAGTTTCTTTTTAAAAAGAAAAATGTGACTTTACACTGTTTGTGGGTAAGTCAGACAGATGCAGAAGTAGCTTGAAGGAATCCAGAAACTCTATCGCCCCCGATCGAAAAATGCTCCCAAAGGGGGGACTTTTCCAAACATGCATTTATAGTTCTCAGCACATTTTGTCCAACACATAGCACTTAAAGAGATTTACATTCTGGAAGTGCTGGATAAACATTGACTAATAAACTAACCCTCACTACCTTTCTGAGGTAGGGGAGTATTTTAAGCTTTATTTTGTAGTTAGGAGAAAGAGGTTAAGAGACTTGCCCAAGGCTACACAGCAAGTCAGGTGGCATAGCAGGATTAGAATTCAAGAGGCCTTGACTTCATGTCTCGTGCTCAAGTCCTTACACCATGTTGCCTGTAAGGGATGCTACTTTTTAGTTAGGCAAAACTAAACTCAGGCACAGCCTTACCCCCAAAGTCATAAGTCTTATAGGAGAGCACACCCTCTCCCCCAACCCCCAAAGGAGTCAAAATAACACTCTTCCTGGCTGAGAGCAAGAGCTTAGATGAAACTGATCGTGATGGCACGATAGAAACATGAGAGATGGCTCTCTGCTCCTGGATGGAAGGGGTGTTTATTTGCTTTCTTCCTTCACCCACCCTTTATGCAGGAAGGCTCCTTTTCTCTTCCTCCTCCCCACCACCACCCACCACTGGGTGGTGGGAAGGACAGAGCTGCAGACTAGGAATGGGGGAAGTCCAGTAGTTTCTGTCCCCCTCCACATGGGAGACAGTAAAGAACTACTGGCATGAATGCTGGTGTCAGGTAGAACAGGGAGAGTGCTGCTTTGTTTAATGCTTTTTCTAAAGACAATGGAGGCAGATCGCTAACGATCAGTGGGATTCAGCAGCAGAAGAGCTGCCCAGCCTGCTCAGCAGCCCACAGGAGGTGGCACAACAAGCTCCCCCACCTCAGCACTCAAAATGCCTTGACTACTGACCCACTGTGGGAGTGGGATTCACTCACATGGAACAATTTTTGAAACAGGTTATCTTTAAGGACACTATGGAAGGGTAATACATCCTTGAATGCAGTATTAGTCTGGATGCACCTGCTACTTCTTCACTAATTTCTAATACTCATTGTTTTGATTAGTTCTGTGAACGATGCCATCTGCGGTCACTAAGCTGGAACTGTAGTTTTCAGCCAGATGTCCCCACTCTGCTCATGCTGCCCTCCTAGATGAAATAAACTCATTCAAGTGCAAGCTCTGCCATCCTGGCTCACTTCAGAACTGGACTCTAGCTTCAGCCCATAAAGAGAGCTGGTTACTTCTTCACTTTCCCTTCTGTTACCATTTGCAAACACTTCTCCATCAACCTGGGCACCAAAATGCAGAGGGAGACAATTTCAACACATGAGTTAGAGAGTTTTCTTTTCCTCTAATATTCCCAGAATTCAAACACAAACTGGAGCCAAACTGTGCTCTCTGTATTACCCCCATATTCACTCACCTGTTTTTTTTAATCCCAATATTTTGGAGTTTTGTAAAGTCTGGAAAGAGTATTTCACATTCCACATAGCCATAAAAAGTAAACATTTTGAGCCTCTATCTGAAAATGTCATTTTTTTGCCGCTTTGTCTTGTTCTCATTCCTAAGCGTTTCATTTTCTGCCTTTGCTAATGGAGTTGTTTGGCACATGTACGGAACATGCTAGTTTGGGATGAAAGGAATCTGCTCTCTTCCACGTTTTTTCAGGTGTGATCCCAGCAGATGCTCAGGCTGAACACAAGTACTAGCTAGAAGGTACACTCAGATGCTCTGCAGGAAGCAGCTCTCTCTTTAATAGTAGTCTCACAAGTTTAGAGAGTCTTATTTAGACATATTACAACAGCCAAGATTTATGTTAAAGTAGCACAAACACACTGACCATATGGTTCTAGATGCTGCAAGTCTCTGTACAGTTTTCTTTATTGTACAGAGGTTGGGTAAAGGATACCTGAACAAGCATACAATTAGAGGGGAATATAGATTCACTTATTAAAGCGAAGACTGTTAGTGTGTGCATCTTGCTTTAGTAGTGAAGTATGATTTCAGAAGGTGGGGCAAGTGCAGGGAACTTACATTAACATTCAGCAGCGTCAGTAACTCAACCTTGCATTTTTAGAAAGCTGGGCTGCCTCTGCAAAAGTGAGAATTTTACTGGCAGCATTTCCAAGAAAGGAAGATTGTCAGTGAAAGTCTGAAATATATGCCAAATGTTGTGGCAGTACATAAAGATATTGGCTGATGAGGTGCTGCTCACTAGCTGAATCATGTTTGTAACCAAATAAATAGTGGAAGTTTCATATAATTGAAATCAAGTTACAAGTATTAAGTGATACACAAAGAAAAGTTCTGAAGGTTTATTTTTAATGCAATGTGTCTCCTTTCAGCTGTTTGAGTTTCACATACTGCATTCAACAACATACATGAAACTGTAAAAATGTCAGGTTACAAGTACTCAAAAGATAGTGAAAAGTACTTCATAGCCCCCACAAAGTATAAAATTTTCCAAAGCACCAAAGTAACTCAGGCGCCTGGGACTTAAGCTTCTAAACCACTCAGGTGCTTTTGAAAAATTTCCTCATTTCCACTGGGTAAAAATATATACTCCTACAAAAGTTTTCATGCTTTCTACAGCAGGCCAGAAGAACCAAGTATAGCTGGACTCTGTAAACTAGATGCCTTCCTATATGCTACCAGGGGCAATGGGACTTGGTTTGAGTCCATAAAGAACGGTTTGGTTTGGGATTTGGATCTCTGTTAACGATCATGACGGGTTCTTTTGTTGACAGACCCTAAAAACTGTAATCAGACATGGGACATAATGAGTTAAGGGGCCCCAGCCATGCAACCTGTTCCCTCCGACTGCCCACTGAGTTTACTGATCTTCATCAGATGGTACACAGCATCTTTTTGATCAAACAAACGCATGATTAAAGACATGTATCTGTTTACATCATACATTGGAGCAGCGTGTGGAGGAAAGGGATGCTTGTACTGTTCAGTGTGAATCTGCATTTTATCGAGAATATGCCCAGTTGCTAGAGAAGAAGAGCATGTAACCAATTGAATAAATAAAAGCAAATGGAAAGTGAAGGACTGAACCAACAACATGGTCAGTTTCGCCACAGCCTGACATGGAAGAAGTGACCAAATTAACTCAAACCATCAGCAAATACAGGGAACCTTCTTGTAAAGTTAAGTGTAAATCGTAACAGGAAAAGCGGTATCTCACCTCACTGCACGTCACTGATGGAAAGAGTTTCCAGGAAAGTAACACCATAAAGTTGAGCAAGATGATTAGATGAGCTAGCTTGGTAACACTAGATTTCTGCTACTAAAGCAGCACAGTTTATAAGTATGGCTCAGGACATACACACTGAAGTTTATGAAGGGTTGGGGGGGAAATTAATGTCCCCAAAGACTACTGACCTCCCTGTGGCTGGCAGGCAGGGTTATGAATGTTGAAAAGGATCCTGACAGGCTTAGGGGTGAATAACAAAGGCCTTGGAGCTGAATAAAGTTAAGTTTCAACACTTTTCAATTCTACTCTCAAATTCTGATCTACAAATTGTTTCCAAAACAATTCTACCAAGGTCTAGGGATTTATAATTTCAGCTGCAGTCGAAGTTATTGTCACTTTCAGACAAGCATCACTTAAATCATCAAAATGAAAGAAGGGAGGGGGAGCCCTTCTAACAGCTTCTCTGAAGAGCCTACTGAAACTTGCCATACTTTGACATGTGGTGACCAACTGCTGAAATATATCAACCGCCAGTGCTTGGCAATTCCACAAAGAAGTTACAAAAAGAAATGAAAAGACATTAAAAGTTACATCACCTTTGTAAAGAAATAATGACCCAAATATATGTTAGCAGTTTATGGCATATCAAAGATTTGGTTGTAACTTATTTTTAGTATTGGTAACACTGGCAGCTCTCACCCTCACTGCTGCTTCAAACACAAAATCAAATAGAAAATATTCATCCAAAACAACTGGAAATGACAGTGGCAACTTGGGTTCTGCTGATAAAGAGAAAAATTTTCAAAACCACCTAAGCGACTAAAGTGTGCAAGTCCCATTGAAAGTCAATGGGATTTAGGTATCTCACTCAGTTAGGCATTTTAGAAAACCGCACCCGAAGCCCGCAAACATTGCAGAAGTCAGATCTCTCCACTACTCGGAGTAGATTCAGTTGCAACAGTAAAACTAAGCTTCAGAAGTAAATTTGCATGATGCTTCTGTTCAGTGGTTACCATCAGGTTCAAACTGAAGTGTCTGCAAGTTAGATAGGACTCCATACTTCTGTTAGT
The DNA here is from genome assembly GCF_002925995.2 of Terrapene triunguis. NCBI lineage: Eukaryota > Metazoa > Chordata > Testudines > Emydidae > Terrapene > Terrapene triunguis. Next base: position 12,628,700 of record NW_020664725.1, read on the forward strand.
GAGATTTTATACAGAGACAGAGAACAACTGATTGCTGGGAAATTAAGCAATCTAGAGACTGAAAGAAGGAAGGTTCAAAGAACTAACAACTTCTGCACTTACTAAAAAAGCTTCAAGTATTTTATTAGCTAATAAACTTCTGCAGCTGTAGCCTGGAGCCTCCATTCTTTAGGCATGAACAGAATGTTTAAAGTTAGTTTAATAATACATACAATTACATTTAAGAATTACTAAATGCAGACTGGGTAGTTGCAGTGTGAACTGTGCTTTTAGTTTTGTTCCCTTTAATAGCGTCCAGTCTCTCAAGGGGCAAGCCTCAAGTAACTTTTGTAGAGAGACTAAAGAAATAACATAGCGAAATACAGTGTGATCAGATAACTGAGTAAGTCAGACAATTAATATGTGCTGAGCCAGTTTTAAGCCCATGGAAGGTTTTGAAGACTGAACAGATACTCTGTTTGATTCTCCTCCTCCTCCCCCTCCCCTATGGTTATGCTACTTCCTTCCCACTTAATGATTGTTTCTGCTCCACATGTCTCACAGGAAGTCAACAGGTCAATCAAGTACTTCCAGTCCTACTGAAATCCTTCACAGTGGCCTCTCTATGGGCCTCAGCTTCTCCCAGTTTGGTTTTCTGATGCTGGTCCCCTCTGACCTGTAGCAGGCTGGTCCTTTCCGGTTTCCTGTTTGTTGGATGAAAGCACTTTTCCACTGTAAGAGCTCAGTCTTGCAGAACAGTCAATAGTAGAGGCAGACTTTAATCTCAGTGGTTTTTTTAAGTTACATTTTACGCTTATTTAAATTCCACAGAGTTACAAAAACCCCACCTCTTTGCACAAATAGCCAATGACTGCTGCAGTTCATAAACTGCCTTTTATACAAGCCTTCCTAAAACTAAGGTATCGCTATCCTGTTGCTACTTTCTTCCACTCCCTCAGTGCTAACAAGAGCCTGGCACTGGTGTAACATTATGTTTCGCGTGCAGCAGTCTGCACCAGGAAGACTGTTCCAGAGGATGATTTATACAGTTAGCACTGCTACGCACAGTTATAATGCTAAAATAGTTTGAAGTGTGCATACAATACTATCATCCCGGGAAGCTTACTCCATTGAAAGTGCACCAAAGTTCCTGCAGCATGAAAGGAGTTAAAGGATGCAGCATAAGGTTAAGCACCTTAATTGATTAGTCTCGTTAGAGTTGGTATGGCAACACCCATTTTTTCATGTTCTCTGTGTATATGTATATCTTCCTACTGTATTTTCCACTGCACGCATCCGATGAAGTGGGTTTTAGCCCACGAAAGCTTATGCCCAAATAAATTTGTTAGTCTCTAAGGTGCCACAAGTACTCCTCGTTCTTTTAGCATAAGATTAGCCAATTCCAGAGCTCTTCATTTCTCCTTTTTGAAATTTTCTTTTAGACTTAACAGTTGCTTACAGCCTGATTTTCAGAGGTGCTTAAGCATCTGCAGCTTCCACTGAGGTTGTGAGTGCTCAGCACTGCTGAAAATTGCACTCTGAGTACCCACCAAGGGACATTAAAATACTTACCAAGTTCAGCAGCTTCAATAAACAGAGTGCATTTTTACATGTAGCAATGTCCAAGTTCACATAAAAATGTAATATGTACTTACAATACCAACGTGGGCTGTCAAATAAAATCTAAACTAAAAATAACTTGATTTACATCATAATTACGACGTATTTTAGGATAAAATTCTCTTTCAAGTCATTTCATGAAATTGGCAACAAACTTTGAGGCTGGCAGAGATCATAAGTCAATAATTCTGACCTGAGAGTATGGTTCTCTGGGAGGAAACAATTGTGAGGAGTAAAACCAAGTTATTGTACAACTCCTGTCTATGCAAAACTGAACGGGAAAGGGGAGGCTCCATATTTTAAGTGGAACATTAAAAAGGGGCATGACCTGGAAAGGTGGCTAATGACAACCAATTAGAAGCAACGAATAAAGAGGTGCTTTTGAAAAAGCTCCAGAAAAGAAGAAATGAGACTTGAGAAGAATTCACTTCTTTACTCTAATGAAAGGTGAAGAAAAGAAGCCTGACAAAATGCTGGAGGAGTCTGATCTCTAAATACTAAGTTCTTTAATAGATTTTTAAAGGCAATGAAGGCTCTTGAAAAAAACCTGATGCAATTCTAAAACAAAGATTTATTAGCTCCTTATTTATATTGTGAGGAAGACACGGATACATATACTGGGGACAGCCCATCTAGTTGATTTCCTTCCTGCAAGCATTTTGTTTACACAATACAAGGGTCCATCATCAAAAAGGATGGCTAGAAAACCAGAAGAACATTTAGCCAGACAAAAAGGTAACAGCACTTTCCAGTCATTGTGCTATTCCCCAATATTACTGAAGATTTGCATTTTAAACAGCTTCTTGCAGCCCAGCTGCTCCTGCTCAGTTTTGAAATACTGCTATGCAAGTATCGAATGCGTGTGACATTTTCTCTGCTTCCATAGAAGAATATGCGATGTTCAAGTTCACTGGTAATTATTTCACTGGTTGGGAAGTTCTTGCCTGCTCCTTCACAGTTTTGCTTAAACAGCTCTTTGGTAAGAATTTAGTCATCACTTTACATGTCCAAATAACTAATACTTGACTTATCCCCAATATTCCTGTGAGACAAGGTGGCGTTTTCCTCATTTTACAGATGGGAAAGCTGAGGCAGAGATGAAGTGACCTGGCAAAGGCCACACAGCAAGTTAGTGGTCAAGTACCATCTCAACTCTTTCCGGTTCCTAATTGCATGTTCATTCCTCCAGAGTATGAGGTACTTCTGGCAAGTACTGCAAGAAACTCTGCAGTTCTCAAGGGATTTAGATCAGCACCACACAATGAACACTAGACGGCATTTATACAAAGAAGTCTCAACAAATGGGTATGCAGCAGCACACACTCAAGTTTAGAACTGCTGCATCCAAAAAGTACTCTGTCTTTTTGGGTGCTGTAAACACTGCCTACATGTGCTGTTAACTCATACTCTGCTGTGCTTCATATCATGCACAGCAATTTTAAGTAGTCAGTTGGTGGATCAGCAGACTGCTTTGCTCTGCCACAGCTTGAGAGAAAGCTACTCTTTACAGAAAAATTAAGACTAAATTGGATTTTCCTGTGACAAGAACAGAGTATTGAAGGTTTATGCTTTCTCCCCAAATGTTTAATAAATACTTTGCAATTAGAGAAACTTAACAGAGGATCCCAACATTTAAAAAAAACAAACCCTAACTGCATCAGCAGAGCTTTACAACACCCCAATGAGGTAAGTGTTGTTCTTTTCTAGCTGGGGGAAACTGAGGCACACAGAGGTTAAATGACTTGACTCAAGTTACACAAGGAGAAAAATAGAATTCACGTCTCCCTAACTTCCAGTCTTCTGTTAATACTTGTGGGTTCAAGATCCTAATATGTTTGGACAAGTATAGAAAAGTTAGTCTAGAATTTTTTTTTTTTTAGGAATTAAGCTATGTTGCAATTTGATATTTTGACAATTTAAGGATTCAAACATTTGAAATGGCTTTTTTTAAACCTCTAACATGCAAGAGTGTGAAATGCACTTTACAGATGCCACCAAAATGGGAGGCTATCACATAGCCCATACCCTGTCATATTTTACTGCTTATATGCCAGATATTAACAGTCAGACTCAGATAAATGGCTGCACAGAATTCCAGGAAGCATAGCAGTATGCCATCCCCTACCACTGTGTCAGCCAACAACTGTGCTCTTATAACTGACCCTTACACACAAATGCTGAGTAGGAATGCTTAAAGAGAGCCTGAGATGACATTTATATCTCAGTGGCAGCTTCAGAGTCCTCTGCACACAGTAATCAGTTTTAAAAATAGATACAACGGAACTACTTTCAACACAGCTTCCAGCGCAGGAAGTGAATGACATTCCATTTAACTACTACTGACTCAACAGCACAAGTCACCTCCAGAGTAATGTTGAGCCACTGATCTTTAAAATTAGAAGTACTTCCACAGGCTGCTGTATTACTCGTACTATCCACCAAGATACACATTTAAGCGTTTGTCTACACTGGCACTTTGTCGGCAAAACTTTTGTCGTTCAGGGGGTGTTAAACACACACACACACACACACACACACACACACCCCCGAAGGACAAAAGTTTTATGCCAGTGGGAACAACGCTTTGTCAGCAGAAGCACTCTCCTGCCAACAAAGCCGCTGCCGGTCGTGGGGGGTGGAAGTTCTTTGTCGGCAGGAGAGCTCTCTCCTGCCGACAACAGCAGCTACACTGTGCGCCTTTTAGCGGCGCAGGTTTAGTGGTACAGCCGTGTTGCTAAAAGCCTTGTAGTGAAGCCATAGCCTTAGAACCAGCAGATTATATGCCCATGTTATACCATTTTGAAGGATCAGAGGGGAAGCCGTGTTAGTCTGAATCTATAAAAAGCAACAGAGGGTCCTGTGGCACCTTTAAGACTAACAGAAGGAGTCAGCTAACATCGCATTGATTTTGTGGATTGATTCTTTAAGGCACCAATGGGAAAAGGGGATCTGGCACGTTAATTAGATGCAATAAACCTGCTATCAAGAAAAGGTATAGCTCAAAACACCCTCTCCACTTTCTTGTAAAGTTTTCACAAAAGATACATTTAAAGTTGAATATTCATTGTTCCATTCTTTGTACAGTTACAGAAAGCAGTTAGTAACAATTTGTTCTGCATTTGTTCCTTCTGGTCACATGCTCGTTTTTTGTGCCGGACAAGACTTGAAGGGGGGACATTTAACAAGCGTAACACTTTATATTTCTATTCCCTTTTCATACAACCCCCTTTTCATTGTGGTCACCAATTTCCATAGTGGTAAGGAATCTTAGTTTAATTGCAGGTCTCTGGCTAAAAAAAGTGACTGTTTACTAGTTCAAAGCTTTGTCTTTACGCACAGCGTTCAAAACCTTAACACCTACAATGCATGTGTTTTAGTGCGGTTGGAAAAAAACACTCAAAAATAAAAGCTACAGATAGCCCCACTGAGCGTTTAATTATAGCTTCCTAAGTTGTGTTTCAAAAGACTACAAAAATTTAAATAGGCTAATGCCTTTAATTTTACATATGTGCAAATAAAATAAACTTTCTAGAGAAACGCATATTAAATACATTTATCCCTATACATGCATGCACCCTTTCAATTCACAGTCTCCTAAAGCAATCCAAGAAACTGTATAAACAGCAACACTGAAATGCAACTCTCTACTGGGGTACAGGGCAACAACTCCCTTAACGTATTACACAAAATACCGTGAAACGATGGAGGTGAGAAAATTTTGGCTCACATGTTATGTTTATGCATAAGGACATGAGATATCTGGAGCCTACACAGGACATCAGCTTTTAATGACTCCTGAACAACCCCGTATTCTAACCACAACATTGGGTTGGCTTTGCCTGGAATAACAAGCTCAGATCCTGACATTCTAATCCGGATGTTTAGATCACTTTTAACAGGCCACTTTGCGCTTTCTATGGTGAAGAGAAAAAAAAACATATCACCAGTTCATTTCTGCTGGATTTGGATATTTAAAATGCTTAATTATACAAGTGCTGAAGAGCCAGTGTTTAAAAAGACTAAATCAGAGACTAGACTAGGGAGTTCAACACTTCCTCAGAGGATTTGCAAGGATAAAGGACAATAGCATATCTAGTTAACAAATGTATTCCTTTATGGTGATCTCTGAATTATAATAGCAAGACTTGAACTCTGATGCTTGTATTATCTCTTAATAGCAACACTCCTCAATATACCTATCTTAGGCCACTTACCCTCTGGATTACAGTTGGAACCATACAACAATGTTGAGTATGTGTTACAATGCAATAAGTCATTATAGCTAAAATCAATTCTGGATCATCTTCTCCCACCTCACCCAAACCTCTCCACTTTCAATTCAAATAGGGTTCTCCTATTCCTGCCCAAAGCTTCTCCAGATTCTCAATCTTTTCTGCCCTCCCTTGAACTTGAGGATGGGTAGTATCTCCTTGTTCTTGCACGATACCATTAACAGACTGCCTGAGGGATGCAAGCGTCATGCTTTCATTGAAAAGTTTCTTTGCCCAACTTCACTCTTAAAACCTCCAAACAACTTAAGACAAAACATTTTGCTACAAGGATAAAACTTCCCAAAGAATTTAAATCTACTTTATGTCTTTGAATGGAAAGCTCTGAAGACCTGAAAACAAAGAATCAAGATGGCACAGAAACCTAGCGCCTGTGTCAACCTACAGTCCTCCCCCTGCACTAGGTTTGGAATCAACAATCCATTTTTGTTCATTATACTTTTCAAAAAGACACCTCTGCCAACACCACCACTATACTTCTAGCCACGCTTTTTAGAGACAGCCAGTGGTCAATGAATCACACAGCCAAATCAGTGGTACGCTAACTGAAAATGCAACCTTATCCCCATTTCATGGAGAAAGCAAAATGTCTGCAGGCTCATGAATTTGTTCTATAGCTTACAAGGTAGTGTTTCAAAATGTTAGAAAGGAGAAGTTCTAGTTGAGCGTACCACCTTTCAGGAAGCTCAGCCAATTCTTCAGCAGCATCCTATCAGGCTGAAGTAAACTTCACCTTGCAAAGGCACAATCTGTTGTCAAACTGAGAAGTACCTTGCAGCACAATCCAAAACATGATACAATGCCCCACAAAAGTAGTTAAAATGTACAAAATACAGATGTTAGACAGCTAACTGAACAGGTTCAAACCCCAAGAAATTGATCAACATTTTAACCAATGATTTGTGATAAACTGGATGATTGTTTCTGCAGTGGCAGCCATAAAACTAGAGTCCATGATGTAAACTAATTTCCTAGAAAACTTATTTTAGACTCAGATACACAGAGGAAACACATCCAGAGAGATCAAACTCCCATCTATTTATTACTGTACAATAGTCCAAAAGCTCAATTTCACCTATAAAATTGCATCTGCATGAAAATGTTATTATTTATAATGGGAGGAAAGTGAAAATAATGAAAGTTTATGCTATTCCAGTGGCAATAGCTGTAATTGGTTACAGTTTTGAATATGAAATTCAACACCTAATCTCTCTATTAAAGCCCAAATGTAAGGAACAGATTAATATTTCCCCCCAGAAATTTAAATGGTAATGGTTTCTCCTTGCAAGCAGGCAATTAGGGCTTATATGCTGCAGCTTGGCAAGGAAGCCTTTCTTGTGGACAGCCTTTGAGCCTGCTCTTGTCTTTAAGATGTTCTCATTTAAATGCAGATGTAGGCTCCACAAGTATTGTAGTGTTGTGGGTTTTCTTTTCTTTTTTTTCCCCTTTTTCTTTCTTTTTGAAGTGTTAGCTGCATCAGAAGGAAGTGACAGAAGGAGGGCTCTTTCACACCTCATTCATTAGCTGTGCCCCCCCCCATTCTTTCCCATTCCCCCTGAGTGTTAGGAGACAAGTCCATTGGTCCAGTCGGAAGTTTTCTCGTTGGACTTTTTGTGGGTCAGAATCTAAGAATCAATGGTTTAAAGCAAACAAACTAAGCTTTTTTATATCTTTCTGTGGGGTCTGTTTCCTTCCCCTTTTAGACACATGTAAGTACTCTCCTTTACAAAAGACAGTAAATATCTACAGCTTTCTTCCTGCATGGATTAGTAATTCTATACCCTGGAGCAAGCGTAGAGTATGAAATCCTACTGAGGCAGCATCACCTAAGTCTTGCTGTCAGACGGCATGACAATTAAACATGTTCCAACTTCTCAAGTCAGCAACTTGATGTTAAATTCAGAGAATTTTAGCATCGTCAGCACATGATCTATCAATATATATTCTCACACAGAAGAGCAGAGGGTTTTTTTTTTTAGTTAACGTACCTTAACCATATAGCCTACCTATGCAAATAGCAAAAAGAAAGCGAATAATACTCAAGTTATTTAATACATCATCTACAGTCGCCTTCTCAACTTGTAACGCTCCCTTTCACCACAGAGTCTATATATATATATATCTGCATCCTCAGCCACGGAGAGACTATGGTCTGGTCCACACCTAAAGTTTAGGTCAACCCTGAGAGATGTAGTTAAACTGACTTAATCCCTAGTGCAGGCACTGCTAGGTCAGAGGAAGATTTTTTGTCAATCTAACTACCGCCTCTTTACTACAGTGATGGAAAACCCCCTTCTGTCTACGCTACAGTGTGGCACTTGTATTAGACATGGTTTGAAGGCTGAATTTTGTTTAAAAAGATAAAATGGAAATTATATCTGCAGTAGACTGTCCTACCAACTGATTCAGAGGATAGAAGCAGCCCATTTCTACCACTTAGAGAGGATATTAATACCCAGCAAATTGAAACACTTCATAACTATATTTATAGAGGAGTAAATTATTTGCCTTTCCTATATTCTCAACCAAGCAAGATATTAGATAACTGCAAAAAGATAGTTCATTAACAGACATTTCTAGTTTACACAGCAAGGGGAGTTTATGAATAGCAACTCTTGTGTAAACTATAGCTTTCATTTCTACAACAGGTAGCTGTAACTTTCTGTGATAAAAATAAGAGCATTCCAACATGAACTGCAGTTAACGCGAGTTAAAACTATACCATGAACAGTTAAGCAAGTTCAGCATTGCCATGAAGAGGTACTATTCTATTAGATTAACTGGAATCACTAAACCTTGCATTACTGCAGGAAATGCACTTTTTTTTTTTTTTTTTGTTACCACCTTCCAAATAAAAGGAACATGAATGTTTTGGTGTGCGCTTCCATGCTTGTCTAGCCCCCAGAGAAGCAGTACATTTGCTATTGTGTATACAAATTAGGCATTCAGGGTTAAAGTTGTTAATAACACAGATGTACCATACCCCAGCTTTCTTTACTCTCCTGGGTCCCATATGTCCAGATATATAACATGCAACCCACTAGGTGTTCATTACACAATTCAGTCTATTTCAAACACAGTCACTTCAAGAGGATTCCACACATACAAAAAAGAAGGGAGACATATGGGAACACACACTGCAGGATGGTACAACTGATATGCCCTTTTTCCTTCTATCACTACACTTAAAATTCTCATTCTTCCACCTTGACTACTATAAACTTCTGTTTTGGCCTCCTTGTCACTCCTAATGGACCCCCTCCAGTCCCCACAACATACAATTTCTAAAATTATCTTCCTTGCTTGATTCTGATCTACACTCCACTCTCTAAATCTCAATACTGGCTTCTCACCCTCTACCATGATAAGTTTAAGCTCCTTGTGAGCTGCTTTCAGGACCAGCCCATCCCTACTTACCTGTAGATAGCTTTCTTCACATTGCCCTTATCTATTCTGCTCCAACTATACCAACCTTGATACCTCATTGAGTTGCTTCTCCTACAAGCATCTGAGTTTTCTTCCATATCCCCTCTATGCATGGAACAACCTTTCTGAACTCAGCCTCATATCCCTTATGGAGACCCACTTCTACTGTGAAATATGAGACTAACAGGCTGATTACAGCAAGACTGTGGGGTACCTAGGACAGGCTACATTTTTAGAAATGTATTAAAATGTGGCCAGTCACCTTGTGATCACTTTACTTGTACGATACACTCCACCCACTACTCTATTTCCAATTTTTAGATTAAGCTCTGCCTTTTTGTTTGTGAGTGCTACTGAAAACAAATATAATCAGAAAAGTATGCCATTCCACTAAACAATGCACTATAACTGAAATGCCCCCCCACCATCTATGGCCCCACAAGACTCCAACTTCCCCCCATCTATGACCAGGAGATATTGTATATTCAGACAGAATAGGAACTGATTTTTTTCTAAAAATGATCAACTCCCATCCCGGGGAACTTTTTGTTGGTCAGAACACAAAGAACAAATATTAACCACAAAAATCTAGCAATCCACCCTTATTTTCCCATGGGTTTAATATGACCAAAAAATCCAGAATAAGTAAACCTTCAAAGTCTAGTGGTTTCCAAAATCAGGGGCCAGCAGATACTGCAATTATGTTTTATTGAACTCCCAAATACATAATCTGAATTTAGAAACCTGGTTCCTGACTAGCAAGTACAAACTTAACCCACATAGGCCGCACTTCCCACAACTGATTGACTATATGCATGAGAGATGTAACATCCCCATAAGATTAAAAGTATACTTAGGGATTTCTCATTTCTAAATTGAAGCACAAGCTATTGTTCATTGCTTCCATGATCAGTGCCAATTCAAAAATATTCACGGCTTTGTATCAACCACAGTTAAGTAGTGCTTGCACAGTTTAAAAAGCAGCCATGATTTTGCTGTAATCTTTAAACAGACATGTAAATTGAAGCAGAATTTAGATGACATCTTTAAAGGTGTCAGCATGAAATAGCTGAGTTAAAAAAACGACACCAAATATATAAATACTGTACAACAGTTTATGGAAGCCCCAACAGCAATTTCCACTGAAGCACTTTATACCAAACCACATTGCTGCAAGCTAAAAAACAGTCGTTGTAGTCCTAAGAAAAGAAAGTGCTATGAACACTGAGCATTGGAAGTCAGATAAACCTCACCTTGGTTTTAGCCACCATAGGAGGATACGTTCTGCATAACAATTGTTAGTATATAGTGTAGAAAGGTTAAATTCCATTTGATTGATTTTCTGATCACATCTAATGGAGCCCAGACATTCAGCCACCATCCCTAAACAGAGTGTTTCTACAAGTCTATTATGATTTCCTGAACACAACAGAGGAACAGGTGCATCAAAGAAAAAGGTTAGATATAATAAATACATCAAGGGTTCATGCTCTGATCTTTGAAACTTAATTTTCTAAACCCTTAAGATGTAAATTTAACCTCACTTCCTGCTACTACATTTTAAAAACTGAGCCAAGTTTTCATTTTACAGTAAACACTTAACAATTGGCAGCCATATTCTGCTTCTACGCAACTCTGTTGTAAGCATCATATATTGTACAGTGTACCATGAAATGCAAAGTGACTCCGCGCTAGATGACACACAATGAAGTTGCTCTGTAGAGTGTCAGCAAAAGACCTAACAAACGAAAGGGAAAATGCTCATCTGGCCAAGAAAGCCAAGCATTACACTTCACAATGTGCATAAAGTCATAATGCAGCACACATCTGCAGCCACTGTAACTCTATTGAATGGCACATACCAGACAGGCTCTCTTCATTTCTGCCTCAGTCCAGCTCTTGGAAGAATGCATTGGGGATCATTTTAAGTTGCATGGGGGGGAACCCTGTTCCTTGGTTTGGAGATCAAAAATAGTTTGAATTCAGAAAGATTTAAAAAAAACCTAGTTCTCTTATCAAAAAGAGTGACTTATTTTGTCATTTGCCACTTAGTGTTGCATTTATTGGTAAGGAACATCTGCACAGTTTGCACACTAGTTGTGCAAATGTCCAAATAATTCATTTGTTCTAAACCATGAGAAATTTTGGGGAACGAAACAAAGTGATTGCTAAATTCAGAAGATGGGAAGGAAGATAAATGTTTAAATTGAGGACTACAGGAAACATGCAAACCAGGGTAAAGGAGAATATGGAAAGCAATAACATTTAATAGGCTGAACGATAGCAAAACTGAGATAGGAAAAAACAGAATGTTTTCAAACATGTTATAACTGGCCAGGGCAAACAAACAAAGAAAGAACAAAATAAGAAACATCTTTCCTTGCCAAGAGGATGTATATAATGCTACCTCGTATCAAGAAGTACGAACAAGAATGCCAGACTCTTATTCAGGGTTCTTGGCTTGTTCTAAAACAGCTGATGACAAACTTCTACAACAATGTGGGGAGCTCAACTTATTTTTAAAGCACAATCAGTTTACCTTAAATCTCCTACGATTTTGTGGTTGATTTCCAAAATTTACAGTAATCAGTTCCTAAATGACACCTGACAGCAAGCTAGAACGCAATAATTGGCGCACACTGCTGAAGACGGAAGGTTCAACAAGCACATCTGAAAGCGTTCCCATCTGAACCAGAGAATCCATATTCTGTACACATGTGATATCTTGAGTTAGTGCCTGAATCATTCATATGTTCTAGACTATTCTAACCAACCATGCCTTTTCACCCATTGAAGAAATATGGGAAGAGTGAGAGAGCTACCATGCTCATGACTGCCCACTGGCCAAAGCAGGGGTAAGCAACCTGCGGCACGCGAGCTGATTTTCAGTGGCACTCACACTGCGTGGGCCCTGGCCACCAGTCTGGGGGGCTCCGCTGCTGGCCTGGGGTATCGGCCGCCAGCCCCCTGCCAGCCGGGGTTCCGTCTGCTGGCCCCGGATCCCGGCCACCAGTCCAGGGGGCTCTGCCGCCGGCCCCAGCCTGGGGCAGTGAGAGGTACAGACGGGGCAAGAGGGGGCGCAGCTCAGCACCCCCACCTTAAAAATTGTTGCAGCGCCACTGTGCTGGGATATTTTTAAGTCCTGATTTCCTGCTTACATCACTATCACACCATGTGGAACAGCGCACTGTGTTTGATGTTGAGATTAGAAGGTACGTGCAAGAACAGGAATCATAATTTTCTGACAGATTTCAAGATTTCCACCTACTTGGCCCAATGCTTTCTTTTCTAATTAAACCTGGTTCAAAAAAAAGTGACTTGGATTGGTCTGTATTTCAGTGGATGGGTGTTGAAGATTTCGAAATGCAGCTCATTCAGTTAAAAAACTCAGAATTGTGGGCATCAAAATTTGGAGATCTGCAGAGGGCACTTGAAGCTACTGAGAGAGATCATGGGGCCTCTATTCTGACCTGTATCAGGAGGTAGCCGTGTTAGTCTGTATCTACAAAAACAACAAGGAGTCTGGTGGCACCTTAAAGACTAACAGATTTATTTGGGCATAAGCTTTCGTGAGTAAAAACCTCACTTCTTCGGATGCATAGAGTGAAAGTTACAGATGCAGGCATTATATACTGACACATGGAGAGCAGGGAGTTGCTGGATGTCCCTGCCAGTGAAATTTAATTGTTTGAAGAAAATTGCGTTTGCGATGCTTTCAGCATTTGGATCCACATACCTGTGTGAACAGGTATTTTCAAACATGAAATCTGTCCTCTGTCCCTCTTGGAGCCAGTTAACAACTGATCACTCAGAAGCCTGTGTGCAGCTTAAAGTATCCAAACAGGTGCCAGACATGGGAAAACTCAGCAAGGAAAAGCAAGGGCAAGGATCACACTAAACTGATACGATCTGCATTTTAATTGAATTTTAAATGAAGCTTCTTAAACATTTTTAAAACCTTATTTACTTTACATACAACAATAGTTTAGTTATATATTATAGACTTCTAGAAAGAGACCTTCCAAAAACGTTAGAATGTATGACTGGCACGCAAAACCTTAAATTAGAGTGAATAAATGAAGACTCGGCACACCACTTCTGAAAGGTTGCCAGCCCCTGGGCTAAAGCATACCTAAAGTGTAGTCCGAGGAAAACTGCTTAATTCACACAACAGTGACTACTTCTTTCTGGGTTGAGAGATGGATGGAGAGTAAGGAAGGAGAAGGTGAAAGAAGCAGGGCTGTGATTTAATTATACCAGCATGCTTACCAATTCTGACAGGCCAAAAATTTTCACTTCTGCAGATGTAGTGTCTGATTGTCAATCCATCAGAAACACGACTCTAGAGAGGGACTGCTAGTCGGATCCCATCTGGCAGACAGTAAAATTGCCTGCAAAAGCACTCGTTTTGCAGCTCATATGTACCAATTTGGAATATCCCTCTTGTCAATTAACGTGCTTTGAATATTAGCTGAAATATGCATTTTTGTTTTAACTCTGTACAGTTATTTTTTTTCTTCTTTGCTTCTCTCATGTCAGTGCTATGGAACTACCTGGGGAACAGAAGTCAGAAGATCAATTCTTGTGGCTAAAATTTTGGACTTAAACAATTGATGTTGCCTGTCAGTTGGCATCTGCTCAGATGATGGATCAGAGTACTGAAACAATCAACAGGTTAGCGTACTCTAGTGTATGTTCAGTACTGTACCACTTCTGAGCCTAGTACTAAAGGTGGATTGATCTGGACAAGGTCATTTGTGATGGCACAGGAGCCCAAAGCAAGCTAGTTTCCAATCAAAAAGCTCTTAACGAAAGGTTTAAAATTAACCTTACATTGAAGTGTTTGTGCAGTTCACTACACAGCAGAGCAGTTTACAGTCTTACCTTGGGTTCCCAGGTTGCCAGTGTCCCAAAAGGTTTTCCAGCAAGATAGAAAACTCCAGCAAAAGACCCAAAGGCCAGTTTTAATTAAAATACAGTTTACACAGTTAATCCATGGTGACAAATGCTTCTTGCATCATGCACGTTTTGATTTGAGCTAAGCTGAAATGACTGCAGGTTTACATTGAACACTCTCACTCCCATAATATGTCAAGCTAAAAGTGAGTTATCGCCTAGGCATGCGTGCTCAAGCCCCCTCCCTATTTCATCCACTTTTTTTTTTTAAACTTTTCATACATATTCAAGTGTTTCCAGTTGAGAAGTCTTCCCTGCCCTACCCCTCGTTTCAATTCTGATATCTATGAAGAGTCAATCAGAGTCTATAGAAGCAGCAATTTTCCCTTAAGGGACAATCCAGTAGTTTAATTTGGCTTCACTCATTATACTGGCCCCAAACCTTGAAATCCTTCGACAGAAAATTGGAATTAAATTTTAAAGGCAGATAGATTTACAGCTTTGAAGCAAACTCTGAAGTGTAGCATAATCCTTGCTAATCAAAATCACAAATTTGTCAAAAAGCAATGCTAAACAGCAGCTTTTAGTTCCATTTTCCCCTCCCACATTCAAGAAATTACCTGAAAACTTCAAATCGCTATGAAGAGATTTTTAGTGAGGCACCATCTAAAAGTAAAATAACTTAACAGAGTACTACTTAAACCCCCGAGTGGTCATGGAAAGGGGGAAATCAAAACAGTAATAATGAAGCCATATTACATGAATACATTAAAATAAAAAATCATCAAGAAACATTTATGCAAAGTGGCTCCATCACTTCCCATTTTGGTTTCAAAAATATTAGAAGCAAATAGCTGCAAAGGCTTCATCCACTTAAGTCATTCAGTTGCAACTAAATTCAACTGATCCAGCTAGTTCCACATTTTTCTACTTACTTCAGTTTGTACATAAAGAATAAACTGCACCTATTCCATTGCCCTAGGCGCCCTTTGAAAATAGTTCAATACAAATATACACTTTCTACGACTCCCTCCATTATCTTGTACCACCAGTGGCTAAATAAATATAAATTAGAATTAACCCTTCCCCCTCCCTCCCTCCATCAACCTCTTGCCACTTAAAGTGACCATACATCTCCTCCCTCCATAAAAGCCAGAGAAAACAGATAACCTCCTGAGCATGCTGCAATGCCCTTCACATTCAGGCTATTTTGGTCCAAGTGGGGAGCAAGTTCCAATGTCAAAGTGCCCACAAAGAGGACCTCCTGCTGGTAACCTTTCCACCCCCATCCCTGGCTCCCATTTCTTATACTTAGGGGACTCCAGCTCAAGTGTCTGCTGATCTCAGCTGTGACAGCTGGGCACAAGGAAGGAGGAGGTACCTCACACGTAGGCAGGCCTCAGTCTATTTAGAGTTTATAATTCAAAACCAACCACTTAAAATCCACCCAGAAACCAACAGGCAGCCAATGCAGATCACAGAGCACTGGTGTAACATGCTTATGGTGAGATACCTCACTTAATTAGTGGTCTGCCAAATTCTGCACCAGCTTCAGTAATGAAGTAGTTTAAATTGAGGTAATAAAGGCATGGATGACAAGTGTAACATTTGAATCCAAAACAGTCAAACTCATGGTCATCTGTAGACGAAAAGAAGTCACTCTATTACCGACACTTGACCATGTAAAAGCAGCTAGAAGTCTAACCAGCCACCTAGCCTGCAAACAGACGTATCCTCACTGACAAAGGAGCAAATATTCTCATCACATTTTCTGGTTGTTTTCCAAGCCACCCAGCCACCGCCATGTTTTATCAGACAGAGTCTAGCCCTCCATCCTTTTCTCCAATCTCAAGAAGTCACTAGGTAAGGCAGCAAACTGAACTACTATAGCTGGGTCAGATGAGGTGTAAAGTATCAGCATGCCAAAACCACCATGTTTCCCCAATAAACATTGCAACACCCAAGTATGCAGATTAAACGAGAAGGGTGACAAGATGGAAACCTATAGAACCGCACTCTCAGGGAAGAGAAAAATTCCCCACCGCTACCCTTTAAGAATCTTCAACGAAAAACAAATGGAGGCACCCAAGAGCAGTCCTGTCTATCTCTACTTTGTTGATGTTAGTCAACAAAACCTTGCTCTCAGTTGTATCCAACAGCTAAAGTAGCGGCCATATATGCATACTACTTTTAGTAATAGGACATTACTAAGCCACTGATAAAGTGACTTGCCAAAAGAACACGCCTCTCCCTCGGAGACCTCTGAATATGCTCAGGTTCCTTTCATTTCAAAATAGATCAATTATGTGCAAATCAGAGCTTCACCCTAACTTCAAATTCTAGTATGGTATGAAAGAGAAGTGAGAGAAGTGTAGGACAATCTCTTGATTTCCTTCCCTCTGCCTCCTACGCTTCAGGGTGTTTTTTTTTCCTTCATCAAACCTCCAGAACTACAATCAAATTAACAGAGAGAGGTCACGACTCCAACAATTAAAGTTTGTAAAATTAAGTCTTTCAATATTAAGTACTTAGTTTTAAACCACAGAACAAGCTATTCTGAAGTCTTTACAGATTTACATACAAAAGAACCTTATTGGTGCTCTTTACTTTGGCATGGAGCTGTACTCAGGTACATCTCATACATAAATTTGAAAACCGATTCAGAACATAAATCTTATTCTTTATACCAGTGTAACTCAAATGAAAGCTAAGTCACAGCCAGGAATGATCAGATCTGGAATATGAATCTCTCTTCATATTCATGTCCTCTCGTTGCCTTCATTCCAGCACAGAATAATATTTTACTTCAAACTTTACCCTCTCCAGCTAACCTTAAATCTCTTCACCACTGATTTCTTCCTTCCCACATACCAACTACCAAGCTGTTCAATTCAAGGTCTCACTCACTCAGCTAGACTTGTGCTACAAGTATTTGTAGTAACTTTTCCCCATTACCTAGGCTGAGAGTTCTCCTCATACATCCTCTCCTTCCCTTCCTTAAAGAGGCTGATGGTCTGTTTGGTCTTCTTCATCAGGTTCTCCATGAAGACCCTGAAGTACTCATTTTCTCCTAGGGTCTCCATCTTCCCCTCATAGCGTGACAGGATGGTTCGTAGATGCTGATACGTATCAGGTAGCAGATCTAGAATATAGGGTGGGCTGTTCTTCAGTGCCAGTTTTGGGTTCTGACATAAACGCACCACCTGCAATAAATGAATAATGGGAAAAGTCACCATTTTGAGATTTTAAAACTATTTAAAAATTACAAGTAAATATTGTTTAAATAGATGATCAGTGACATGGCTTGAAATGCAAAAGAAGATATGCTGAAATATAAATAATTTCACATTATACTGCATCTGCCCAAACGCACTAGTCCCTGAACAGATTTCCACCCATTATAAAAATCGCAATCCGCAGACTAACATGTTTTCATGAGCACTGACGTCTAGGTTCCAGAAGGTTACATCTCTCACAAAATTAATCTGAAAATATTGGATGCAATAATATTTCATTAGATCATTTAGGTCAGGGGTTCTCAAACTGGGGGTCGGGACCCCTCAGGGGGTCACAAGGTTATTACATGGGGGGGTCACGAGCTGTCAGCCTCCACCCCAAACCCTGCTTTGCCTCCAGCATTTATAATGGTGTTAAATATATAAAAAAGTGTTTTTAATTTATGGGGGGGGGGGTCGCACTCAGAGACTTGCTGTGTGAAAGTACAAACATTTGAGAGCCACTGATTTAGGTAGTCTTTGGTGACGAAGCTGCTGTCTTGCCAGATACTTCTGCCAAAAAGATATGATCCAGACTTGGGGCTTGTCTACATGGGGAAATGTACTGGTATAATGATACCGCTGTAGCTATACTGATATAACTCCCCACGTGGGCACTCTTGCTCCAGAATAACAGTGTCTTTTTCCAGTTTAGTTTATATGTGACATAAAAATAATCATTCCAGTAAATTTCCCTGTGTACACAAGCCCTATAATGGAGAATACATTACTACTGGGGTCCACTTGAATGAAAAACTTGACCCAGAATGTATACATTTACAATGAATGACAAGCATAAAAGCAACTATACAGCTATCAACAGTGAACACAAAAAAAGGTTTTCTATACAGAAAGCAGAGACCCGCAAATCTCATTTGAAATACTCTATTAACTTTAGCGGTAAACAGCTTACTGACAGGAACATAGTTCTGGGTCCCCAGATATGCGTCTCCACTGACTTCATAAGTTGCATGCAAATGTGAGAGCAGAATTTGACCCTCTGCAGTTATTTCTCTCCCTTGTGAGAATCTGTTCACAAAAGCACTTGCTGCTCTAGTTTTACTTGTCAGTGATGAAATGAAAGTTAATTAGACGATGGTAACCTACTTTCTAGCAAATTACCTTGCATGTCTTGGAGATTAATTTTTTCTTACTACCTTAATACCTACTCTTTCTAATGGAAAGGTTTTCTAATTTGTATTACAGCAGTAAGATTATCTACACATTCCTAGCTAGTAAGAATTTGAGTCAATTATTCCACAAGTACACTGTGCAAAACAAATTAATAGGCTTATCAGTAAGGAAACTTTTTGCCATTTTATATGCATCTATTTTTGCTTCTACTTAACAGGTTAGGCACCATAACTGAATAGAAAAATTTCATTCAACCCGCAAAGAGAATGCTGATGCCGTAACCGTATATGACCAGACAGCTCTCTGAACGTTAGTGCTCTACAATAGAGCGACTACATGACAAAGCTCATGAAAACAAGTTTAATCAATAGGAAAAACAGTATTAAAAAAGGATCATACACCTCACAGAGAAAGGCCTTGTCTGTATCCATCACAGCCAAGATTCTCTATTACCCAGTCAAGGGAGAGAGAAAGCTAGCTACAGAAGACATAATGCAACTTTCTAAGTTATTAGGGCTCTCTGAGCTCCAACAAAGTGCTGAAATACTGGCTTAGCATGACAAAGCAATATTCAGCGCTTTTGTTCTAAAGCCATCTTTTCGAAAAGACAAAAACAAGCAATTGGGAATAAGACTCAACTAACAGCTCCAGTCTTTGGAGCGTTTACTTCAAACATAAAATAAGGCTGGTGCAATAATTTCCTAAGGCTTTCTACTGAAGTGTAAAAACACTGTTTCGACTTCCTACTATCAAAAGGCATGACTGAGGTCTAACTTGACACCAGTGATGTGCAAAAGGATATTACAAAGCAGATCTCATCAAAATTCTGCAGAAGATCACTTTCTTCAGAAGGCTTTAGGAAGGTAGATAAGAAAGCCCCAAGAACAACCCGGTGCCACTATGCAGAACATCACCTTCACAAAACCTGGTAAAAAACTACTAGATGCTATCAGGTAACATTCTGAAAAAGTTAACTGGATCGCTATATTACACACTTAAACACTTATTCCATTACTTTTGCCTCACGAGCTGTGACTGAAAAGTAAATATTTAAACCAAATAACTAATTTAGTCTGAAATGGAGCTCTAGCATTTCACTCAGCCTTCTAGGATACGTGCAAGAAACACAGTGTGGAGAAGTTACACGTCTTCTAATAATGCATGGCTCCACTGAGAGGCTTCAATTTCCATCAAAGGAATGACTGACTGACTGCATCAAGTCTCAGACAGGTGAATATGATTCTCATAATGAGAAGGAATTATACTCTGGAGGAGCACCAAATGTACAGGTGGGAAATAATCTAGCCAAATAAACTTCCCCTCCATTCTGAACTGACAAATACTAGGAGATCTAAACAAGGAGAGGAGTTATCACAAGACTGCTGCTGCAGTTGGTGCTTCTTTCATACATTGTAAAATGAACCTTATCAGGGAATGACACAATTGTCTTCTGAGACCATAGTTTCACTTGACAGCATGGAAGGATCCTAAACACGTCCCCAAAGCAAGCTACAGATATAGCACCATTATTGCTCCTACAGATCTAGTTTGTTATTTAAACAATTGGGTTTAAAACTATTCTTGGTGTGTTGTAGGGAAACCACATGAAGGAAGCAGACAAGTCAAAAACACAGAACAGTCATTTCTCTGGGTCAGCTATAATAGGAAATGGCACAGGCTGTTATCTCTTGAAACTATCCAGCTATGTAGGAAGCAGACCTACTGCATGTCAGTAACTACACAGACTTATTTGATATTGATATTAATATCCGACATGTTTTCTCAGAAAAGCAACAAATTCTGCAGACAGGTCATATTCTCACAACCTCTATAAAACTTTTTCATTAAAATACCCCGTATGAATATCCAAAGTAAATGGTTTACAGACAAGAAAAGCTGAAAAACTTTGGTTTTATTACCTGATGAATTTTAAATAAGTTTAATTATTCACCAAACGGACACCTATTTCAAGAGCTGAAGTTCACAACTCCCCATACGTGGTTTTAAAAGCAACCAATATCAGCCTCAAATATAAAGTTACTTGCCTACGAACTGTCATTTAGCAAACTGACTGTTCTTAATACATCAGAAAAAAAAAAAAAGAAGTTGCACTTTGTTTACTTCTCTACCTGTGCACTTGCAGCATCGTGATAACATTAAAAGGAATGTTCACAGCTCTGGGAAACCAGCAGCGTATTAGCAAGTTACCATGCACTCCATTCATTCTCTCCCCATGATTGGCAGCTACCACAGTGAATCCAGAAAGACAACAAATACCTTACATTAGGTGTGCTCACAGTAAAGCGAAGTCATTTCTGTTTTTTTAAGTGACTTAAAAATAGCTGTGGTCTTAAATGGACACTGTCAACTGAAATTTGGTCTCTCTGTAAAACTATTTTAAAACTAAAGCTTTTACCAACAGAAATGTTTCTATATTTTTAAGCATTTAAATGAAAACAGTTGTTTGTGAACAAACACATTCCCTTGCAATGTTTTAAACTCTCAGCAAGGAGCACCTGAAAATTAAACTGACTACAAACAGTACTGAAATTGATTTTCCGTTTCCAAGCTGAAAGAAATGAAAAACATTAACAAAGAGCATAAATAACTACAAGTATACTGGATTTTTACATTTTCCTCTAGCTTTGTAAAAGGGACACACACACACACACACACACACACACAAAAAGACTCACAAAAATAGGGGAACTATGACTAGAATGAGGAAACAGTGAAACCGACTTCACAAAGTGCTGTCAAAAGCACTAAGTAAAAAAAAACAAAAAACTAAAAAATAATTTCTTCTCTATTCTTTAGGACTTGTAACAAGGGTAAGTAAAAAGAGTTCAGGAGGTTAACAACATAGGTGCAAAAATTTGTTTGCAAGTTATGATTTGACAGTAACCTTGAAACAAAAACAAAAAAAACCCAAACAACCTAGGAGTGATAGATCTCTCTCTATTGACTTCCCAACTCCTATTTCCCTTCCAACACTGTTTTCCTAAACAGACCTATGAGGAGTTTGAAGTTTTCTTCCTTTTGAACAACAAAGTTATATAGCTCCATTTTCCCCCCAAAGTCAAGCAACTACTTTTTCTTTGAAACATCAGCAACTCAGTACCTATCAACTTCTCAGCCTCCGCCAAAGCCACACCTGACCACATCACTACTATTAGGGGTGACTTGCAACAAAATTTCCAGATGTTAAATATAAAAATGTGCTGAATTACATCCATATTTAGGTTAGAGAGGTGTTTGCCATTTTAGCTCAGCCGCTACCAGTTTCTTTTCCATCCTGTAATGTGAAATCTACTATTCTTCCGTCCCATCCAGTTACAAAACCCCTCTAAGTATTTTAGAATTTCCACAACCAGTTCCTCAAATGCCCACGAACAGCGTTAGGTAATGTCTTCATTGCAGCAGGGAGCAAGCCTCCCAGCTTGGGTAGAAAGACTTGCGATAGCACACTAAAAATAGCTGTGTGGACATCATGGTATCGGCAGAGTCTTGGATTAGCCACCTTAGCTCAAGCCAACCCTAGCCCAATCCTCTGCCAATGCTGCAACCTCCACACAGCTATTTTTAGTGTGCCGGCACGAGCCCTGCTAGCACAAGTCTGTCTGCCTGGGGTGGGAGGCTCACTCCGAGCTACACTGTGTAGACATACCCTGGATGTTATTTGTATTATTCTGCTGCCTAGATTAGGTTCTGAAGATAAATTATCAATTGCATTATCGACAAAAATATATAAAGCGACTCCCTCCTGCCAAGACGCTTTCCTACATTAATAAATTTTCTGATATTAAGCCCTGCTTTAATGGCTTAACACAGTGAAAAGATGAGGAAAAGGATAAATGAGACTGAAATCAGTTCCTCCCACTTTAGCCTAGTAAAAATGTATAGGATGGCTACAGCCAGTGCAAAGAAGTGACTGAGATGCTTAGTGTGCTATTTGTCGCTGCACTTTGAAGGCTCATAAGACATCTAACAGCAGAGCCTCAAAGGCATGATTCAACCTCTAGATAAGAAAGCAAACTGCTGGATTTAGATGAAGTTCATAAGTTGCCATCAAACATCTAGAATACACAAAGGAGTGAAATTTCAAGGTGGACGGTAATATACAGATGTGCAATATAACAGATGCTATATGCCAGAACTGCATATAATATAGCAGCATGTGTAATCTTGCATACTTGAATAGGCAAACTGTGTTTATAACCATGTTAATCAATCATACTCTAGTTCTTGTCTTACAGAACAAAGACAAAATACTTGCCTAAAGAACTTAAAAGGTTTCCTGTCCTACTTTAGCAAAGTTTCAAAAACTGTACTACAACCTCATATTCCAGGATCCTATTTAATCACATCAAAAGGCATTGAAACATATTAAAGGTACAAGGTTTTGTTATTTTAATGTTTACCAGAGTGGGGCAGATACTCTAACAAAACTGTAGGTGGTGTGGCCCTAAAGAGTCTGACCTACATATTGTAAACTCTCTGGGACATGGACTGTACTTACTTCTGTATCTGTACAGCACCTAGCATGACAGGGGCCTGATCAGGGACTCCAGCTGCAATTAATATATAAATATTAATCTACAAAGTGGCCAAATATTTGAAGATACATCAGCTTTCAAAAGGACTGTTTTATCCTCATGAAATAGAACAGAAGCGGCCTTCAATGGGGAACAAAACTGTTCAATCAGTGATACTCTATGTCAGGACAAAGTCATTTTAGGTTTGTTTTTTTGGAAGGGGTAAAGAGGCCTAGCACAGCCCAAACACTATTTTAGCTCCTAAACAAGGTGCACCAGGCCACACAACTCAGACAAGCCACAGCTTGCACTCAAGTGTCAAAAGGACCTGCCAAAGGCTGAAATGGAATGTATGAGTATACTTTCCCCGAAAGTGTGAACTAAACTTTGAACACCACACCCAAACCAACCATTTATCTGGCTAGTGATTTTACTTGTTATTTAAATGGCTGCTTTCACATAAGGCAGTGGGCTGCAGAAGTGAAGTCCAAACAAGCTATGAGGGTGCAGATGGCAAACCAACATAAGATTTCACTGACAACTAAGGGTATGTCTTCACTACCAACATTAAAGCGCCGCCGCGGCTGTAAAAAAAACCACCCCCACGAGGGGAGTAACTCCCAGCGCTGGGAACGCGGCACTGTCTACACTGGCACTTTACAGCTCTGAAACTTGCATTGCTCAGGGGGGTGTTTTTTGACACCCCCTGAGCGTGAAAGTTTCAGTGCTGTAAAGTGCCAGTGTAGACAAGGCCTAACATTGACATACTAGATGCACTCAGAATACCATGAATGAGATCCATCTAAACAACTGGAAAGAGATTATGCAGTGTCCAATTTTTGTTTAAAGTGACATGCTTATTTATTCTTGCAACTGTCAAATTTTGAGATTTACTGAAAACAGAACTTTCTAAATACTTGGATTATATGCTGGTTGCCTGTACAGTAACCAGTCAAATAATTAGCTCTACAACTACAGTATTTATTTCAAATTCTAACAGATAACAATGCTGTTCGTTAAAATTTGAGGATCCTAGTTGATAAAGCCCTTGTCACAAGTCAAGAAACCCAATGCAAGCCTCACTACGGAACCCCACATCAACAACCAAGGCATAAATAATGAGTAAAAAGAGGTAACTGAAGATGAACATCCCACTGGATATACGAAGGAGCGCTGCCCAACACTGGAGCTTTGGCCTCATTATGTGTCACCGAAGGCAACTGTGGGAAGAACATGGGACAAAATTAATATGAAACAAAAATAAAACTTCTTCAGATGGAAGTTGGGGACATGTCAAAATGTGCGGAGAGAATTGAATACAGCTCTTGGACAACTGTTCGCTTGTGTAGGAAATTCATTAGCCACACCTGAAGAACAGCAATGCCTGAATGCTTTTGCAGGATACCAACTAATTTTAAGGGTTAATGAATTTAGGTCACGGTACAGATACAAATATAGCATATCTGTCTGATCTGTAAGATCCCTTATCATACGTGCACCCATCAACTATTTTCTTATACGCCTATTTGAGTTTGTGCGTATTTGAAATGGCCAGATAATCGACAACAGAAAAGTTTCACAAAATTTTTCACAAGTTCTCCCCACCTCCTCGCACTTTCCCCAACCAATTCCTCGTTAACAGTTGGCAATTTGTTGTGTTAAGAAGCAGATATTCTATTTCAGGCCCAATCCTGTAATAGAATGTGTGTAAACGGACTGTTACGTCTATACAGAACTGCTGAAGTTAATGGGCATGTAGATCAGTCTGCAAGATCAGGGTCTTAGTCTGATTTTAATATTTTAACTATTATTAAGCACATAACTAGAGCTTTCAGCCACTATTTACTAACAAAGGCATTTCAAAATGAGGTTGTAGAATTGGCAGCCAACATAAGTTCAGGCAAAATAAATAAATGCTGTCTGTTAAAAGAGGAAGAAAGATGAAATGCATGGGTCGGCAGGGTTGCCCATCAGCCCTACCCATTCTGTCCCGGAGGGGAAGGTGGATTGTGTAGCACTCCCCAAAGTACCGCCACCTGCTTTCTAACTGCATTCATTGTGCACTAATCTATTCTTTCAACTGAACCTAGCATTATGAAGTATGTCACTCATTTTAGATACGAATATATCTCAATCCTATACAAATTTAGTCTCATCACTTATCCATGGAAATTAACAACAGAAAAGTAAGATGTCACAACTAAGGTTACAAAAAAATATAATAAAATATATTCCCATTAAGCCTACCTCCTGGATTACTGTGCCCATTTGTGGCATGAAGAATAGTGCCAGTATCACTCATCTAGGTATAAACTAGGATGGCACATTTCTCTAGAATTAAAATTAAGCACTGACTAGGGCTATTTAAAGCAGTGGCTCCTCTACTAATATACCCATCAGTACTAGGACTTAATTTACCACATTCGGTCAGACCATCAAGCCAACTAGTCCAGCATGCCACCTCCCTGATGCTTGGGGGCAAAAGAAATTAATGAACTTGGATATGTAGTGCTGGAAGTTGTGGGAGTGATTCCTTTGATTCCTGCAGCAATCATTTTATGCCATGAAGCATGAGATTTCATTTCCCTTATTTTAGCATAACTCCGCATGTTTATTACAGAGGGAATTATACAGGGTGTCATGACTAGTACTCGAAACTCACTGTTTTAATAAAAAGCCTCTATGCTGAGTCCCAGTGCATTGTCACTACTCATTCAATAGAGCTCTCCAAACTCCCAAGGTATCCCAGACCTCTGTCTTGCCATCAAGAGAGCAGACCATGCTCAACAGTGGGCTGGAACTCACAAGCAAGTGGGCCAACCTCAGCAAAATCCTTCCTCTAGTTACATGGGTACTGTTTACCACAAATAGGTCAGAGGCAAGAATATGTCTGCAATGTATGTTTGCCATGGTGCTGACCACCACTCAAGCCCCCCCACCACTCAACAAGCTCTCCATCTTCCCCAGCGCCCTAACCACCACCCCCTTGAAGTCCAGCCTTCCCTCTGACATATTGCTCCTCTCCTGAACACCACTACCATCTGCCCCAGCCTCTCCGGACAGCACATACCTCTCCAAAATCTAAATTCCTCTCCCCCATCTAGCCCCCTCTCCTTAGCCCAATCCTGTCCCCCGTCTCTAGCCCCATCCCCCACCCAATCCTGGCCCCCATCTCCAGCCCAATCCCCCGTCTCCAGCCCAATCCTGCCCCATCTCTAGCCCCCTTCCGCACCCCCCACCCAATCCTGTCCCCAATCTCTCGCCCCCTCCCCTGCCCATTCTTGTCCTCATCTCTCACCCCCTCCCTCATCTCCAGCCCAATCAACCCTCCTACTTCCTCTCCAGCCCAGTCCTGCCCCTCCCCATCTTGAGCCCCCTCTCCCATCTCCAGCCCAATCCTGCCCCTCCCCATCTTGAGCCCCCTCCCCAATCTCCAGCCCAATCCTGCCCCTCCCCATCTCCAGCCCCCTCCCCCATCTCCAGCCCAATCCAGCCCCCACCTCGTTCCTACTTCCTCCCCGGCCCGCTCCTGCCCCTCCCCCACCTCTAGCCCCTCCCCCACCTCTAGCCCTGCCCCCCCAACCCACTCCTGCCCCCCTCCCCCCAGCCCAAATCCTGCCCTCCCTTCCCCCAACCTTGTCCATGAGTTTCCAGCACTTCTCCACCATCTTCTTGTCCACGGCGCCGGGCTGGTGCGGGCCCAGGTGGTGGTGATGCGGCTGGAACGCGTCCTTCATCAGCCCGATCAGCCCGCCCGGGCCCTTCTTCAGAGGGGCCGCCATGGGTGGGGGGCTGCGGGGAGCGGTGGGGGTCAGGGTGCCCCCCCGCCCGCTGGCTCCGAGGGCGCCTGGCTGAGCCCCCCGGGCCGCGCCCTCCCCGGCCGGGCGGAGAGAACGGGACTGAGGAGGCGGTAGCTCCGGACCAGGAGCTGGGGCTACAGCGGGGACGCGCCTCGGTGCGGGGAGGGGGGGGGGCGGAAGGAGGACGCGCGCGACCCGGCCCCAAGAGGTTCGCAATGCCGCGTGCTGATTGGCTGCCGTGGGAGGGGGCCCGACTCGCGCCCCCGTGAAGAAAGCACGCGCGCCAATTGGAGGCTGGGACACAGCCCCGGCGCGCGCCCTCGCTAAGGAGGCACCCGCGCTGATTGGTTGCCCCGGCCTGCCCAGCGCGCATTGAGGGCAGGGCTCACTCCGCTACCGCCCGGGGGGGAGGGAACGTCCCTCTTGCGAGCCGCCCAGCCGGCAGCTCATTAGCCCTGACTCCGCCCCCATGTCCCGGTGCTTTGTACTGCGCGTGCTCCCACCCGGGTGGCATGCGCACTGTGGGGACAGAGGCAAAAAGACAGGTTTCAGAGTAGCAGCCGTGTTAGTCTGTATCCGCAAAAAGAACAGGAGTACTTGTGGCACCTTAGAGACTAACAAATTTATTAGAGCATAAGCTTTCGTGGGCTACAACCCACTTCTTCGGATGCATATTGAGTGAAACATATCGAGGAGATATATATACACACATACAGAGAGCATGAACAGGTGGGAGTTGTCTTACCAACTCTGAGAGGCCAATTAAGTAAGAGAAAAAAAACTTTTGAAGTGATAATCAAGGTAGCCAAGTACAGACAGTTTGATAAGAAGCAAGTGTGAGAGTACTTACAAGGGGAGATAGATTCAATGTTTGTAATGGCTCAGCCATTCCCAATCCCTGTTTAGCCCTGAGTTGATTGTGTCTAGTTTGCATATCAATTCCAGCTCAGCAGTCTCTCGTTGGAGTCTGTTTTTGAAGTTTTTCTGTTTTAAGATAGCCACCCGCAGGTCTGTCATAGAATGGCCAGACAGGTTAAAGTGTTCTCCCACTGGTTTTTGAATATTATGATTCCTGATGTCAGATTTGTGTCCATTAATTCTTTTGCGTAGAGACTGTCCGGTTTGGCCAATGTACATGGCAGAGGGGCATTGCTGGCACATGATGGCATATATCACATTGGTAGATGTGCAGGTGAACGAGCCCCTGATGGTATGGCTGATGTGATTAGGCCCTATGATGGTGTCACTTGAATAGATATGTGGACAGAGTTGGCATCGGGCTTTGTTACAAGGATAGGTTCCTGGGTCAGTGTTTTTGTTCAGTGATGTGTGGTTGCTGGTGAGTATTTGCTTTAGGTTGGGGGGTTGTCTGTAAGCAAGGACAGGTCTGTCTCCCAAGATCTGTGAGAGTAAAGGATCATCTTTCAGGATAGGTTGTAGATCTCTAATGATGCGCTGGAGAGGTTTTAGTTGGGGGCTGAAGGTGACAGCTAGTGGTGTTCTGTTATTTTCTTTGTTGGCCCTGTCTTGTAGGAGGTGACTTCTGGGTACTCGTCTGGCTCTGTCAATCTGTTTTTTCACTTCAGCAGGTGGGTATTGTAGTTTTAAGAATGCTTGATAGAGATCTTGTAGGTGCTTGTCTCTATCTGAGGGATTGGAGCAAATGCGGTTATATCTTAGAGCTTGGCTGTAGACAATGGATCGTGTGGTGTGTCCTGGATGGAAGCTGGAGGCATATAGGTAAGTGTAGCGGTCAGTAGGTTTCCGGTACAGGGTGGTATTTATGTGACCATTGCTTATTAGCACAGTAGTGTCCAGGAAATGGACCGCTTGTGTGGATTGATCTAGGCTGAGGTTGATGGTAGGATGGAAATTATTGAAATCATGGTGGAATTCCTCAAGGGCTTCTTTTCCATGGGTCCAGATGATGAAGATGTCATCAATGTAGCGCAAGTAGAGTAGGGGCGTTAGGGGACGAGAGCTAAGGAAGCGTTGTTCTAAGTCCGCCATAAAAATGTTGGCATACTGTGGGGCCATGCGGGTACCCATAGCAGTGCCGCTGACTTGAAGGTATATATTGTCCCCAAATGTGAAATAGTTGTGGGTGAGGACAAAGTCACAGAGTTCAGCCACCAGGTTAGCTGTGACATTATCGGGGATACTGTTCCTGATAGCTTGTAGTCCATCTTTGTGTGGAATATTGGTGTAGAGGGCTTCTACGTCCATAGTGGCCAGGATGGTGTTTTCTGGAAGATCACCGATGGATTGTAGTTTCCTCAGGAAGTCAGTAGTATCTCGAAGATAGCTGGGAGTGCTGGTAGCGTAGTGTGGGCAAGAGCCCGCAGGAGGGGGAGGGGAAAGAAGGAAGTGGGAGGGCTGGAGCTGGGGAGCTAGGTAGG
Source organism: Terrapene triunguis (assembly GCF_002925995.2). Classification (NCBI taxonomy): domain Eukaryota; kingdom Metazoa; phylum Chordata; order Testudines; family Emydidae; genus Terrapene; species Terrapene triunguis. The sequence continues at coordinate 12,658,053 of NW_020664725.1, forward strand.
GCAGCCTGGTGTGGGGAGCAGACACAGACCACCCCCCCACCCCATGGTGGAGCAGTTTAGAACAGGCTGATTTAAATAATGCTGTAGTGGTGCCCGCAGCGGCTCAGGAGTCGGTACCGGCTCAGGGCACAAACCCGCAAGCGGTGGCGAGTGAGCTTCCACCGACCAGTCCTTAGGCCCTTGACAGCCCAGAGAGGGCCCCGCGTACTCTCTTACCCCCCAGCTGAGCCTGAGATGGGCCCTCACACCCAGAACCACAGCAATGCTCAGATTACAGCCAGTCACTTACCCCCGGTCAATTGCACTTTAGCTCTCACACCCAAGACAATGCGCGTAGGCCGGGGTGCGGAAAGCCATTGACCGGAACTGTAAACCCTGTCTGGAATGGAAACCACCTCAAGCCAGGAGATGCAGCAGCACCCCTAATTCCAGCACCTATGCTTGTAGCCAGTCCCGTAATAAAGATTGATAAAGTAGGAAAAGGAAAACGAGAGGTATTTACAAGGTTGAAGCAGGTTAAACATACACACACAAATGAGTTACAATGTTAAGTTTCAAAAAGTAATAGAAGCTTCTATAAGAAGCAAGCTCTACATTAGGGCTAACCCAGCCTAAGCACCAGGAGTCTCTTGCTGATGGCTAAGCCCTATTTCAGTACACAAGAAATGTATTTTCAAGAGTGCTTGAGTGACTTGGGAGCACAAGCCCTGTTGATTTTAAACTACAAACCCTGATGAAGGAGCATAACCTGGTCAATGCAGTTCAGCTTAGTTTTTCTGGGTAAATTTAATACATTAGAAGGTGATGTTGGTTGCAAATATAGCCTAGGCTGTTTGCTTATGAGGGAGTCTCACAGATGTTAGAGGGCCCAGACTTGTCTTTTTCAGCACTGATGAGTATTTTAACTGTGAAACTTCTTAGTAGGAAAATACATTTATGTAAAACCTGAATTTGTATTAACAATTAGAAAAATGAAAGGAACAAGTATGAGACATCCATGTTAGCAATTTGACTACAAAGTGAGTGGAAAGTAGAGAACTAGCAACATGTAAATAAAAACACTGATTTACATTTGAAAATAATAATCCTGATTTTTATACACCCAGCCCAGCCTGTGTGTGGGACACACCCCGTACCCTGGCAAGGGACAAATGGCTGAACCCCCACCATGTAATGCACCTTTCACTCCATCACAGCATCTCATGAGCCCCATATAACCAGCACCACTGCAATGCAGTGACCTCAGGGTGGAGGGCAGCAGTCAGCACATAGAACCCTACAGGCCAGGAGGAGGAGGAGGAGAAATGTTGGCCAAGAACTCCACTGCAAATGCCCGTCCTACCAAAAAGTGCTGCATGGGATCATTAATATCCATGCAGAGCAGACAGGAAGCTTGCACTATTACCACCTGGTTCCCAATGCATCCGCTTCTGAAGTGGCTCCAACATCTGAACCTGCACATTCCAGGGACTCAGGGTTTAAACCCTGATGCTTATGGCTCCAAGATATCCCCTCCCACTTATACTTGTGTTATGAAGGCAACAACGCAGAAAGGATTTGCTTGTTTTATTGTTGACCCCACCGCTCCTCCCCAATTAGCAACCTACCCCCATCTTCCTTTGCAGCGAGCAGAATTATTGTACAGCCATTGCACGAGAGCAGCATTTCTCTTTTTCAAAAGGCCAGGTTCCCTTTTCTTCAAATCGAAAATTTTCAGCGTAAATACATAAAGAAAAGTCAGGAAATGAAGCAAGCAGATTGCAGTCTCTCACTGGGTGTGGGAAATGCAAGGCTTGCAGGTTCACTTTGCCTTGGGAAACTGTTGACTAGAGAAGCTACCTCCTCTTAAATTGAACCTGCACCTTGAGGCCCCCAGGCATTGCTGGTGTGTTTATCTCTGTCCATTCCTCTGTAAAGAATAAAGATCACGGTACCAGCATACTCAGACATTCTTGTCAAAGTCATACACTTCCCTGTTCTCATGAGGTTTCTCTCCCGCCCCCCCCCCACATTGTATAAAAATAGAAGCTGGCCTTCAGTGTGTTGACACCACTGACCCTGCATCTTCTGCAAATAGAAGCCTTCAGGACCACACTTGGGTTTACCTTGTGACAAGCTGTAAAACACACATGTCGCAAGAGACCATGGCTCCTCTCCTGACACATGCTGAACTTTGCTCCCAAGAAGAGTTCCCATTAGTGTGAATGGGACGGCTCATGCTAGCAAAGTTAGGTAAGTTTGCAGGTAGGGTGACCAGATGTCCCGATTTTATAGGGACAGTCCCGATTTTTGGGTCTTTTTCTTATATAAGTTCCTATTACCCCCCACCCCCATCCCGATTTTTCACATTTGCTGTCTGGTCACCCTATTTGCAGGATCGGGATTGTCATGCGTAATCCGTAGTCCGATGCAGTCAAACAGCTTTGGATCAGGCCCCTCTAGATTCACCCATCTTTGTGTAAATGGGTGAAGTCTGTCCTACTCCAGGTCAAGCTGTGACTACTTTAGTCCTATGTGTGAGCCCTTATTAGGACAAGTGGTCCCAATGAAGCTAATGAGATCACTCTTGTCACCAGGGGTTGGAGGATTCACACTATGGTCCTCACAGATATCACAAAATGTGTATCTTTACACTTAAACAGTAAGTGTAAAATTTTAAACAAGACATAAATAAATCCTGCGCTGGGTGCATGACTGAATTCCACAGAGAACAGACTCGGTGATTGCCTCTGCCCCCCATCCCATCAGGTATATCTGGGAAACAGCACACAGGCCCAAGTCTCATTTTACAGCAGTTTTCTACCAGAAAAGGAAAAAAAAAAAACCATGGAGTTTACTTCCATAGGGTTACCACTCCTGATTTGCAGCAGCATCACTGAGAATGAGAATCAAGCTAATTGCTTCCCAAACCTATGTCCAAAGAATAAAGCCTCCTACAGCAAAAAAAGCCAGCCATGGAGACGTGAAACTGATGGCTCCTGAGTGATGCCAGCTGTAATAAACATGGCCAGTTAATAAAGTGTTCTAAAACCAACATACTGGAGTCTGTTACTGGTTTCTTTTAGGATGCTCTATTTCGCAATGGCACCAAAAGCGAAACCTCCTCTGGAATTAATACAACTTCTTTCTTCATTCCCCCACCCCCTTCTGCAATGGGTCAGAGCAGGTTTGAATATGTGCAAAACAGAATTGAAAACACTCAAGGGAGATTACCGAGGGAGTTATGAGGGGAGAAGAACAAAGCTGGTAGAACTGTGACTTTTTGGCAGTATTGCAAGCAATCAAAAATCATGAAATTGGCTAAAAAAAAAATCATGTGTTTGTTTTAAAAGTTGGGTTCTTTGCTTTGCCTTCTGGTTTTTGAACATTAAAGGAACATTAGGAAGTTTTTCTCCACAGCCATGAGGGCTAAAAGTTTAGTTTTTACTTTTAAATAACAACTGAGATTCTCAGAAAGTAACATGACTCCAGGAGCTGAGGCTTTAAGGGGGAAAGCCCATCAAATACTGCAAACTGGGCAATGCAGTTTTTGCAACTTAATTTGAATAAATAATTTATTTACATCCTAGTGCTTGCTTACATTAAAATTGTGTCCTTTCTGGGGATGTGGATCTCTTCTGTCTTTGTAAAGTCCACTTTTGGAGGGTTCTGGAAAAATGACTCAGAGCAGCACCTTCCTTTCTCCTGCCTCTGCTTGGAAATTCAACTATTCCATGGCAACGGTGGAAATTGCTTGCAAGTTAGCAGTGGCGGCAACTTTCCTGCAGGATAGAAAGGACATGTACTGCTGCATAGTTTGTACAAGGGACATGTTCAAGACACACCATCTCAGAGCACCCCTTCATGCCATGGTGTGAAATTGGAGCTACTATACCCTAGCTTCCCCACCACACTCTTCAACCTACTCCAACTGTAGATATCTTGGCTCCAGAGGGGCCCCTCTAGACAGATCAACCCCTTCCAGGGTAATAGAGTCCTCAGGCAAAAGACAACAGAAAGCACAAAACAAAGGACTCTTCAGCCCAGCCCAGCCCCTGCCCTCTTCCTTACCAGTAGGGCTCAGCTGCAAGAACCTCTCTTAAGGGTACCTGGGCTCTGGATCCAGTCTACCCCCACCCCTCCTACAAAGCGTTGTGGCAGGCTACAGTCCGAAGACAGCTCCTAGAGGCTTTCTAATCCCACAGGCACAGTCCATCTACTCTCCTCCCCAGTCAGCCTCAGCTGCTGGACGGGCTTTCCCCCTCAGACCAACACCACACACACATATAGCAGGACAGTGCTTCCTGAACAGGGTTGAGTGGCTGCAGCCCTCCTGGCCCTTAAAGGGGCAGGCCACCCCGTTACAGGACAGGTTACAACTTCCCTGCCGTTTGGTTATACCACAACACTGTGTTGTGTGCCCACATTGTGTCGCCATTGTCTTATGCCACAGTAACGTTTCACAGGCATGATCTACATTGTGGTGCATTGCCTTATATCGCCACAGGTGTTGCATACACATTGCATGATGGTGCACTGCTTATCTAGCAGCAATGTATTGTGCAATTCCTTCCACCAAACCTGGAGCTACAACGGTTTCATTGCGGTAAGTGAAATTCCCCCTGCCCAGAAGATCAGCTCACGGTCTAAGCACCACTTCATTCTCACTAACTTCACGTTGACCTTCTGCTCTGGGGATGTTCATTCCTTGTAAAGATTCCATTTCATTCCCTGATCCGATGCATTGTACCAACAGGCCAATGGACTGCTTTCAAACATTTCAGTTGCGGGTGGGGATATGCCAGCTAACCTCCTATAAATCAATGCACATTAACATGAAACTCACAAACTTTATTCCATTGCCCTTCGGGGGCTGATAAATATTTCTGTAACAGGCAACTCCCTGCCTGGCTTTAATTACCTGGGAGAGTTTTCCTAAGGATTATACTGACCTCAGATATTTCCACATCAATTGAGTGCCATGTTCTTGAGGCTTTTCCCCATAGATACTAATGCATTCTGGCTAATATTCAAACCCATGTGACCACCACAGGGTGTCACGGGCAACCCAATGATGCCACCACTCCCCAGGGACAGAACTTGTGGAGATTAGGCTCTCTTTGTTGGGCAAAACATAACAACCACTATGGACCTGATCCAAACCCCATTCAGATCCATGGAAAGACTCCTGTGGACTGGAATGGGTTTTAGATCTAACCCAAAGAAGCCAAACCCTGCAGACATTGAGTGATTGTGTTACTGGCACATCTGCCTCCGGCATCATTCAGATCTCCAATAAGGGTCTTATCATTTAACCAGAATTAAAGTGAGGGTAGAGCTTTGTCACTGACCTACTTTGTGAGCTTGGTCACTTCACTTATCTGTGCCTCAGTTTCCCCATTTGTAAAATAGGGGTAATGATGCTTGTAAAGTGCTGGAGATCTACATCTGAAAAGGACTACATAAGCACAATTATTAAACTGCTGCAGTACTTTACAGTAGCATTCAATACACTGTCAATAGATGTATTCATCCACTGTAAGTATTATTAACGATTGATATAGTGCCATGGATTTATATGGTGCTTTGGAGACATGGACTAATACATGTTCCTTGCCCCAGAAAGCTTATGACAAAAGCTAAACAACCCAAGACTCAGGGTAACAGTCCAGGAACGGGAGGGTGAGAAGAGGATATTGGTGACAAGGAGGAAAAGTCAAGGGAAGGAGTATGTTTTAATGAGAATAGGGTTTGGCTGGAGAGAAGGGTGGAGCCTGTTTGAAGGAGCACTCCAGAAGGACAGAGGAGTGGTGGACAGATTTAGATACAATAGTTGGATTACATTCAATAGTTAGGGTCTAGTTCCTTTCTCAGTTAGACCGCTGTAAATCAGGCATCACTTCACTGACGTGAATAGAGTCACACTGATACAAAATCAGTGTGAGAGCGGAATATATTGGGCTAAATCCTCAACAAGGGAAAAATCATCAGCGCAGCTGGGCCATTTTACAGCAGCTGGGGATCTGGCCCATTGGTTAGACAGAGCCAAGGCCTGGATTCTGATCTCACCCTGGCTTTACCTTGCTGTAACTCCATTCACATCCATGGAGTTACTCTGCTTAACACCGAGGTACGAGAGAGGAGAGCTAGGCCTTTAATGTGTAAAACCAAGACAAGCGGATTGGAGGAAATGAGCTGAGAGCTGGAGTGTTCCTGCATTCTCTGGGGCAGTGACGACGCTGCGGCTCAGGGGGCACTGCCAAAAGTAATACATCCAGAGTTAACAAATGTGGGGCTCAGTCCTGAAGCCCCTACTCAGGCAAAACTCCTGTGATTTCAGACCAGAGTAAAGGCTTGGGATTTAACCTACTGAGGGTAATACACTTAGAGCTAGAGCCTCAGGCAGTATCAGTACGCCTAGCTCTTACTCCAGCCAAAGAACTGGCTGAGATTGCATCGAACTTTGTATCTTCTAAGTGCGCCATGGACATTAACGCTTCCCCTGGGTGGTGAATGACTTTGATCCTCATTTGACACATGGAGAAACTGTAGAGAGGGAAGTGATCTGACCAAGGTAGAGAGGGGAAGTGACCTGACCAAGGCCATATTGCACAGAAAGCAAAGCACGTTCACCCCTCGTGGAACCACACTCCTGGGTGCAATGCTGTGTTTACGTGCAAGACCTAAAGCAAGTGCCACCACCTTTAGCACAAGAACAATCAGTTTGGAAAAAAAAAATCCCTCTAGACTTTGATATTAGGGCCATTCCTCTTTGTGGCTTTCAAGCTCTGTTACCTTTCTGGTCTAGAGGATTCGGCTGTATCCCATTAATGCTGCTGCACAATATTGCTCTGAGATTTCTGCAGTGACAAAAGGCCCCAAGAACCGTTGGCTTTTTCCCCAGCCAATGCTGCATGTTGAACTGTAGAAAGAGTGTGTGTGAGCGAGACTGAGCATGACTCTGTGCATTCGTGTGACGGTGCATGTCACGGTATGCCATTGTTGGACTGTTTGTACATGTATGTGTGTGCGAGACACAGAGCGACACTGTGTCTTCTCCCATTTCACCGCCTTAGCTGTAAAGGACACATTTTCTCTGACTGCTCACAGGCAGCCTGGCTGCAAATCGGCCAGTTCCTGATTGTGCTTTAACCCTCCTCCTGGAACTCATCTCTGCCAAGCTTCCCTTAGTCACCATAGCAGCAAATGGGCCTGCTGCCTAGCAAAACTCCTGTCTTGCACTGCCAGGATAGGCTCCCAGCCACCAAGCCACTGGTTTTCCTCACCGCTGATTGGCTTGCCCAGGGCTACTCACACAGAGTCAGTTACATTTCTTGTTGGATAACTGCGGCATATCAAGAAATAATAAGCTCTTCACTTCCAGGTATTCAGGGGGAGTTAATTGTATCTTGAGCGGAAATTACTGTTTAAAAGCCTTTTTCCCTTTGGAGCTCCGCTGAGATCCACTCCACATAAGCAAAAATAGAAGCAAAATACTGATGCTTTTAATGCAGCAAATGGAAAAAGTGGTTGCATGTGACGAGCAGGAGGAGTGGATCCTAACGGTCAGAGCCAGGGTCTGGGAGTCTGGACTCTAACTTTAGTCCAGACTGATTTCCTTTGTGGCCCAACGTGAGTCACTTCCCTTGTCTGTGTCTCCGTTGGCCCCAGCTGATAGCCAGTGGTTTGAGATCCGGGGCTCAAGGGTGCTTCCGCATTGCAGAGAGACCACTGTGAAGGCTGCAAGGTGCTGTGGAGGCCACACTTGTGGAAGCTGCACAATTCTAAAGTCTTAAGCTGAATTTGTGTAACAGAGCTTGGGCTGAGCCCCAAGGGCTGGATTCCGAGCTGTGTTACAGCAGTGTAGATCTGGACTATATCCATTGACTTCAGTGGAGTTATTTCCGTTTACACAAGAGAGCTCAGAATCAGAGCCTAAAAGTGGGACGGAGGAGAACTGAACTGCCTTGGAGCTGGTGCACTGGGGCTGAGAGCTGGGATAATTACACTGATACAATTTGCTGGGGAAGCTGAATGCAGAGACAATTGCTCTGGAGCAAATGCCTGAGGCTAGCGGTAGGACTGTTGTACTGGTTCACTACCCTAGCTCTGAGTGCTAGATCAGTTGCACTGCAGAAGGAACATCAGCTACCTGCTCTGTAGTTGCCTCTTTTAACCAGTGCAGAAAGGTCAATGGACAGTTACTTTTCCTTTATTTTAGGTAGCCCTTTAGCTGTTCCTAGACCCCCATTCCCACTCCCTGAAGGTGCAGCCCAAGATCAGGGTGCATGCTGTGGTCCCGCCACGCCTGGATCCCAGGCACAATGTACATTTAAGTTTGCTATGTGTCTTAGGAGCACAGGACTTGCCAGATTGGATCGCTTCTCTAGTCCACTACCTCATCTCCAATAGTGGCCAGCACAGACAATTCTGCACTCAGCTGCCCTTGGGGAAGACCACGAAGCACAGACGTCAATACGTCTTGTCAATTTCTATTTGCAGAAAAAACGCAAACAATGGCCCCCAGGAACAGAGGGAAAGGAAAGAAAGGAGGGAAACAGAAGAAAAAGAAGAATGTGGCAGGTGAGTGTGGAGGAGATTCCCCCATCCCTGTTTCTGTACCCCGGTGTCCCACTCCAGGGCTGGCTTTTTTGCAGGCTCCAGGAAGCCCAAGCTGGGAACGCTGTTGATGGAATGTGTCAGTCCCCAGTGGGACAACAGCTCTAGTGCTGTCTCATCCTCACTCCCCCTGCGCCCTCGCTGTTGGAGCCGCTCCTACATTCTGATGAGAAACAGAAGGCAGCAGCATCTGAGGGCCTTTCCTAAGTGGTTTAATAACCTCCCAAGCCAGGCGGAAGCTAGGAATCAAAGAGAGTGGCCCTCCCAGGCCCCTACTTCTCCCGCTGGGCCTTTAAAATGGAACCACATGGCATTGTGCGGTAGGGACAGGATGCTGGAAGACTGCTAGGCACATGTTTTTGGAGGGAGCTCCTCAGCACTTACACGTCCAGGAGACCCTGCTTTCGCCAATGTCCGTGAACTATAACCGCCCGATTCCGAGGGAAACGTTCTGGGTAGTCCCAGGCATGCATTCCCTATGGCTGCGACAAGGGGAGTATCGCAGACAGATTCCTATCCCAAAGTGGCACAGGAACGGTTAGAGCATTGCCCTGGCTTATTTCCAATTGATGACCCAGGGGATGGTTCACAGGCCCTGGTTCCTACTCTGAGGCACGTCTGATTCAAATGCAAAACTGTTCCTAGCTTTCACATGGCAGGAGGGTAGGCGAGTGCTATGGGCCAGATTGTCCAAAGAGCACCCTACCCTGCCTGGTGCGAGTCAGGCCCTCGCCGTTTTGAAAATCTGGCTCTTATTTAGATGCCTAAATGGGAGTGGAGATCTTCGGAAAATCTGGCCCTGTTTGTTGTTCCTGAGTCCTTGAAAATCCAGCTGCAGGGTGGGTGAGGAGCCAGGATTCCAGTCCCGTGCATGGCCGTGCTTCCCCTGGAGCTTGTCTCATCCTCTGCGTCAGATCGGCAATAACATTCTCTCTTTCGCTCGCTTGCTGCAGAAAATGAAGTGGAGGAGAAATACAGGAAAGCAGCCCTGGAGGTGGACATCCTGAAAGAGCACCTGGGTAAAAGCCTCATCTCTTTCTTGGGGTGTATCCTGCTACAGCGGGGACTGGTAACAGGTGGAGGACAGGACTGAGGGGAGTTTTCTCCCTTCAGAGGGGAGACAACTGCTGGGAGCCACCGAGTTTCCCATATGGGATCAATCACTATCCCTCTGCAGAAGCTTTCATGGTAACGAGCCCAGTGCTGCTTTCAGTTACACCAATGTAAATCAGCAGTAACTCCAGCGAGGTCAGTGAGTTTCTGCCACTGTACGTGAGACCAGAGTCAGGCCCATTGATTTATATCTCTCCAGCCCCTTTCAACTTGAAGGCCCTCCCCCACCCCTGGAATGCAGCCACCCCTGAGGTGGAACCCAGCCTCTGTGTCACGAGGTGCAGGGATGCTGTGCAACAGCTTAGGACAGGAAGTGAAGAAAAATTTCCCATTGCTATTGAAACTGCAAGGGAGAACTTTAGGGAAGCAGGATGTGCTTGGCCAAGGGTAATTAACATGGGAACAACTTACCAAGGGTTGATGTGGCTGCTTTTCCAGCACCAGAATTTTAGAAAAACACCCAGTCTTGATGTACAAACAGTGGGCTCTAGTTCAAAACAGGCATTAATTCGGGGAAGTCGTATGGCCCGTCTAGCCAGGAGCTCAGACGTAGTGATCACAATGGGCCCTGCTGGCCTTAGAATCTATGAATGAATCTGTGAATTTGGCCAAGCAATCAGGGTTAGTAACCTGGGCCCAGATCCTCAGAGGTATTTACGTGCCTAACTCCCATTGAAATCGGTGGACGTTTGGTGCTTAAATGCCTTTGAGTATCTGAGCCCTAGTGCTTGGGAAAAGTGCAAGGGCCCGTTGATGACCACAGGCGGTCAGGACCTTGGTTCTCCATCAGTGCTGGAATATTGCACGTCCAGCAGTACAGCGCCCTCCCATGATGTTGTGATCACAACTGGTACCTTGCACTGAATCACCACCATCCCGGGCAGCTCCAGAGGGCTCCAATGCAAGTGCTGTAAAGCTCAGCTCATAACCGCTAGCAGCAGCCCTCTGAGCACGAGGCACGGAAGATGGTAGAGAAGTGCCAGGTACTGTATTGTGGCCCTTCACACTCCCCCTGGATCCAGTCCTGCTCTCACATGGAAGTGTGTAGGGGTGTCCCTTCCCCAAATTCACAGACTCCAGGGGCAACATTGCCGGGTATCCGCCTGGGGGGCAGCATGTCAGGGGAGGGGAGGAGGTTCCATCCTTTCTGTTGAGCTGTGCATCTCCGCGGCCGGCAGCCCTCCGGAGGGACGTGGCCAGGCAGGCGAAGGCTGACAGCGAAGGACTCAAGCAGAGGCTGCTGGAGCTGGAGCGGGAGCTGGAGATGTCGCGGGACGACAAGAAAGACATTTACGAAGGTGAGGGGGTGGGGCGCTGTTGCCGAATGCTTGTGGGGTGTAGCATCCTGCTGCTTTAAGCGGGAACCCCTCCATGCTTCTTCAGCACTGCCTGGTGGGGAAGTGGCTGGGAGATGATAGCAGGCGGCTTGAGGGCTGCCTGAACCCCCAAAGTTCTTCCTAGGCAGGCAGAGGCAGCTGCAGCCAAAGGCCATGTGCTCCATTCCCTCCAGACCCCTGGATGCCCCTCAATTGTCCCAAAGGAATGGAACACAGCTGGGCTTGTGGACAAACTCCCATTGCTCCCCCACAGCCATCCCTACATGGGGCTGCATTGTCCCTTGGAGGCTCCTCACATCCCATGCCACCCATCCCCGCAGAGCAGCGCCCCCCCTGGATCTATTGGCCATACGCACCCTCCGAGTCGGGGGCCGATGCGCCCCCAGCTGTGGACTCAAGAGCCTTAACCTTTGTCCCCAGGTCTGGAATCTGGACTCCCCTCATGTGGAGGGCCTCCACTGGTCTTTTCCATTAGCAAACATTTCCCTCTTCAGTAGCTCTAACCCCCGCCAGGGCCTTTGCTTGAAGGTAAAGCTCAGCCAGTGGTGTGGGATCTGAGCAGTACCTAAACCCTATACTGCTTTGGCTCCCTGCAGCTGGGCTTATGGGCAAAATTCCCCTTGGGGGCTCTCTTCTGCACATACAGCCCCCTGCCCTTTAGTGCTGGTGGGAGGAGTTGATGTCCCCCACAAGGAGGCCCTCTGCAGGGCCAACAGGGACAGATGGTTCAGTGGTTAACCTGAGTGCTGGGTTCAATTCCCTGCTTTGCCACAGCCTCCCTGTGCGACCGTGGGCCTGTCCCTTAATCTCTCTGTGCCTTGATTCCCCACCCCCAAAATGGGGTAATAGCCCTGCCCTGCCTCCCGGGGTGAGGATCGAAACATTACAGAAGGGGGCAGTGATGGGCCCCGAGAAGAGCCTGTAACAGACAGGAGGGGAGCGTGCCTGCTGGGTTGCATTTTTGTCCCTCTTGAAGAGTCACCATGTTTGGCACCTTCCTCTCCCCACCCTTGTGCCCTGGGACGCTCAGAGATGATCCGACAGTACCAGGAGCTCCAGCAGCAGACAGAGACCCGCATACAGCAACTGGAGACCGAGACAAAGCAGCTACAGGAGCAGCTCGGTAGGGCAGCCTGACACTCTGGGATGGAGGGAGGTGACCCAGGCCAGTGGGGACGTGCGTGCTGGCCAGCAGAGAATTTGAGACGCGCTGTCACCTGCTGAATGGCAATTCTGGGAATGTGCTTCTCTCTGGGAGCGGCAGCATTTCCCTGGCAGGCTTAGAGGGGCCCTTGGAATCCAGGCTGGGACCTCTTCCGTCCAAAGGGAACACTAAACAGTGGGATCCCATCTTTGATCTCGTAGCCTGGGCGCCTCTCAGCCCTGCACTCTCCGCCGACACCACTGTGACGAGATCTCTTCCCCCCCTCCCCAACCCCTCATAGCCCCTGCAGTGCTAGGAGAGCGAGCTGATTCTGCTCTGCCTCATGCATCAGCTGTAGGGAAATCCCACATGCAGAACCCACCTTCCCAGCTGGGTGACAAACCACCTCTGCCCAGGGCTCTCTGCCCAGGCACCTCCTGCTGCAATCAGATAGCAATGGAGCCTTTGATGTTGTGGTTCCTAGGGGTTGGAACTCCCCCACACCTCCCTCCCCAAGACTGTCTCATGCCACTTCCCCTCCCCCTTTGGGAAAAGCCTCTCAACCCCTTCCCAAGGTGTGCGCTGGTCTCAACGCTGCTGGACCCCACGTGGGTGAGCTCCTCGCCCCTTGGCTTGTCCTGGTGCGGTTTAGGGAATGCTCTCTCTCCATACACTGCCAAGAATGTGATGCTGATGCCCAGCACCCTGTGCCCGGGGCAGAGGGCACTTTGTCATTGACACAATCGCTGTGGTGCATTCACCTGCTCGTCTGCCCTCAAGGTCAGGCCAGCCCCAGCTTCAGTCCTGATTCTTCACCTCCTACCCACTGCAGCTGAGATGTCCAGGCTCCCGTGCCTGCCATCCCCTGCAGCAATTCAGCATTCCCACTCCACTGCCCTCCTCCTCTCACTCCCTGGTGTCTCTCCCTGGCAGCAACTTGCCGTGAGGATATCCAGCAGGCCCGGGCGGAGAGAGAGCAGGTGCTGGGGGAGAAGGACCGGACCATCGCCGAGCTGCAGGGCAAAATCAATGCCATGGAGACCGAGTATGAAAAGATCCTGCACGTGAGTCACTGTGGCAGGGGTCTGGCGCCATGCCTGGGGGTGGGAGAGCCCAGGGATTGGGCTGGAAGATTCTCCCTCTTCTTAGAGGAACCTGCCAGCCCTGCTCCACAACGCTGGGGGTCTTATTTCCAATTAACCAGAGACACAGAGGAAGAGTGGCTACCTGCTGGTATCTACTCTGTATGTTCCCAGGGTGCCCCCCACTGCAGCATCTAGGCACCCAGCTCCAGAGCCTCCCCACTAGGCCCCTAACTCCCTGCCCCAGAGGAGGCCCCCCCTTAGCGGCTGTTCTTCACCTGTTGCTTCTCTGCCCTCTCCCTCCAGGGCAGCCTGGACCGAGTCCTTTCCAAGCTGGCAGCCGCCCAGGGCTGCTGGGAGAAGGAAGCCACAACCGTGCACATGGAGCAGAAGGAGAGACTGCGAGAGTTTGGGCTCAATCCCCTGGAGATCTAGGGCCCTGGTTTACACTGGGGCAGGGGGCCATGTAGACACCCCATCATGGCCAACCACTAACCCCTCAGCAGTGGCAGCTGGGATATTTTGCCTGACAGGGCCATCAGGTATTCTCCTAACTGGGGGAGTGGAGGGGGGCAAAGGGGGTCTTAGCGCTAGGGGAAGGAGCTGGATCAACAGCCCTGGAGACTGGTGTCCTCTGGCCCCAGTGCAGCTCTCTCGACACCAGGCCCAGCTCAGCTCAGCCTGGGCCCCCGCAGCTAGCAGGGAGAGAATAATTCCGTCTCCAGGCCCCCTTTGGTCCTTGGCTTCTCTGCTGAGACCGGCCCTTCCCCCTCCCCCCAACCTCTTGCCCCTTCCCCGAGAGTCCCATCAGGTTCACTGCTTCTCAGATCAGCTTAGGTAATTTTTTTAAGTTGTTTTAATTGTGTAAAATGAGAAGAAAAGGAGGAAGTGGGAGCCAGCAGGAGGGATGGACGGCAGCTGCTGGGCTGGGGCTTGCAGAAGGAAAGGGCGGGGCGGGGGGGGGGCTATGCACAGCACAACACAAGGGGCCAGACCCTCAACGAGCAGCACAGCTAATTGGGAACTTACACAATGGAGGTCAGGCCCCAGGCCAAGGGAGTAACCATTTGGGGCCCTGCCCCCTGCATGCCATGCAATTGCTGACCCCGCCCTCTGCTCCCCCAACCACCAGCATACACAGTGCCTCTGAGAAGCGGTCTGTGCTCTCCCAGCAATGGAGGGCACGGGTAGCCCAGTCCCCTGCAGATGGAGGGGCTGGTCTGGATTCTCCCCCATTGCCAAGGAGCTGGGATCAACAGGCATCTAAAGCCCACGTCAGAGAGGTACCTGGGTGGAATTCAAATCTCTGACCCGCCAAAGGGTCCTCTCCAGCCCAGCGCAGCCTGGGCAGGGGAGATGAGGAGGCTGCCGGCTGGCAGATGTACAGAGTTAGAATAAAGATAACCGCACAGCCAGGCAGAATCATCTCCAGGCCCCACCGAAAGGAATGCCTGCAATAACCCACTGCCTCTGGTTAAACGTGGCCAAATGCTCCCACATCTTCTCCCAGAAGACTTTCCACCAGCCCCCCCAAGTCCCTAGAGCCAGCCCCACAATGCAACTAACTCCACTTTACACCAGCAAAAGATTTGGGCCCCCAGCGCATAACTTGCTGCCATTCCTCCCCCAGATAATTCTTCACTCTTAACAGACAGCCCCTTGCACCCCGTGAGCCACAACCTCTCAGCAGGCAGGCAGGGTTTCACTGCCCCTAACTTCAGCGTCTCTCCAAACAATGCAGTTGGGGAGGTTAACTTGTAAAAGCCACAATTAGGACCTAATGCAGCAGCTCTACTGTCTCCAAACCTCCATGCTTTGTTGCAGCTCCTTGGTAGAGCCAGTGCTAGCAGCAAAAGGGGTGAAGAGACACCATTGTCCTTCAGTTACACATGGTGCCACTGTGTCTGTTAATAAAAAGTTGCTGTGATGCCTCAGCCAGGTGGGTAATTGGTTTCCCTTAGGTGCAGGCCCCTGGGCCTCCTTGTTTCACTGACCTCACCTGTTCTGGTCCCTGCTCCCATGCTGGGCCTGCCCTTAATCTGTGAGGCCAATCTCAGGAGAAGTGGCAGCTTTAAAGTCCCAAGATCAGCTGATTGGTGCAGCGGCTCACCGGGAAATCAGATCAAGGGAAGAATCAAAGTGCAAGTTATCGTGCGTGCAAAATCGCGTGTCCAGGGTTGGTCTGGGCCGTGGTTTGAAGCCGCTCCAGAGCTGGGATTGCGCTGAGCCCACGGGTCCAGCACAGAGTGGCTAGAATGACTGGCTCAGTCCCTTCCATTCCTCACACCATGGCCCCTGTGAGGAACGGAGAAGGGTCAGTACCAGTCAGTTACATGGCCCTTCTGGAGACCCTGAGCATAGGGGCCGTCCATAGGGAGACTGGGGAAGCAGCAGAGATGGGGGTTCCAGGTGGCATGTGGGACCGTGAAGAGGTTCTTAGAACCATGGCACCACCTGCATGGAGGCTCCTCCCCCTTTGCTCTCACCTGCCCTGTCTCACTCAGCGTGCAGGGGTGGGTCAAGCACAATTTGGTTACTTCTCTGTCACCCCTGGGATTCCCCCTATCCTGGCATCCCCCCCCACCACCCCCCCATGTGGCTTGGGGGCCAGATAGCAAGACAGGGACTCTGATCTCAGTCTAATAACCATGTAAATCCAGAGCAACTGAAGATAATGGAGTGACTCTAGATTTACACCAGGGGCTAGGAGGTGGAGCAAGTTCACTCGGTGTTCCCGGCCCCGGTTCTGCTCCCATGTACAATGGTGTAAGTTGGAGCAACTACGCTGACTTCTAGGCAGTTCCAGCCAGGCAACAGAGCAGAGTCTGGCCTGTCGCATTTGTTCTGACTAACGAGTCACTGAGGAGCTGGAGGGAGGCCAGAGAGGAGCAAGCAATGAAAAACCATCCCAGGTGCGGAGGGAAGAGCTTGGCTGATGAGAGCTCCTGCCATGGGAAGGGCGCAAACGCCTTGTAGGGAGAAGAGTTAGAGAGCCCCGGGCCTAGAGGAGCGACTGAGACCTTATCTGCACTGAGGTTTCAGCCCTGGGCGTAGCTGGGCTGGTGCAGACATGAGTCACACCAGTGCAAGGCCATTTGTAGCACTCCAGCTCTGCCAGTGGCTACACGCCCCAGTGCAGGGAAGCCGAAAGGAAAGCGGAACATTAGGAAGGGGCTCCCCTGGAATCATCTCCCTGCAGGCAGGGGAAGGAGCCCCATTGCTTGAGACTAAACCCCACAGCAAACCATCCTGGCCTGGCTCTTGGGCCTGCCCGGGCTAATACGACAACTCCTGCTCTGGCTTCTCTGTAGAGTCTTGACCCCAGGTGAATGCACTGGCAGGGCAATGTGGAGCCTGGGGCGATACATAGAAGGCAGGAGCAGGACCAGCCTTACTCACACTCACCTGCCTAGAACCCAGCAGGGCCTCGGCCCTGGCAGCAGCATCGCCGCCCTCTGCCATGTCAGCCGTGACAGCGAGGTCCATCTCCCTGTAGCTCCTGAGCTCTTCTTGCTCCACCACCAGCAATGTCAGCTGCTGGCCAGTCTCCTTTATCTTCCCCAGCACCTCTTCATAGCTTTCCTGCTCCACGTTCCTCCCGTTGACCTCAATCACCACATCCCCCTCCTTCAGGCCTGCTCGCTTCCCGCCGCCGCCCGCGGCCACCTGGGAGACAGCAGCCATGCCGCTCAGGTAATCCTCAGCCTTCACCGCCCCTCCGGCTTCTCAGCCGTGCAATCCAACGGGCAGGCCACAGAGCTGGGTCAGAGTCCCCTGCTCCTGACCATGCTCGGTGGGGGCGGCGGGGGAGTCACTGGCTCTACCTGCTTTGGAATACGGCAGGCGGGCTGCCCCAGCATCGTCCAACCACCAGCACGGGGTGTTGTCCGTTCAGAGCCTCCTACGCCCATTGTCCAGGGTGGGCAGGCTGTACTGCAACCCTGGGCTCTGGATGGCAAAGCTTTTCCAGCTAATCCTTCTAATAACCACACTAGGTGGTTCTGCCCAGCGCCAGCCGACTGAGGATCCCACAGCGCTTTACACACGGGCGAGTTAGTGAACGCAATGGGACTGGAAGCCAGGAGTCCTGGTTCCCAGCCCTCAGCTGTAACTACTCCCCTCCCGTCCCAGAGCTAGGAAGAGAACCCAGGAGTCCTGGCTCCCAGCCTCCAGCCCTGCTATAACCCCTGACTCCATTCCCCTCCCAGAACTGGGAAGAGAACCCAGGAGTCCTGACTCCCACCCCCGCACCCCCACCAAACATTGCCTCCAGCTGGGAATGAAATCAGTGGTGGGGAGGCAGCTCAGGATGCCAGACATGGACAGCCAGGGACACAGAGAGGCCTGTTCCCTGCTCAGTCACTGCCTTGGGGGAGAGGGGTGCTGGGCAGGGAGTCTGAGTCCTGGGAGCTACCCGTGCCAGAGGACAGTGCCGTCTGGAGCCTCTAGCTCAGGCTGCCTGTGTGTGGGTCTGAGGCTGACCGGGATCATTTGGCCCACCCTTGGCACTGAGGCGAGGGGCATTGAGGGGAGTTACCTGTGTGATAAAGACCCCCGGCTTGTCGGTGACAGTCTGCAGCTGGAATCCGTACCCTTCCGGCCCCATGTCAAGGTGGCAGAGGTGGGGCGTGCCGACGGGCGCGCCATTTCCCTGAGGCATGCTGGGATGGGATCCTGGGGTGGTGCGAGTGCCCGATGAAGGGTGCCCATCTTCACAGAACAGCAGCGGGGACAGCCCAATCTGGAAAACCAAGCAGGCTGAGCCTCACAGCTCCTGGGGCCCTGAGCCAGAGGAGAGCATCCCCAAGGGGGGAGGTCAGTTTTGCCAAGGCCTCTGTCTTGACATCCCACATGGCCATGGGCATGTAGTGACCCAGCCCCAGCACTGAATGGCAGAGGGTGCCCAGGGAGGAATTTCTGTGGGGCTGCTGCCCCCAAAGAGGGCAGGGTTGGCATCTCTCCCTGCTGCCCACCAGCCCTCACACTGCACCACGTACCGAGCTGTAGAATTTGTCTCCATCCGGATCGATGACCAGCAACGTCACCTGGTTGCCGCCGGCGCGGATCATGTCCACCACCTCCTGGTGGCACAGCCCCTCCACGCCCTCACCGTTCACGGCCAGGAGCCGGTCTCCATCCCTCATCCCCGCCCTGTCGGCTGGCAGCCCGGTATCCACCTCACTCAGGAACTGGCCTGCGCGTGTGGGGGACAGACCCAGAGAGAGAGAGGGAGGAAGAAAAAAAGAAAGATGAGAGGAGAGAAAAGGAAAATTGTGAGCGTGAGAGAGAAGTTAAAATTTCTTTACTGACAGGGTCCATACTGTGGGGCTGGCCCTCTCCAGCTAATGCATTGATCCTCATGGGCAGGAGGCGATTAGGGACAATATCCCCCTTTTACAGATGGGTAAACCGAGGCAGATAGGTGACCTTGGGCAAGTCCCTAAGGAGTCAGGGTCAGCATCAGGAACAGAACTCAGGGCTCCCAGGCCTGCACTCAGGCCTCTGCGATACGCACCGATAGCCCTAGCTCCCCATCCCGGGCCGCCTTACCCATCGTCCCTGAGCTGCACTTCTCTTCCTTCAGCAGGAACCCGTAGCCATCTGGACCTTTTACCATGTGCAGCTTCCTGGCCTTGAAGGGCAGCGTGGCGGCATCGGCCATGGCAGCTATGACCCTGACACCCTGCTGCCGGTAGAACTCCTCCGACTTGGCATCTATCACTAGCAGGGTCACTTTGCTGCCACTCTGCTTGAGCTGGCTCCGAAAGAAACACACGCGCGCAGAGAGCCACGTGGGCCCGGTTAGAATCAGCACAGGGCCCCCTGCCACCCTCCCGCAGGGCATAAGCCATGGTAAAGCCTGGAGACCCGGGGCAGGGCATGGACAGTCCTGGGCATCATGCCTTCACCGTGCACATCGGAACTTGTGGAGCCAGATCTCAGAGCACGGAGTGTGGGGAGAACCGGGCATTGACCTGGTGGGGCATCTCGAGGGTGATGGGCCCTTTGTCCCCTGGGAATTATCCACTACCATCTGCTGAGTGTGGAGCCAGAAGGTGACTGGATCTTTGACTTTAGAGCAGGGGTCGGCAACCTTTCAGAAGTGGTGCGCAGAGTCTTCATTTAGTCACTCTAATTTAAGGTTTCGCATGCCAGTCATACATTTTAACGTTTTTAGAAGGGCTCTTTCTATAAGTCTATATTATATAATTAAACTATTGTTGAATGTAAAGTAAATAATGTTTAAGTCAAATGTTTAAGAAGCTTCATTTAAAATTAAATTAAAATGCAGAGGCCCCCCGGATCGGTGGCCAGGACCCGGGCAGTGTCAGTGCCACTGAAAATCAGTTCGCCTGCCGCCTTTGGCACGCGTGCCATAGGTTGCCTACCCCTGCTTTAGACAGACAGACACTGCCTGCCTTAGAGGAGGCATGATTGTGAGGATGAAGGCCGTGGGGGAGGGACAGGCAGATGAAGAGGGAAGGCAGGGACAGGAGAACTGAGAGGTGAAGGAAGGGCAGAGGGACAGTGACTGAGGAATGGTGAGTGGGAGCAGATAGGCCGATGAAGGGGCCCGATGCAGGGCAGAGAGGAATTCAGTGATGAGTGGGTGGGAGGGAGGGAGGGAAATGGGATCTAGTAAGGCAAAAGGCAGCAAGTGTCTGACAGACACGTTCCAAGGACGTGAGGGGAGACTCGGGCCAGTCCGTGACCAGGCGGCCCCCCCCCGGGGAACAGCCTGGCAGTGGGACGCTATGCCGGGGTGTGTACCTTCCTGGTGAGCTGTGCGTAAGTGTAGTTCCTCACACTGGCCCCGTTGAGCTCGAGCAGCCAGGAGTCAGAGGGGACACCCGCTTTATCCGCTGGGCTGTCGCTCGTGACGGACAGCCGGAACGTGCCCTTCACACCTGCATGGAGAGCAGAGCAAGGGAATAGGATAGTGCTGGGAGGCCCTGCTGGCCCTGCCGAGGAGAAGCGGGCAGTGGAATACACACAGAAAGCACTGGCAGGGTTTTGACGTTTTCTTTTACCTTCTGGAGCTGAAACACTGAAGCCAAAGCCACTTTTGTCCTTCACAACATGGCAGAGCTGTGGCCTGGTGTGGCCCGGCAGCAGCTCTGCCAGGTTCTTGTCGAGGGCTTTTGCAACTTCGTAGGCATTGCCATCCAGGACTGCAACAGCCACCTGGTTACCACTGGCCTTGATCTTCTGCACCACCTGCAAGAGAGCCCACACACATGGGCCCAGGGCCGGGGGGCTCCAAACACGGGTCTTGGGAGGGATGTCATGCTGGCAGAAGGTACTAAATTGACAGTCCTGGAGACGCTAGTCCTCTGGCCACAGGACGGGGAGAACCTGGGCTGCAGCAGGGCAAGCTTCCCAACGCTGCCCTGCCAATGTGACTCACCCTTGCTAGGACAGAGAAGGGGGCTCTGCCTTCATGGCCTGCTCACGCTTTGGGCTAATGCTGCCAGCAAGGGGCCAGGGGGAGTGATGATTTTCATGCTGTGGACGTTAGGAATTGAGCTGAGGCCCAGCAAACTCATTTCATGGGAGCCACCCAACCGCCCTTGGGAGACAGACTTGAACCAAAGCCCAGATCCCAATACACTGGAGCTCCAGGGGAGTTCGGATGTTATGGCTCAGGCCCATGCCAGGTCTCTGCCGGCTCCTACCATGGACAATCAGCAGGGTACAGTGTGGGGCAGTCAGTGCCCCATGGCAGTTCACCCCGTTAACCAGGCTGAGCTGATGGCACTAGTCACAGACCTCGACGCTCAGCCCTGCCCACGCCTTACCCTGAAGTGCTCCATGTTGTCCACATATTCACCGTTCACCTCCAGGATCCGGTCCCCGTCCTGCAGGCCCCTGCGCTGGGCCACCCCCCCGCACGTGACCTGCCGGATGATGTGCCCCTTGTTCCCCACCTCCTCACGTAGGCAGAACCCAAAGCTCTCCCCATCGCCCTTGGTCAGCAGGTAGAACCGTGGCTTCTCTGCGCCTTCTGTATCTGAGGGGAGAACAGAGCCTGTGAGTGCCACGTGGTACCCAGGCTGCCACCGTGGAGGGGGACATGGGTAGGCAGTATGTGGGGAATCAGTAAGCGTGTAGAGTTAGTAACGAACTGGGGTACCCTCCCCTCCCATGCACACCCCCTCAGTCATTCAGGTTTGCTAGAGAGGCAGGATTCCGCCTCCTCCAGGCCAGGTGGGATTCTAGTCTCTGCTCAGTCTTGTACCAGCTGGACGCTCACGTGCCTTTGTGTGTACCGGCCTGCGTCTTTGTGCACCTGTCCCAGGCACTTCTGCATATTCATATCATATGGATAGCGTCAGGACACATACGTCTGCATACACATGTCCACCTGTGCTTATGCACCTGCCTGGATCGCTGTGTACCTGCAGACAATATGTGTCTCGTGTGTCTGCACCCGTAGGTATTCGTGCCACACTGTGGGTACATATGCACCCACATGTGCGCCTCCCTGCATGTGAATGCACATCCCGCTGCACTTGCATGTGATGGCCTCCCAGCAGAGACTTGTCCCCTCTCTGGTTTCTTCTCATCCTTCTATACATGGGGGGAGGGTCATTTGAGTCAGGGCTCCCTCGGTTTGGTTTTGCCAGAAGCAGAGAAGAGACTCACTGAACCTCCCACCCAACAAGAAGACAGCAGCAAAGAGACTGCATGCAAGCTGGCCTCCATCCAGGTCTCTGCCACCCCTTACAGAGGGGTGTGGGTGCAGTGCAGGCAAGGGTCTTCAATCCAAGTGTGTGTGTGTGGGGGGGGCGGTTGGCAGGTCTCTCAAACATGAGGGCTCAGGAGAAGGGATTTCTCCTTCTACATGGAATGGAAGTGCCCAAGAAGCATCAGCTATGAACAGTTCCGGTCACTCATGGGGCTGCAAGATGGCCTGCTGGTAGGCGGTCTCACTCTACAGGTCATGTCCACCCCCCGCCCTATCCCCCCACACAAACACAGCGCCCAGCCTGGCCCTGGAGGGAGGGGACCCTGCTGATCCTAGTTTCTTCCGTTTGCTCGTGAAGAGGAACAACCCCACCCCACAGCAAGCCCAGGGCTGCCCCTTACCGGAGTCCTCAGCCAGTGACAGGGCTGGGTTATCAATCCCGTCTTTGGGGTTGAATTCAAATTTCCTGAAATGATAAGAGAAGAAAGCAAGTCAGTCTACAGCAGCCAGACCCATTGGGCCCCACTCCAGCTCAGTGTGCCATGACATCACACCCCAGCCACATGGGCAGCAGCTGGCAGGCAGGAGGGGGATGCATCTGCTGGCTTCTTCCTTGGGAGAATCTTGTCCACAGGCTCCAGTGTTCATATAGAAATGGAGGGGTGGGAGAGGGACCTGATTGGGACCCTGGAGGGCAAGGCAGTGGGAGGCTTCAGGGTGTGAGATGACCATCTCAGGGGTCAGGAAGGAATCTCCTCACACCCCTGCCATGCAGCATGGCACAACCAGCCAGGTGCTGTACTGCCTTCCCTTGTAGCATCCAATATTGGCTACAGCCAGAGGCAGCAGACCAGGAGTCCAGTCCTTCACGAAAAGCACTCTCTTCCTATTGCAATGGGTGACTGGTGTGTCTGTACACCACCTCCCTCTGAATCAGAACTGCTCAGCTGTGTGTCATGGCCCCCATACTGCTAACAGCTAGGGGAGATTCTCCTTTGGCCTGAGCTTTTGGAGCAAGGGGGGGTCCCCATTGTGCCCAAGAAGTTCCCAGGAGCCCCTGGGAACTGTGAAGTCCCACATGCCCATGGAATTGTCACACTCCCACACACAGGCACAGGAAGCAGTTGGCATGAGACCAGAAAGCCACCCTTAGGAGACCAGCAATACCCAAGTATACAGGAGTAGCACAGCACTTACAGGGTTAACTCCTTGGTATCCTCAAGTCCTGCAGAAGAAAAGGCTCTGAGGTCAGACGGTCTCTCTAGTAGCCATGACATTGCTCACCTCGCCTGGGCTGCATTCACATGCCCACCCCCTGCCTGGGGCTAGCAGACCCTGCTCCAGCACATGCCCCAAGGCACTGCCATGCACTCACCAAGGAAGGGCCCCACAGGGACACCGACCCAGCCTCTTATGGTTAGTTCCCTTCCAGGGGCTGTAAGCAGAGCCCAGGCTAGATGGGCACAAACACAGCTCAGGTGCCTCCTTTCCCACAGGCTGGACCCAGCGCCCATTCCAGGTGGCCGCCAGTTCCTGGGCTTGTCAGGAGTGGAGGGAGCCTTGTCCTTGTGCACTGTGGTGCCTGCTTCTTGCCCGCGTGAGGTGGATACCCTGGAGAAGCACTTGTGCACAAGCACGCACAACACAGCTTTGCTCCATCCACCCCCCACCCCCCCCCAAACCAGGTGAAAGAGGGGGAGAGGCAGCTGGAGACTTAAGTTGGGATCAATGAATCAGACGCATTTTGGAGGACCACAGCCTCCTAAGCAGCAGCTCTCTGCTGTGGAGCCAACTGTGTGCGCAGGGGGGAGGGGGGAGAAGGGAGTCAAGGGCGTGTGTGAACACTTCCCTCCCACCCCCTGCAAGGTTTTTGCATTTGCTCAAAGTTGCATAGGCCATGGAGCCAGCGGGAGAGGGGGGTTAAGCAGCGTTCCTCTCAACTAAGTCAGTATTGCTCCAGTTGTGAGGTCCCAACAGTCACTGAAATTTGGCCAGGCCACCCCTCCATCCAGACTGTCCAGATAGAGGGGCAGGGGGTGCTGTACTGTACTGCCTTCCCCTGTAGCATCAAATATTACTCCTGTTCCCATATGGCACAGCAGAGGGGAGTCTGCCAAGAACGTGACTTCTGGCAGCCCTGGCTCATGCACTGTGTGGGTAAGAGAGAGGGGATACAGAAGGAGACCTGGAGCCTCTGCGGTTGGAGGGGCTGGCAGGGACTGGAATTTGACCCCCTGATCCTGCCCCAAGAAATAGCTGAAGTGGTGCCACTGCTCGCTGGCTAACTGAGGCTCAGTGCAGGGAGTCCAGCCAGCAGGGAGGCAGCTCTGGAGGTGCAGTCTGGACCAGTTCTAGCCAGTGGCACTTACCTCTGCATTTCTGAGCAGCAGAATGCACCTCACTGCCTTCACCTCCACTTAACTGGGTACTTACTACCCCGCTCACCTGGCCTGCTACTGCAGGAAGCTGGCTGGGAGTGAGGGAGGAATTAAACAAGGCCTGAGCTGTGGTGCTCACAGCCAGGGACACACTGTCCTCAGGGTCAGTAGGGGTCAGGTCTGGGCCTTTGCAGGAGACAGGACGAGAGGGCAATGGGGCTTAGGGACAAGGGCAGAGAGTAACTCCTCAGCCCCCAAAATACCAGCCCAAGAAATCCAGCCCTAGAGAACCCACAATCCCATGGAACTGGGGGGGGGCTGCCTAGAACCCCCAAATGAGGAGTCGTCTGTCTCTCCGGATGCCACCAGGACCCCCAAGAACCCCTGCAGCCACCCACCCTCAGCACCTGGAGAGATCTGTGAAGAAAGCCACGGGCCCTTGGTTGTGTGTGTGTGTGTGGGGGGGGGGGTAGGTTCCTCAGAATCAACCCCCTTTTCCCCCAGCTGCTTCCCACCCCCGCCATAAGCCTCAGCTCCTTACCTTCCTTTTGCTTCATGGCTGTGGCGACGGTGCAAGGTACAGCGTGAAGTGGCAGGTGAAGCTGGTGTCCCCGCCTCCTCCAAGACTGCACCGGTTTAATATTTAAACAAGACAGGAGTCTTCCCCTGCGCCCATGAATCTCAGCAAGAGGGAACAGCTCCCCTCCGCTGACCCCTCCAGGTCACACCTCAGCCAGCCCAGCAGTAGGGGGCCGTGGGGTGAATGGACTTGGCCAAGGTCACGCAGCAAGTCAGTGGCAGAGCTGGGAACGGAACCCAGGAGTTCAGGCTCCCAGTCCCAACCACTAAAACACCCCTCTCCTCGGGACATAAAGAGAAGCTGGGAATCCGGGCTGCCTAGTTCAGGCTTCTCAGTCTCCACGGCCCATTCAATCCTTGCCCTCTGCTGAGGAGGTCAATGGTAGTTGGTGGGTTCTATGGATCAGCATCCCCAGACCCAGTTCACACAGGGCACCAGACAGCTATCCAGAGGAATGACTCTAGTCACTGTGGTCCCAGGCCAGCGTGGAGAGGGGACCCTGGAGGGGAAAGGCTCCATTGTCCATCCCCCAGCCCAGCTGAGGCAGCCAGGCCAGCCACAAAGCCAACCCCCAGGTGGGCCCATGCCTGAAGCTGCTTCACCAGGTTAAGGCCCTGCAACCCCCGATCCTTCTCTCCTACCGACGAGCCATGAGGTGGGTCCCTTCCTCATCCCTGGATTGCTTCCCCACACCATGCCCACATAGCCTGGCTATGGCACAATCTCCAATCCCCTCCCCTCATCCCCAACCAGCCCATGAAGTGCCAAGGAAATCCCCCCCCCCCACTCCCGTACAGAAGTACTGCAGGGATGGGAGCGGGTAGCACTCCCCAGGCAGATGGCAGGAGAGACGTAGCATGGGTTTGGGAAGGCTCTGGCTGCAGAAAAACAGACCAGTTTGGTAACATCTCACGTTCGTGGAAACAAAAGTGTTTTAGTTTCAATGATACATAGAACTGCACAACAGTGTCCAATACTGGGAACAACCTCCAGAGCTGCTCCACCCTTCAGCCTGCTCCCCCCAACATTGGTCCTCACGCTGCCCCAGTCCACCCAACCCGCCCCCGCAGGATGGACTCCCAGGGCCCAATTCCCCAGCGCTGTCATTCACACCAGCGCACGGTGGGTGTCAAATGCTCCCAGATCAGAATGGGAGCGGTCGGCAGCCACTGGGCCCTAGAAAAAATGACTCCACAAGGTCCAGGAGACTCAGGCCCTTGGTTGATCACTGGCTCTCAGCCCCTTCTGGTGCCCTTAAGAGTCTTGCCTCCATTGCTACCATGCAAACCTGTCCTGTGCTTGGCATGACCGATGGCCGAACTATTTTCAGCCCTCGTGGAGTTCAGGCTGCCGTCCCCCCTCCCTTGGAACAAAAGTGGCTCCCTGGGAGCAGAGCCGGGGTCTCACCAGCCTTGGCAATGGCCGCTTGCTGTCTGGGAATGGCAGATGGGTTCCCAGCCGGAGGCACGGGGTGGCTCCCAAGGGGCAATGCTCCGTGGCTCCAGGCTCTTGGCGATGCTTTCACTGCAGTTCTACTTGGGCATGGCTCAGAGACAGCACGTGAGAGTGCAGGGTTCATGGCCCCAGTGCACTCCAGGAAGGGAGGCCAGGGGCCAGGAGCTGCTTGGGAAATAACCCAGTGAACCCTAGCACTGGGCGTATCCCTGAGGTACGTGTGGCTGTGGCTGCGCAGATGGGATCCAAGTGAGGGAGCGACGGTGCCATCTAAAGCCAGGACCAGTGCTGTGCAAGCTTCCCTACACCCGGACCAGCTGCTCTGACCACACCCCACCTCCTCCTTTTCTACTGCCCAGCATTGCCAACACACCTCGCTCCATGCCTAAAACAGTGCCTCCTGCTGTCCTGGCACTGGGGCTTCTCCTGCCCCACACTCTGTGGTGCCGCAAGTAACTCTCTGCTCCTAGCAGAGACTCCCCAGCCACCCACGTGAACCCTGCTCTTGGGGTGGTGGTGGTGGAAATGGTTAACAGAGTGACTCCCTCGGACCCAGTTAAGCCCTTATGTCCATTGCATCCTCCCATCCTGCTGGTGCAGGCCCATGGGAGGGGGGGGCCGCGTTAGAGGGTTCCCTGCTGGATTTTAACCAGCATCTTCTTGACCTCGTTCTCCACCCGCAGGAACTTGGCCTTCTTCCAGGGGTTGCCGGTCTGCCGGCGGCTGCACTCCAGGTCCTGCAGCAGCAGGCTGAGGTGCTGCTGGACCCGCTCGCGGTCCCAGTTGGGCAGGTTCTTCTGCACCACGCTCAGGATGAAGGCCCAGTAGTCGGAGACGTCGGTGCCCACCGTGAGGAACACCAGCACCTGGACGCCGTCGCGGTCCCTGCGCAGTGCGTGCAGGGCTCGCTTGCCCTCCTCACTGATGTCATTGAAATACAGGCTGGGAAAGGGAGAAGCAGGGTTAGGGGGGCACCAGGCATCCCTTGGTGACCAATGAGAGAGGAGCATGGGGGGGCAGTGACCAATGAAATGAAAGGACAGGAGCAGACGCAAAGGGCAGTAGCCAGTGAGAGCAGGCTCAGAGAGGAGCCGCGGCCAATGGGAAATGAGTGGACAAATGATGGCCAGTGAGGGACAAGGCCTCAAGCAGCCACATGATGCAGTGGCCAATGAGAGACAAGCAAGGGATCATACATAGGACAAGGCAGTGACCAATGAGGGACAAGGACTCATGCAGCCATATGGGGCAGAAGCCACTAAAGCAAAGTACAGGCACAGCGACCAATCAGAGAGAAGCATGAGCTATGGCTCAGGGGAGCAGTGGCCTATGAGAGATGAGTGGAGGAACAGTGACCAATGAGAGACAAGGACTCTAGCCGCCATGAGGGGTTGGCCAATGAATGACAAGCTCAGCTGCCGTTGACAAGGGGCAGTAGTCAGCAAGGGGCAAGTGCTAGAGCAGCCACCAGCACGAAGCCAATATGGGGTGGGGGTAGCCCCCAGAGGGAGAGGGGCCAGGTCTCATGGGCTGCGAGTGCTGCCAACGAGGGAAGCTGGTGCCCATAAAGGGGATGCCAGGCTGGATGCCTGAGCTGTGGCTCCCTGGTCTGGGATCATGGATGGGGCAGGGAGGACGTTGACCAGGAGGGGAAGGGGCAGGGAGGACATTGTACGGGGAGGGGAAGGGGCTTGGGGACTCACTGCACTTCCTTCAGTGTTGCATGCCTCTTAGCCACCTCCACCAGCCCCAAGGCTGCCTCGTCCGTCACCGAATTGTAGCCCACGTCGAGCTCCTTCAGGTGCTGGTTCTGGGCCAGGTGCTGAGTGATCACTTCCACGCCCTGGTTCCCCAAGGAGGTGTGCAGCAGGGACAGGTGTGTCAGGGAGCGGTTACCCGCGATGGCCTCAGCCAAATACTTGGCCCCCTGCTCAGTCACGGGGTTGTCCGAGAGCCTGAAAACGACACAGGAAGGTCACAGAGGGAGAGGAGGCAGCCAGGGGTGTTTCCTGCTCATGCCTTAGTGCTGCAGGACATGGGGTAACAGAGGACTCTAGGGAGAGAATAGCTTGTCCCCTTTAGAGCTGGTTGAAAAAAAAAAAGGGGGGGGGGTTCCCCCACCACAGATAATTTCAGCATTTAAAAAAAAAGTTTTGTATACATTTTCATTGTAAATTTTTTGATTTGGGGCAGAAATTTGATTACCAAAATATTTCAATTTGGAAATGCTGCTGCAGTGCTTCATGGGAGTTGTAGTTCAGGTGCCTCATGCTTCCATTTTCCACTATAAGCTGGGCTCCCTGGTTGGACTACATCTCCCATGATGGAGTACGGTTCCCCTTTTTGGAGGGGGAGGCGGTACTTCATGGGAGTCCCTGGCCATGGTGCATCATGGGAGATGTAGTCCAGCTGAGGAGCCTGGTGCATAGACGAGAATGGAGACATGAAGCAACTGAACTACAGCTGACATGAGGCACCACGGCAGCATGTCAAAATTGGAATATTTTGGGGTTTGGAGATATGATTGTTCAACGCTTACCAAGAAATATCCCCCCACTCTTCCCTCAAACGCCTTCCTCAGCTCTGGATACATTTCCCTCAGAATGCCCTCACCCATCACATAGAACGGACACCACCCTCCTGCAGCAACATGGGAAAGATGTCGGAGTCAGGCAGCGTTCTGTAGTCCTACACAGCTTTGGCCTGGCAGTCAGCTCCCCCCAGCCCGGCCATGGTGCTGCGGGGAGCTTCAGATCTGCCTGAACCAGTGCTAGAGAGACCCACAGGCTGAGCAGGGATGCAGAGCCGGGAGGGGAAGGGATGCAGCAAAGAATGTGAAAGGGAAAACAGAAAGACGATGGAGCACACCAGATATTGCCTCCATGGCCAGGTGCCCGGAAAACCACCTTGATCCAGGCCCCTTTGGCAGATCTAGGTCCAAGCACCTCTGACAGCCCTTTAAAGGATCCTGCCCAATATACAGACCATGGGGGCCAGTGGCTTCAGCTGGCCCTGAGCTGAGCGTAGAGCCTGCTTAGGAAGGGCCAAAGTAACAACCAGCAGACTCTGCCCCCAGCCTTCCCTCTCAGACATTTGTTTACCCTTTAATACCTCCCCTCCTCAGGATCCCCCAGACTCAGGCCAGTAACAGCGGAGCCCAACATGGGGCTTGAACCCCTGACCAGGAGATCCAGAAAGCCATGACCACAGGTCAGACGAACACACTAAGGAAGTGACCTCACCACTGGGTAGGTCTCAGAGAGAGTCCTGCTCCGGCGGACAGGCTCTGGGTTTCCTGAGCACACTCACCGCAGGGTGCTCACCACACACTTGTTGTGCAGCAGCAGGTCCCGGATCTCCCTGCAGGCTTCAGGGCCCAAGCTGTTGAGCTGCAAACTGAGACAGGGCGAGAGCAAGAGGTCAGCAGTGGCACCAGTTAACCCTTCATGTTATGGGCCAACACCCAGCCCCTCCCCAGCACTCTGGCCCTAGAGGGCAGAGTAGAGGTTACTGCCCTACGTGGAGGGCATGTAGGTGCACCTATTGCAGTGTGACTCACACCCACCTGCCCACTAACACCCCCTCCACCTCTCCTAGCCTGCCAGACTCCCCAGAACTAGGAAGTGAGAATCACAAGGGATGAGGTCTCTCCGGAGGCAACCCAATGGGAGAGGTGGCCTGCGTCTTGTGGCCAAAAGCACAGAACTGGACTCTTGGGGATGTTCCCTGCTCTACCACTAAGCAGCCTTGGGTGAGTCATTTCCCCATCAGTATTAACAACACTGACCTTCCCACCCCCACCCACCAGAGAATGTCAGGCTTAACCTGTAAACGCTCAGTATTACTCCCGGCAGGCCCACCGAGCTGTGGATCAGCCATAAGGCAGCCATCACCTCTGCTTGGAAGATAATACAGTATTTTCTCCCAAACAGGGAGAAAATGCTCCCCATTTTCATGCACAGACCAGAAGTGTGGCAGTACCAGCCAGAAGACTAAATGACTTGAGCTCTTGGACAGAATCCCAGAGATATGTACATGGGAGAACAGTCCCCAGCAGGACGGGAAATTCAGATGTTGGAGGAGAGAGAGAGAGAGAGAAGGATCCACCATGGATTCCCTCCCGGATTGTCTTTGTATTGATTCTTCTCTGGCCAAAGGGATGGGACATTTTTTCAGCCCTGCTGTATTTTCTTTCCTTTCTTTCTTTCCTGATTGCAGCTTGCCGCCTTCTGGTAGAAGGTGAGATTGCAATACCAGGCATATTTAAAAACGAGACTCTTGCAACTGGCCAGGACCTGGACTAGATAGAATCATAGAATATCAGAGTTGGAAGGGACCTCAGGAGGTCATCTAGTCCAACCCCCTGCTCAAAGCAGGACCAATCCCCAGACAGATTTTTACCCCAGTTCCCTAAATGGCCCCCTCAAGGATTGAACTCACAACCCTGGGTTTAGGAGGCCAATGCTCAAACCACTGAGCTATCCCTCCCCCCGTCTTTTCCAGCTCTAGATTCCACCTTTTCTGCAGCCGGACAGGATCCATGGAGGGGGAAACAATTAGAGGGATGTACCAAAGACCCTGCACGGAGTAGAGATGGAATATATCATACAGGGAATGGATCATTTGATCATTACCTGTGCTGTTCATTCCCTCTGTGGGGCACCTGGCATTGGTCACGGTCAGAAGACAGGATACTGGGCTAGATGGACCTTTGGTCTGACCCAGTGTGGGCGTTCTTATGTTATTGCTCTGGTACCAAGTGAGACAGTGGGACCAAGATACTCTGATGATCTTAGCCATTTGCCCATCAGATTTTACTTTAGATCAGGGTTTTCTCCTTCTCTCCCTGCTCTGCTTGTTTAATAAAAAGTTAGCAGAGCTGGCAATATAATCTAAAAATGACTTGAATGGATTTGTGGTGTTTTTAGATAGAATGACACAAAAGCAAGGGACCTGAAAAGCAACAGGGGTTTGGGAATTGACAGCTGAAATATGGAGATGAAAACCACTAGAAGAGCCTTGATGCCAAGCACGGCTCAAAGAACAGCTGAACGGCAGCCCACAGAGTCCTATAAAGGACCCATTGTCTATAAAGAGTTGCTATCCATTGAGACTACTAGTCCCAGCATGCAATAATCTAGCATGGCTGCTTAGATCAAGGAGCATTGTACCCTGACTTATAGTCTCCATGGTCTGTATCTTTGTATTTAAAACAGACAAAGGCAGCAACTGTTTACACCAGGGTTTCTCAAACTTCCTTGCACCGCGACCCCTTTCTGACAACAAAAATTACTACACGACCCCGGGAAGGGGGACCGAAACCCGAGCCCCTCCGCCCCAGGCAGGGGGGCCCAAAGCCGCAGCCCGAGCCCTGCCCCCTGCAGGAGTGTGAAGCTGAAGCTTGAGAGCTTCATCCCTGGGCGATGCGGCTCAGACTTTTGGCTTCAGCCCCAGGCCCCAGCAAGTCTAACACCAGCCCTGGTGACCCCATTAAAATAGGGTTGCAACCCATTTTGGGTTCCTGACCCACAGTTTGAGAACCGCTGGTTTACACCATTGTACGCAGCTCTCAGGCTCCAGGCAAACTGCTGATGGGAGTACAATCAAGGCATCCCCTGATATAAATGGATGACCTAGACCCCCGGCCAAATCAGAGAAGGTGGCACTCACTGAAGCTTCTGGCACCGTAGCAGGACAGGGAAAAGAGTCCTCAGGCTGCTGACATCAAGATGGCATGAGCTCAGGTTAAGCTCCTCCACCTCATGGCTGGTGGTGCCCATGACAGATGCCAGGATGGAGCACTTGAGTGGGGTCATCTTGATGGAGGAGAGGTTGATCGCCCTGAGGGAGCGGATGGCCTCAGCCGTGAAGCGCTCATTCTGGAATTCATGCAGGAAGACGAGGTAGTCCATCAGTTCGGATGGGGGCAGCCACTTGCGGCTGTTCCTGATCATGGTCTTCTTCATAGCGTTGGCAATCTCAAAGGCTGCCAGGTTCTTGATGGAGCAGCCAAGCTGCTCCAGGAGGGCCCGGTTGCGGCGCGACAGGAGCCCGCCCATGAAGATGGGGAAGAGCTCAAAGACTTCGTCATCCGGGGCCTCTTCAGGATGATGCAGGGGGCCCTCCACCCCCAAGATGCTGGAGTTGATCTGGTCTAGCACATCGTCGTTGAAGTAGTCCTCCTCCTTGAACATCTCCACCGCCATGGTGTGGGCGATGGTGTCGCGGTCCTTGCCACTGAGCCGGTTGAAAAAGCGGGGGAACATCTTGAGTAGGCCGAAGAGCAGCGGCAGGATGCGCAGGGGCAGGACTTTGGAGACGATGCTCAGCACCAGAGTCACATCCTCGCTTATCTTGCCGATGACCTCGGACACCTCCTTCCCCACCCGCTGCGCCAGGGTCTTCTTCTCGCCCAGCACCACATAGAGGGCTGCCAGGTACTCCTGCATGGCGGGGATGGTGAAGACGAAGGTGTGCTCCTTGCCCGGCTGGACGCAGGGCGTGAGGAAGAAGCGGAAGACGTCAGTGCGGAAGACGTTGAGGAGGTTAAGCTCACCCTCCGTCTTCATCTCCACCTCGAAGCACTTCTGCAGGTCTTCATCCGAGAAGCAGGTGCGGCGGGACATCACCCCCTCGTGGGCCAGCTTGCCCACCGTCTTGGCCACATATTTCATCATGGAGACGTTGGTGGAGTCGGTGCTGTCCAGGATCTCCCCGCTGAAGTTGAGCCGCAGGAAGCTGGTGTAGATGCCCGTCAGGGTCTGGCTGGGAGGCACCGACTTGGTGAAGTAGAGGAAGTGCAGGGTGGTGCAGACCAGCCAGCAGTAAGAGGGCAGGAAGCAAGCAGCCGCAATCTGGTTGTGGCGCTCCAGATTCCTTGAGAGCATCTCCACCAGGTTGTCCCGCTCGTCCGAGTTGCTGCTGCTCCCGCTGCCATCGCAGCCGGGCTGGCTCAGGCGCATCTGGAAGTACTGCTTCTGGAGGTTGGTGTTGGAGAAGCCGCAGATCTCGGCGTAGCGGCCCACGTACTTGCTGGGGATCCGGCGCACGGCGGACGGGCGCGTGGTGACGATGATGCTGGCCTGCAACCAGATGAACAGAGCTGGGATTTAATGTAGTCCCTCTCTTTCTCTGTCAAACCATTACTGGCCTGAACCAGAGCCCACTGACCTCAATGGAAAACCTCTCCCCGGTGTCAGAGTGCCTTGGGTCAGGCCCTATATGACGAAATGACTTGAAGAGGAAGGGCGAGGACTGGATAGGATTAAAGTGATGATTACCTCAAGGCTGCTGGTTCACATCCAGCCCAGGACAGCAGGGATTTAACATCATCGCTACCTGAGGGTGGGTGTGAAGGGAACTTGGGGGATCTCAGTCTGGCTGATGGACTCCCACATGTTGCCTTTTCCTACAAATCCCTCACGCCGCAGCCCGTACTGATGGCACAACAGGTAAGAACCGCCGGCACTAGCATGGGGCACGTCGTGCCACCTTATAACCCCCTCCGTTCAATCGCCTCACCCCTCCGCCGACATCCATTCCCCCATGCCTTCTGGATTTGCCACCTTCCATTAGGCTGTCCGTTCTTCGGGTCAGGAACCACCCTGGGGTTGCATTTGCTATGTGCCATAGGCAGATGTTACACCGATAATTGCAGGTTGTCAAAGAAACCACCCTCCTAGCTGGCACGGATTGGCCTCTTTGTTCCCAGCTTGTGCAGAGAGGCCAAAGACTGAATGAGCCCATGGAGACTGGACTCCCCTCTCCCTCCTAAGGGCTGTGGGGCGGGGGTGTCCTTCCAGCACAGGGGTGTGGCGAAGCTCCTTGCTGTGCCTTTTACCAGCCAGTCAGGGCCGGTAGAGGCCTCACCAAGGAGTGGGGTTTGGGCAATGCTCCAGGGATCCCCGTTTCTACCCGCAGCCCCCCACAGGCTCACAGCACTGGGTGGGGGAGGGATACCAACCTCCGGCAGCAGGTACTTCCTCAGCAGGTTGACCACAATGGCGGAGGGAGGCACGGCCTCATTGGGGTCGCAGCACAGCTCGGTGCCAGACAGCCGAAAGTCCAAGTTGAGCTGCTCCATGCCGTTGAGGATGACGAGCACCTTGAGGTTGGCGGAGCCCAGAAGTGGCACCACCTCCTTGAGGTGCAGGTACTTTTTGGTGATGAGGCGCCGTAGCGAGACGGGCACGTTGCTCTGGGACAGGTCCTCGCAGGAGAAGGGGATGACCAACTCGAAGCGGGGCAGGCGCCCGTGGCACCAGTCCACCACCATCTTTTTGATGAGGGTGCTCTTCCCTGTGCCCACCGTGCCGTACAGCACCACGTTCTTCACCTGCTGCCTGCAGGCGTCCACGTCGAACAGGTTCTGGAGGCCAATGGTCCGGCTGCAAGGGGACTGGAGCTGGTTCAGGATGGTCAGGTCAGGCGAGGGCTTCAAGATCTCCTCCAGGGAGCTCTCCCTGATGACCGGGTCCACGTGGATGGTGTCCAGTGAGAAGGACGGGCCGAACTGCCTCTCCTCATTGGGCTGGTGGCTGAACCAATCAGACAGGCTCTTCCGGTGCTTCTGGATGGCATCTGAGGGGTAGGGGGGAGTACAGAGATGCTCACAAATAGGGGAGGGGAAAAGGTTGTCTCAAGTTTTCAAATTGCAGGAGCCCCTCCAGTACTCGAGTCCCTCGGGGCAGTCCCAGGCACCGGCTACTCCAAGCATTAACAAAGCCCAGGAACCCCCAGAACCAGCTAGCTCCCCCCTTCGTTCCTGTATTGGCGCAGCGCTCATGCACCAGCAGGGTGTCGTAGCACTGTGCTCTCCCACCCGGGTGCTCCAGGGCTGGTGCTGTCCACTCCCCACCCCCCTGCAGCCCAACCTGACCTTCCAAGAAGGTGCCTTTAATATTGCTTTGTACAGAGGTAGCATTTCCCCATCCAAAGACCGCCCCCCCCCCCAGCACACTACGAAGGGTTAGAGGGGCAGGGTAACCCGCCCTGTTTCACACAGAGTGAGGAGCCCACTGGCCCCAGGGCCCCACAGCGAGTCAGCGACAGAACAGGGAATAGAACCCAGGAGTCCTGAGTCTCTGTCTCCTTTTCTAACCACTGCACCTCGCTCGGGTCAGTGACTGCATCCCAGCCTGCTCACCTGACTCCCAGTCCCGAGCACACCCCACCACCTCAGCACTGCCCCTCTGTGACGGGCTCCTACAGCACGGCAGAAGCACGGGGCCTTACCGGAAGAGGCCACGTTCCTCAGGGCCATCTGGCCAGGCCGGGTGGAGCTCGGCTGAGACGCACTCTCCCGGAATCCTCCTTGGTAGCGAGCAAAGCTCCTGCAAGGTAGGGGCAGGGAATTGTTGAGAGAGCAAATCCCAGAGTGGGACAGCAGCGTCTGTCCCAACGGCGCAGAGCTGGGGCAGGCTGCAGCTTGAGTGAACCTGGACATCCCAGCCAAAGACATGGTTAGCTCACCCGCCAACCCCTCAGCCCCGGCCATGTGGAAACTGCCTCCCTGCCGTTGACAAAACGCTTCCGAAATGAAGGAGAGGAGCAGCTTGTGTGCAAACACAGTGGTGCGAGGAGAACTGGGGAAAGCACAACGGCAGTAGGACCCATGGCAGCTCCAGGGGCATTGTGGGAAATGGGGAACCTGAGGACAACAAACCAGGGCCTGCTCCTTCCAACTCAGCCCAAAGAAAACCCCCCTCCTTGTTTGAATTCTGAGCTGCAAAATGTGCCCACTTTATCCTGAGACCAGGAGCCAGGCAAGCTTCCCCCAACCCATCTGCCTCAGGCCTGCCATCGAGGGACCCATTCAGCAGTCCAGTCTGCACTCAGGCTTTGACCTCTCCTCTGAGCCAGAGAACAAGGGGGGCTGTTAGTGCCGGGGGCTGTTCGTTATGTGGATACTCGTCCACTGGGAACTGGGCGGCTGAGGCCAAACTCATTTCACAAGGGCCACCAAATAGCAACAAGCCACCTTATATAAGAATGGCCAGACTGGGTCAGCCCAATGACCTGTCTGGCCCAGGATCCTGTCTCCAACAGTGGCTGGGGCCAGATGCTTTAGAGGGGATGAACAGAACAGGGCAATTATCGAGTGAGCCATCCCTTGTCGTCCACTCCCAGCTTCTGGCAGTCGGAGGTTTAGGGACACCCAGAGCATGGGGTTGTGTCCCTGACCATCTTGGTTAATAGCCATTGATGGACCCATCCGCCATGAACTTATCTAGTTCTTTCTTGAACCCAGTTATACTATTGGCCTGCACAACATCCCCTGGCAACGAGTTCCACAGGCTGACTGTGCGTTGTGGGAAGTAGTCCTTCCTATTGTTCTTTTAAACCTGCTGCCTATGAATTGCATTGGGTGACCCCCGGCTTG
Source organism: Terrapene triunguis (assembly GCF_002925995.2). Lineage (NCBI taxonomy): Eukaryota > Metazoa > Chordata > Testudines > Emydidae > Terrapene > Terrapene triunguis. Next base: position 12,694,810 of record NW_020664725.1, read on the forward strand.
TGTTATGTGGAGTAAATAACACGTCCTTATGCACTTTCTCCACCCGGGTCATGATTTCATAGACCTCGATCATCTCCTCCCTCAGTCGTCTCTTTTCTAAGCTGAGCAGCTCCCCACACATAACCTTCAGTCATCAGCTGGGGTGGGTTGAATGGGTGGCCTAGAGGCGACAGGCCCCATAGCCTGTTCCCAGCCTCCCAAGTGAGCTAGTCCCTCTGAAAGATCAGTAAGAGCCCAGCTGAGAGGGCCTCAGCAGCCTCCCCCTTCGTCCCCCCACCAAAGCCATGCGTCCTGGGGTAGGATCTCAATTAACTTTAACACCCACGCCGACAAATTAGACCAATCGCTTTATGTGAGGGGAGCTGCCTTAGCCACCCACCCCTTGCACTGCTGCAGGGGCTCCAGGCCCTACCTGAGAGGGGACGTTTTGGAGCACAGCCTGCCCGCTGGGTGAAGCATCTTCCCAAGGATGAAGCTGCTCCTGGCACCTGGAAGGAAGCAAGGAATGCAGGAGGTCAGAGGGAGCAGGATTGAGAGAGATGCAGGATGGTGCCCGTCGCCTGCCACCCCCCTTCCCCAGGGTACCGGCTCCCCCTCACTGCCCTTCCTCCTCTGCACTCCAAGGTGGTGAAGGAAGGAGCCCTGCTCCAGCAGCAGCTGAGGCCCAGACAACCAGGCGGTTCTGTGCGCCTTCCCCGGCATTCTGATGGGGTTCTGGATCCACGTGGCCTGGACCGGACCAAGCTCCATGTAGTGTGCCTCTGTGCATGGCCAGGGAACAGGCTGCTACGGCAGCGATGCCAGATTCGAGCCCCAGGGAGACACCTGCCTGCAGAGTCCTGGGCTCATGTTCAGAGCACAGGCTTGGGAGACAGGAGCTCCACCGTTCAAATCCTGGCTCTGCCACTGCCTTACTCTGTGGCCTTGGCATTTCCCCTGGCTGTGCTGCCCTGAGAGGGACAATACCCTGCCTCCCAGGGGGCTGTGGGGATCGATTAGCTAATATCACAGAAATCATAGAAATGTCGGACTGGAAGGGACCTCGAGAGGTCAGCTAGTCCAACCACCTGTGCTAAGGCAGGACCAAGTAAACCTAGACCATCCCTGACAGGTGTTTGTCTAACCTGCACTTAAAACCCTCCAATGATGGGGACTCCCCGACCTCCCTAGGTAACCTGTGCCAGCGCTCAACTACCCTTAGAGAGACAGAAAGTTTTCCCTAATATCCAACCTAACTCTCCCTTGTTGCAAACTCAGCTGATTCATTGTTATCCTGCCCTCAGTGGACAAGGAGAACAACTGATCACCCTCCTCTTCGTAACAACCTTTTACATACTGGCAGACTTATCAGGTGCCCCCTCAGCCTTCTCTTGACTAAACATGCCCAAGTCTTGCAACCTTTCCTCAGAGGTCAGGTTTTCCAAACTTTGATCATTTTTGTTGCTCTCCTCTGGACTCTCTCTGTTTTCTCCACATCTTTCCTAAAGCCTGGCCCCCAGAACTGGCCACGGGTACTCCAGCTGGGGCCTCCCCAGAGCGGGACAATGATCTCCCGCGTCTTACATATGGCACTCCTGTTAATACAGGATGCGATGCTTTGCAGATGGGAAGCACCCTGGGCCTGCTTTGGCGCAGATCCCGCGGACTCCAGCTGTAGCTGTAGGTGCTCAGCACCTGTAAAAAGCAGGCTCTTTAGAAGTGCTACGTTATGAGCAAGAGTCGAGGGCACCCCATCACATGAGCCGGGGAATTCTTCCCAAGCAGCGGCACAGCCTGTCCTGCCAGGGAATTTCCCCACTGAGATCTCTGCCTCCTGGTCCAGGGCCAGAGCTAGGCACGTGGGACTAGCTCCCTGCAGTCATCCACGCAGGACTGGATTTTCCACTTATTGCCCCTTCTCTAGCACTGTCCATCCACGGCTCTCAAAGCACTTCACTAAGGAGGTCAGTATCATTAACTCCATTTTACAGATGGGGAAACCGAGGCACAAAGTAATAAAGTGACTTGCCCAAGGTCACCCAGGGAGTCAGTGGCACAGCTGGGAATAGACCCCAGGAGGTCTGTCTCCCAGACCCCTGCCCTGCACTGCCTCTATGTAAACGAGAAGGAAACACTTCGCACGAACACCACCTCCCCGCCAGTAAAGTGCAATTAGAAGTGACATAACTAGGCCAGCAAGTCTCCTCTGATAAAGCAGCACAGACTGGCTGCAGTGTGAGCTGGGCCCAGGCAGAACTGATGCCATCCCAAGCCCCCAGAACCCAGCACCCTCCCTTACACCCACAGTGCTTTTGTCTTAACGCAATTTCATCAGTGGGGAATTCATACACAGGACATGGCTGTGACTTGGCCGTGGTCACCAGGTGAGTCGGGGCAATGCCAGGAGTAGACCTGGGCTCCCAGCCCCTTGCTGTAGTCTCTAGACCCTCCCACCCTCTCAGAGCCAGAAATAGAACCCAGGTGTCCTGACTCCCCTGCCTCACTCATAAGGTCATGATGCCTGCGGCAGTAACAGGAAGCGGTGAATTTCACCCCAGAGGGATTGCGCTCTGGGGAAAGCCAGGTAAGAGGCTTCTCACCTCAGCCAGTTCTAACAGCTGCTTACCTGGTGCAGAGCTGGGGGACAGCAGCATGCGCATAATCTCTCGGCCTCCCAGCTTGGGTCCCTGGATCCTGCTCCAGCTGGTCCCAGCCTGGGGCAGACATCGCGGGCACTGCATGGCAGGGAGCCTGCTTCAGCTGAAATGCAGACGGCGATCACTTGGGGAGGCGGACCACCCCACTGCGGTGCCCCAGCTGGACAGGCTGGGGTCCTCAGTCCCCCATCACTGAGCTGTGAGGGCCAGGTTATCAAAGCCCAGCCTACTCCAGGACACAACTGAGGGCTGAGGAACCAGCATCATCTTGCATGAGCGGAAGCCCATGCACCCTTCCTCCTTGGGCTCTCACACCAAGGAGCAAGCGTAAACAGTGCCCTCCCCACCAAACAGAGAGATTAGAGATCTTGGAGCAGAGAGGGGCCCCTCAGGACAGCTCTCCCCTATGCAAACGCATAGTATCAGGCCATCCGCTCTGTCCTCTACCCTGTCTGCAGCACTGGGGAGATCCCTTCCTGACCCCTGCAGCGATCAGCTGGTGCCCTGCAGCTTTACTGCACCTTTGGGGCCTGACTCTCTTCTCACACCAGTTTAAATGGATTCACACAGGGAACTGGTGTGAGCGAGAGGAGAATCAAGCCCACTGTACTGGTGGGAGTTTTTTGCCACCTGAGTCACAGGCAAAGGAGGGTCTCTGGGCCAGGCAAAACAATAGTTCTTAACCAATCACCCGAGCATGGGGCTGCAGCTGTTCTCATTCAGTTAATTTATGGCAGGGAGAAGGAAAAGGCAGAGGAGGAGGGGAAGGAGCAGTGTCACCCCCCCGCCCCATTCAAAATAATGAGTCAGGCCCTCCCCACCTGAAGATCAGACTACTTATTCAATAATGACAGTTGAGTCTTTCTTTGCTTTCTTGGGGAGCCAGGCTTCTCTCCCCCGCCGAGAGGCTTCACATTTACTTTGGGGCTGGTGCCGTTTAGAGAGTCTCCCACAATCAGATGACCTCAGGGGTGGGGGCTTTAAGAAAGAGACCAAAGGTGAGAGTCTCGCTGACGTGGGGACACTTGGCAGCTCTGTAGCCTTAGAGGAGAGAAAGAAAGATCCATCCTCTTCCCCCTTACGCCCGCCCCCCTCCAAATACCTGAGTGGTTACAGGCTTTTCCCCTTGGCCTGTCAGTGGCAGTCAGGGGAAGGACAGGCCGGTGACTCCTTCTCTACCAGACGGATCCCAGGGGCCCCACTGCCGGATGCCCTCCCCACGTTGGCATGGGGAGGAGACTGTCTCCTGCTTGCATTCATGTCTCTCTCCAGTGCAGCAGTGGCAGCCGGCACAGAGCCCTTGACAGCCGGCACAGAGCCCTCTATCCTGGGCCTGGCAGCCTGTGCTGGCTGCTCTGCTGGAGAAATGAGACACACATTCAGGGCAAACCCGTAGCCTCCTCCCCTTAAAGCAGCAGGGGCGAGAGACTCCAGCTGTCAAGCTGAAAGCTGGTCTGCTGCTGTCAGGCCTTGCCGAGCGCCCTGCCAGGGGCTGCCTTGGAGAGTCTGGGCCCAAAACAGTCAGCAGAGGGGGTGCCGCTGCCATCCACGTTTGTCAGGGCTGAGTGGATCCCCCCCGAGCAGGTGTGGGGCCCCTTGCTCTGCACACCTGTTGAATGCAGCGGGGAGGTTAGTGTCTCTAAGGCAAGGGTAATTGGAGCAAGAGTCACATTTAAAGCGGAACAAGCCTGTTTCCAGCCCAGACAGCTGCTGCCAATTGCTGAATCCACGATCTGTGTGAGCCGCCGGAACAGAAGAACATTTGTGTCCAGGGAACACCTGGTTCATCCTCTCTCAACTGACTAGCACCACTCTCTGCTCCAGGCCATGTCTGACTGTCTCCAGGGCAACAGGTTGTGGGCATTGCCTCCTCTGAGGCTTGTCAGTGCTGGGAGAGGGGTGCCAGCCCCTGTCCTCGTCTAGCTGCGCTGCAAGACTTAGAGACTCCTGCCCAGTGTGAGAAAAGGAGTCAGTCGTTGCATCTGGGTTTGGCGGTGGTGCTGTGGTTGTGGCTGGGTCTGGGGACATTAGATCACTGGTCGATGTAGGGAGGACACTGAAGGGTTAACAGGCGACATGCTAGCAGGGTGTCTTTCCCTCCCCAACCTGTCATTACCTGGGCCGGAATCCCTACAAAGCAAGCTGCTGGGGAGGTGACTCAGCCTCAGACTCGCATCTCATCTGGTTTGTGTTTCCGGCACCCTGATAATTTCCAAACCAAACAACAGGAAAACGCTGGTCCCAGGGAAGCTTATGGAACCTCCCTGGGCTCCGTGGTCTCCTGCGCCACCCCCTTGAGCATGGCCAGAGCTGTAACGACTCACCTAGCCCTTCCGGATGCTTTTCATGTATCCATCCCAGAGCCCTTTCTGAAGGAGAGTCTGTCTCATTGATTATCCCCATTTTATTGCTGGGGAAACTGAGGCACAGAGCAGGCCCATAACAGAGCTGAAATAGAACCCAGAAGGTCTGGCTTTCAAGTCCCTTGTGGTAACCACTAGACACTTAAGCTGGGACTAGGACCCAGGAGTCCAGACTCCAAGTCCAGTGCTCCATGCCCACCCCACTTCACAGGCACATTTTGCTGTCCCCTATGCTCCTGGAGCTCAATGGATCCATTGAATTTAAAGGCAGGGTGCTGTGAAGCCCACTGCCTGGGGTCCCGGCTGTTCTACTTCTATCAATAGCTAGGCAGGGATGCTGCTCTGGGAGGGGCATGTTTGAGGTGAAACCCAAACTGGGTCACAGCGTCCCATAGCCACCAGCTTGGGGACTTTCTCCTGCAGCCTCTGCTCAGGGCAGCCCCTCGAGGATCAGCTCAGAGGTCACTGCTGCCATGAACCCCACAGACCCCATTGCCATCGCCTAGGAGAGACGAGTCAGCTTCCTGCTCATCCTGTCTTGCACGGTCCCCGCCACCAGCGCAGAAACACAGCAGTCGCTTCCGTTAAAAACCAGCCCCTTGCTCAGAACCCAGCCCGCCAGGGAAAGCCGGAGATGCAGGAAATCAGGGCTCTGGCTTCTGAGCCACTCTGTGCTGGGACTAGAGGGAACAGGGACCAGGCCGGCTCAGAGAATGGGGACTGAGGAAAAACGAGACTCTGGAAGGTCAAAAGTTACCTAAAGTGATTTCTCAGCCGGCTGCTGTGTGTTAGTCCCACAGCCTTCGGTCCATTTGGAATCGCTCTTCCCCACCCGTCACTGCAGGCCGTTGTATCTCTGCCGTCCCTCCCTGGCAGCTGTTAAACGTTGCCCCGTGTCCTTTCCTTTCTGTGGTTTTAGTTCGCTCTCTGACAGCTTCTCTCTGGCTGTTTCGGTGCAGCTGTAACTTCCTGCAACTCTGGCCCATCCCACAACCCCTACAGCTGGGGAAGCTGCCAAAAATAAGCTGGGATGGTGAAACCACAGAGAAGGAGAGGGAGAGGAGAGCAAGAGACAGCTGCTCCATTAGCACTGCAAAAGTTATTCCTGTGCAAAAAGGCCCGGAGCCTCAAAGTCAATGGAAATCTATGGCTGTTAGCAGCCTGAACCCCTTGGAGGATCTGGGCCAAAGAGGCTGATTCTGATTGCATGCCGGTTTCACGCCACTGGCTTCAGGAGCATTACTCCAGATTTACACTTGTAGAAATGAGGGCAGAATGAAGCTCAGGTGCAGGGCCGCCCAGAGGATTCAGGGGGCCTGGAGCAAAGCAATTTCGGGGGCCCCTTCCATAAAAAAAAGTTGCAATACTATAGAATACTATATTCTCGTGGGGGCCCCGGGGCAAATTGCCCCACTTGCCCCCCAGGCGGCCCTGCTCAAGTGCTTGCTGAAACAACTTTACTAACACGCCTGTGCTGTGCAGGCTGATGGCACATCACAAAATCATATGGTGCCATTAAGCATAAACTGGAGAGTCCGCACTAATCGGCAGCGCAAGCTCTCTGCGTGGCCCTCCTGCTATTTCCCCATGGCCATAGCGATCATCGGTATCGCTACAGCACCGTAGGCGGGTGCATTGGGCTTTACAGACCTAAACAGGCAAGGTTCCTGCCCTCTGGAGCTGGCGAATTGTTAAGTTGCTTAACAAAAAGAGCAATGACGACCGACAGTGGTGGATTCGGAGGGGTGGGGGGACAGACCAAGGGGGAAGAAATATGACTCCTCGGCAATCTTTATTTTCGCTGTGTTTGGAAGGACCGGCGGGTCCTGTTTGAAGCAGCACGGACCATCTTTTTGTCATGTACGCCCAGCACCGCGCAGAGTGAGGCCCTGATCCCTGACGACGGGTGCTAGGCGCTAACATAACATCATTCATAAACAACAATGATCATCGCTGCTACGGGGCAAAACCTAAAGAGCAGGGACAAGGCCCTAGCAGGGGTTTTACAACTCGTCTGTTACAGACCGTGGTTCCGTTCTTGCAGCTGCATGGAGCAGGGAGCAGCTCCCAGCAGGCAGGAAGATGGGTGGGGTGGAGTCATTCTCCACTTCCTCCCTTGGTATTGCAGGCACCACTATCTTTTGGGGTTTGGACCCAGGAACCCTCCGTCTCTAGGGAAGGATTCGCCCTGGGAGGTGACTCAGAGCTTTTCTGGCTTTTCCTGTCAGCCCAGGCGCTGAATGAGAAGGGTAAAAATGCAGCAGCCGTCCCTGCCAGTGCCTGGGGCTTTGCACAGACGGTGGTTACTGCAGCAACGCTAAGGAGCACTGGATGGGGGAAGCTCCCAGGTGCTCCAGGCCCAACCTCGCCCAGAAGGCCCTGCTCTCCCAGGCCCAGGTGAAGTGCTATGGGGAAAAGAGGCAGGGGCATTGACTGGGGGAGCTCCCAGACATGCCCGTCCCAGTGTCTCCCAACAGGAGCCGTGTCAGCCCTGTGTCGTATGCACTCTCTCATGTGCCCGTTTTCACTGGGCGAGGGCAGAATTCCAGTCCTAAATTACTTACACTTGCAACGAATAACTGGGAGACCTGCTTGTAAACTTGATGAGAGAAGCCCCTGGGTCTTACCAGGGACAGGGGGGAGCCTCCTGCGTCCTGCCCTGGGAAATGCCTGTAGGAATCATCCTCCCCACTCCCCACAATGAAGACAAAGCTGGGTCATTAAACAGCATCTGACCCGGACTGCCCAGAGCAGGGTTAACCCCCAGCCTTATGCTGGGTCTGTCTCATGTGCAGTCAGGTTTCTCCTCCGTCAGCCACACCCCTGGGTAGGCACAGTGCCAAGATGACCCCCACGCACTCTCGACCCCAAACATTCACCACCACACTCACACCCCTGACCACACTCACACCTGCACCTCCGCACACAAAGCAACACACTCCACACTCATACCCCTGACCCTACACACAATACACATGAACTCACAACAGCACTCCCCAAATAAACACATGCCTGCTTCCCTAACTACCCAAAACCATGTGCCCGCACCCATCCCACATAAACACACATTCCCAGAGCGGCATGTACACACTGGCAAAGAAATTCTCTGCCTAGACCCCCTACACGCACACGCCCTTCAGGCCCCCAGAGATGGAAGAGGCACTCTGACATGTACAGTATAAATATAGGTTTTATTAAGGGTGTGAAATCCAACGAGTACAGCTGGCATCTCAGGAACACTGAATTAAACTGCAAAATATCTGCCTGGCTGCTGACTCCTGTCACCCTGTGAATCTAGATGGTGGTCAAGATTAAACTAGCAATGTCTCTGCAAAGACACCATCATGAAGTCAGGAGCTACAGACAGACGATACCTGCATGTGCGTGTGTGCAGACAGCAGAATCCTCTTCACTGGAACTGACCCTCATTAGGAAAGAGACATGCCAGCTTCCCAAGGGGAGCTCTCAGGCTGGGAGAGATTTGCTTCCCTTTCACCACTTGTTTTGAAAAGATACACAGAGGGTCGGGCTTGGGGAAATGATAGCAAGGTCATTTGGATCCATGAAGCCACCTTCAGTGAACAAAGAGATCGCAGAACGTGTCCTGAATGCTGGCACACAGCATGTCACACCTGACAGCTGTAGCAAAGGGTTTGCACATGATGCCATTTAAACAGACTCCCTGTGACTTTTAACCATGGTTTGAAATGCACTGTCCCAGTTAAACAGGCACACCTCTTGTGATTAGGTGACAGATTCAATGGGCCAGACCTCTCTATGCTACACACGTACACACACATGCACTCCCTATACAAACCCATCTGGTTATACAAACATGAAGAACACTCCAAAAGAGATTTACGAACACACACACACACGCCATGTTGAGATATCGATGGGAAACGTGGAACAGTCGAGATAGCCATGTGACGCTCTCTGGCCCAGGAGCTCACTTGGTGGCTGGACGACACAAACTTTGTCCACACGGAACGAAACAAAACACGTTTATTGCCTGATTCGAGGGGAAGGTGGAGCCCTGGAAATGCTCCCTGCCCTCATGGCCCAGCCTCCTCCCTTTGCAAGCCTTAGCACCAGTGGTTTGAGTGTGAATCTGCTTTGCTTGTGTGTGTGAATAAGAGTATCAGGGCATGCAAGAGTGCCAGACTGTATCAGAGAGTGTGTGTGTGTGTACATGAGTGCGCAGAGAGAGACGCTGCATGTGTTGCATTCAGGCCTTTGGACCGGAGCAGCTCTCCCGGTGGGCGGAGCAGTTTTAAAGAGAGGCTAAACATGTAATATCATCCAGGTTATGTTGCAATGGACACAAACCCTAATTAGCAGCTTGAACAAGGACTTGCTGTCCATTAAAAGTGCATTACAGCAGTGGTTCCGAAACACTTTCCTGGGGTGATCCACCAACTGTAGTTTATTTTTTTTGTGACGTACCAGTACATTTATACACCCTCTGCCCTGGCACCGCAACCCGAATCCCAGCCCTGTGTGTGGGGAGGTCCTGGTGGAGGGGCTGGAGACCAAGTCTGCCCTGCACTCCCCGCCACAGCAGCGGCTCCTGTCCCGCAGGGCTGGGTCTTGCTCCCCACTCCAAGTGTTGCGAGCTGGTGCACAGGGTCACAATGCCTGGAGCGGGGAACCAGGCCCAGACCCATGCGACAGGAGCTGCCTCTGTGGGGTGAGAGTAGGGCAGGTTTGTCTGTGACACCCACCCCCTCCACGGGGCCCCCCTCTGCACCAGGCAGGGAGAAGGGTATGTTCACCTAGGGTCCAGTGATGGTTTAATCCAGCCCTGGATGTGGCAACCCATCTAAAATCCTCCCGTGACCCAGCGTTTGGGAACATTACAGGAAGGGACAGGACTGGAAAATGGAGCGGGAGGGGGCAGAGAACCCTCCCTCGCCCGTAACACTCACCTCCTGATGATCCCAAAGAGACACACAGGACTTCCCTACCCAGAGAGGGGGCGCCAAGCCCTGGTGCCACACAAACTGGCATCCAGAAGCAACCTAGTGCCCCCCAAAGTGACTGGTAATGTCAAAGCGCCCCAAGGAGCATGCTCTATTAAAGTGCATTGTCGTCACTTGTTACAATCCTAGGAGCAGCGGGCCGTGCGAAAGAATGTGGTGCGACAGATAACGCTCTGGCACGCCCAGCTGCCCTCTTTGGAGCATGCCCTGCCACCGACACCCACTCGGACGGGAGTTTCATGTCAAACTCCCCAGCATGGGGGGAGGCCCTTTGGTTGCTTTTTCTGAACCCGTTTAAGGAAGGAGAAGGAAGAGACAGGATTGCACCAACCCGCAGCTGGAACTATTACTGTGAGTGGCGGGTCACAACTGCCTGACCTCTCCCCATCCCGCGCACCCCGTGTGGCTGGCACACTGTGATGCTAGGGGAGACAGGAGGGAAAGCCCCCCTGCCTCATCTCCCCAGGGCAAGGAGAGGTAGGCAGTGGGGAAGCAGGTAGGCAGAGAAGGAAGGAGAGATCAGAGGGATGGCATCCTCTGGGTGACACGGCTGTCCCTGACCTGAAGCAGCAGCATGGCTGGAGTCTACAGCTGCCTCGGGCAGAGAAGACTCCACTTCCAAGCAGGTTGGAGCAGACAGGCCTTCCTCCAGCTGCATGGCCATAGCGGCTCGCTGCCTGAACTGTGCCGGGTGGCTGCTGCCAGTGACATCCCTGTGGGACCCCTGCATTAACAATGGGAGGAGGGGACAATCCCTCGTGCCTACGAAGCAGCACTCTGCTGATCCCACTCAGACAGGCAGAGCGTTTCCTCACCTCCGAACATTGTTAATGCTGCTAATCTCGCGTACTGGACCCTGGGCCCCGTCTCTCTCATACGCACTGGGACGTGCGGGCGAAGGCACATGGTCACTAAAGCAGCCAGCTGGGAGGGTGTTTGCCCAGTCTCCAGGGCCGGCTCGGGCTTTTTCGCCGCCCCAGGCAAAAAAGCCTCCAGCCGCCCCCTCCCCTACGGGGGGGGGGCGGCCAGAGCCCCAGGGGGAGGGCAGCGAGCCCCGGCGGGGGCTCGGCTCTCCCCCCCCCCCCGGC
>NW_020664725.1:12705978-12718097 GCF_002925995.2 Terrapene triunguis
GGGGACTCGGCTCTTTCCCCTCCCCCCCACCCCAGCGGCCAGAGCGCCGGGGGCAGGGCGCCGGGGGGGAGGGCGGCCGGAGCGCCGGGGGGAGGGCGGCGAGCCCTGCTGTGGCCCTGCGCTCCCCGGCGGCCGGAGCGCCGCGCCGCCGCCCCCCTCCAGGTGCCGCCCCAAGCACCAGCTTGGGTGCCTGGTGCCTGGAGCCAGCCCTGCCAGTCTCCCTCCATCCCTGGTTGACAGCAGCCGTGATACCGAAGGGGCTGAGGGGAGGTGGCTTCCCAGAGATGAGCTCTGCACCTTGCATTGATCTGGCACAAGGTAGGTTTGAAGTGCCGGTGCCCCTTTCACAGTCCATACAATCAACAGCATTGTGCGTTCAGTGCCGCTCTAGACAGCTGCCATCATGGGCACGGGAAAGGGGGCACCCCAGCCAGCCATTCTCCGCCCCCCCCCCCCCCCCCCCCCGCAAGCCAGGGGGTCTGTCCCGCACCACGTCTGTAAGACTTGGGACAGCATCTGACCATCTGGAGAATGAAGCCAGCTAGAGCAGGCTGAGTGAGGCACAGTGTCCAGGAGGGCGGCTGGGACAGGAGGCTGACGGCCTGTACGAATCTAGGAAAAGTGCTGCCCGGACAGGTCCAGAGCCCTGTAGGTAGCTACAGAACAGGGGCAGCCTAGGCAACAGCTCCTCCCCTGCCAGCACACCCCTGCTTTCATCCGTCCCCTGAGGGTCAGCCCATGACCCTGTCAGTGGGGCTGGTTTGCTGTTGTCTCCCCGTCCATATTCCCCCGGGAGTCATGGATTATCTAGTTATCAGGGAATTGGGGCTTGGGAGTCTTTGCCCAGCAATTGACCCCAAAGCTCACTCAGCAAGTCTGGCTGGCTCTGTCCTTGTGCTCTGAATTCAGGAGTCAGTAAGCAATGCTTGTCCCCCCTGCAGCAGGTCAGAGGTTAGCGAGCCCAGGCAGACACAATCCGAACCTGGACAGCCAGGGTCCTACACCGAGGCTCACAAGCCATAACCGACCTTCAGAACCACCAGACGCTCCAAGCGGGTCCTGTCCCCGAGCTGTACTCCTGCGGCATGGCCCGGCCCCGCTCCCAGACAAGACGCAGGAGGGACGCAGCTTCTGGAGACAGGTGGGGAGGGAAGAACCGTACCAAGCAGTAGATCCTACATCCAGTTTTCTATTGCTTTGATCCCGCTGCCCCAGCTAAGATCCAGGTCCAGTTCAGTCCGGGGACCCCATTTGTTCCTGTGCGGGGGGAAGGAGGGGAGAGGCTCCAGCCTGGGAGAACTGGGACTCAAAATCCCCCAGAGGGTTGGAGATCCATGGTGAGCAGCTCCTTATTCCTGCATGGCCCCCGGTGTCCATAGCGCACCGCCTGCCCCCGCCAGAGACAGCGCAATGAGAAACTCAGGCCCAGTCCATCCAGCAAGAGAGACCCAATAAACACCAAGCAAACGGCCCTGGTTCTTCTGGGAGGAGGAGCAGCAGCTCGGGACGCTACTGAGCAAAGATGATGCTGGAGAGGGGTTTAGACCACTGGAGGACGTCTTGGTCGTAGGTGGCACGGGTTCCGTCCTTGGGACAGTGCGGGCAGCAGGTTGCTACATCAGGCATTGGCCTGGCAGGGCACCTCTGCCCCTCCACACTTGCTTCCTGCAGGGCTGAGCGGGAGGAGAAGCTATTGGAGAGCAGAGCAGGACCCTACACTGGGTTCAGACCCCGTCACAGGGGTCTCCCTACACCAAGAGGGGGATAGACCGACCCGGGGTTACGTTAGGAATGCAGCGTATGTTCATGGCTGGGCCACGCACAGCTTTGGTACGAATACAGTTAACCAGTGCAGCCCCCAGCGCCGACACAGTTTGACGGGATAGCTTAGATCCCAGCCTTAAGGGAAAGCAAGGGAGGAAAGAGAGATGAGGGAAGAGAAGGGAAAAGTGTCACAGTTTCTAACCATCGGCCAAGCCTCCCATGAGGAGCTGTGGGGACAAACAGCCTGACTAATTTGAAGACGGAGCTTGGTAAGTTTCTGAATGGGGCTGTATGATGGATTGCCAGCGACAGCAGGGGCCAGACGCGAGGACCTTCCTTGCCTGTGCCCATGGAGTATGGGATAGAGAGAAGGGGAAGGAGGAAAGAGGAGCGAGTGGAGATGGGGGGTCCTTGTTAGCCCCCAGGCTGCTGGAATCGCATTGACTGGGTAATCTCACTGGCTCTCACCCTCCAACACCTGGGTCCCCTGCCCTCTACATACTGCCCCTTATCAGGATCAGGGCTCTAGGCAGTATGCTCAGCCCCACAGCACTAATCCCCTCCCTCCCCATCTCCTCCATGAGAACTGAAACGCGGGACTGGCAGTGGCTTGTTTAAGCCCCAAACCATTAACAGAGCAGATGTGGAGCTTAACTGAGCTCCTCCTTCCCTGCCCTACAAACACCTGAGTTCAGGGCTCTGGAGCCTCCATTTCTAGAGCACCGTTCCCCTGGGATGGTCCTAAAGCAACCTACAAACTACACACCTGCAGCCCTCTCTGGGGTGGAACACGGCAGCTCTTTGACACAGCACAGCAACACTGCATAGCAGCTCAGGGCAAGAAACAAAGGAGGATCCTGTCTCTGATTGCAACCGCTAAGGACTTTAGGGAAGGGAAACCTGAGCTGGAATTTGGCCAGGACTCCAAGGCTAACCCCCTGATTGACAAACAAGCCACAAGATTGCAGTTTGTAGGGCCTGGACTTCAAGGCTCATCTGAAGGACACCTCTTTGACTACAAGCTCCCCCTAATGGCACCGTGGTCTCTGTATGGCCTCTAAAGGGAAGAACAGCTCCTATTGACCCTCCAACACCACTCCCATCCAAATACTGGCCAGGCCTGACTCTGATTAGCATGCAAGACCTGACCTGCTCCCAGCAGAGCAAGGTGCTTTGATTGCAGGCATTGCAAATGCTTTGAGCCGCACAGGAAAACACTCTGCTTTGGACACTGGCGTGTCAGCTACTGCAGAGGAAACATGGAATATTGAGCTCAAGCCTTGGCATGTCGAAGACAGGAGGAATCGCTTTCAAATAGCTCAGCTCTGTGCCTCCCAGTTCTTCCCAAATCTCAGCTGAAATCATCTTCTCTTCTCCCCTCCCCCTGAAATTCCCTCTGCTACAAGTTATTTGCCAGTTATAGCTACGGATCATGTTTTAAATACCTAGAGCTTTATAGAGCTGCCACTTCAGGTGTACACCGAAATAAATTATCTCATACAAGGGGAGACCCTCAGCTGACGTGACTCAGCATCGCTCCACTGGAGCGATGCTGATTTACGCCAGCTAAATGTCTCCCTGCAAAATGCTCTGTACACAACGTGCTACACACGGTAAACACGGTTTTGAGCTGAACACAAACGCACTGGGGATTTTTAATTCTGTGCCTGTTTTCTGCCAGTGATTAGGGAGCTCAGGGAGGTTTTGAAATTTGTTTGTCTACAGCTATTGAGGGCTTCAGCTGCAAGGCCAAACTGTAAAAGGGGCATTGTCCCATTGTCAGCCACAAATGAAAATGTCCTTCCCTGCATTGTAAGAAGACTGGGGGTTATTAAACACAAAGGAGAGGTCCTTTACTTTTCACCTTTCATGCCGCTCAGGGCCACATCCTGCTAATCTCAATGGGGCTGGTTCGTTAATGCCCTGCACGTTGTGTCATCATTTTACACTTGTGCAAAGCAAGGGTAAAACACCTCCGCTCTGATTCGGCAGGATTTGTGTGCCGGTGTAAGTGACAATGCAAAGTGCAGGTGAACTGGGAGAATCAGATCCAAGTGATCTGCAGCATTGGGCCCCTAGGGACTGATTCTGATTTCACATTGGATCAGCAACTCCACTGAGGTCAATCACTGGGCTAGATTCTTCTCTCAACCCAACCTAACTCCGCTGGCTTCAGGGCAGCTGCTTCCCATTCACACCAGCGTAAGAGAATGGAGAATCTGCCCCTTACCTTTCCACCATTTACTCAGCTCCTAAGGAAAGGGGGCCATTTAGGGAACTGGAGTAAAAAACTGTCTGGGGATTGCTCCTGCTTTGAGCAGGGGGTTGGACTAGATGACCTCCTGAGGTCCCTTCCAACCCTGAGATTCTATGATTCTATGAAACTGGTCACTTTCAACTCATGGCTAGCCCGGTTTGCGTCGTCATTCCCTGGGTCTCATGCAGTAGTCCAACACGACAGGGCCCTGGTGGCAAACCCAGCAGGGCTGGGAACTCTCCCACCTCCCGAAAAAACATTTAAAAAAAATTTCATTGAAATGTTTCTACCAATATTACATCCTGCCAAATCCTAAAGTCAGAGGCCTGATCTACCTGCATCCCTCCAGAGCCGCAACACTTGTTCCTGTATTAAGTGCAGCTGAGTTGTCGTTTGGTTTTGTTTTTTCCTTAAGAAAAAGGGAAGTTTACAAAAAAAGACAGGCGCTATGGCATTGGCTGTTGCTATGGCTAAGGTAAACACGAAAGCCTTCTGCCACGTAGCCTATTGTTGTCTTCTGATTTCTTCTGAATATGGATACACATGCTACTGGACATCGACTCGCAGGCAAGTTAAAAAACTGCACTACACACTGCGCTACAAAACTGTGCTTTGTGGGAGGTAAACAGGGTTCAGACCGGCGCAACCCCCTCCCCCAAACAGCAAAGTCTTGGCAGGCAGCTCTCTCTTTCTCTGGCTTGGAAGACAACTGCCTCCATCGGTGTCCTGAGGTGGTGGTTTGGGGCACAGGGTGGAGGAAGGAATCCAAGATCCATCTGATGACGCGGCTCCAGGGGAGAGAATGAGGCATTCCAGGGCGGTACAAAACATTTGCGATGAAGAGTGTGGAAAGGTTAAAACAGTTCCGAGATGTCCCAAAAAACCTTCTCGACTGAGCCAGGACTGGCCGCCACCTCCCCGATGCCTCCCCTGTGGTCCCACATCCACAGAGACTGAGAGTCCCTTTGGGAATGTCCATGCTGTGGCAGATCAGGTCTGGGAAAGGCATCGGGCCCCGATGGCCCCCTTATCTCTCAGACTTCACCTTGTACCTGAGGACCAGGTAGGCCAAGAGCCGCAGAACGAGGAAGAAGATGCCCAGGATGATGAAGTCCAGGTAGAGTTTGGCCTCTTCCACGTCCAGCTCCTGGAGGATCCTGATGGGATTCTGGAAGGGGCAGGGAGTCTCCCGGCACTCCAGGTCCTCACGCTCCATGGCGTAGATGGCGAGGATGACGCCCTCGAAGCCGTACCTGCGCCAGAGCACAAGCAACATTAGTGCCAGCTGCACCCCGGATTTGCACACACACTGGGTGGCTGCGGCTCACCTGGCACAGGACTGGGTGAGCCTCTGGAGTGCTCTGCAGCAGGGAGCCAGCCACGGGTGATACCGATTCTGCTGCACCTGCCAAGAGTGGCATCAGCATCACGGCACACCAGGGAGCTGGCCGGGAGAGGCCACCAAGGATCTGGACAGGAGTGAAGCTGGTAGCACTAGGGGGTATCAGGCTGGTCAGCTGCAGAACTGGCATTGCTGTGTGGCCAGGGACCAGACAGATACACCTAAAATCATCTCCCCTAAGGCTGGCTGTCTCCATCCTCAAAGAAGCTGCAGGCCTGTGCAACCCAGCTGCAGCCACAAGGGGGCACCATCCCTCCAGGGTCCTTGCCTCTCCTGCATCCTACCACTCCTCAGCCAGAGCATCCCGGGAGCAGGGTGCCATGGCTTGAGAGGGTGTCCCTGGTAGCTGGATGTCCCCTCCAGCCCTAGGGCCAGGCCTGAATCCCCTGCAAAGCCTTCCCAGAGGGACGTCTGCGGGGAGCATTAGCAGAGATGCAGGGCAGTCACCATCCATGCGCGAGTGTTGCCAGTGCCCTGTTCCCACTGCTGCTGCGAGCCCCCACCTGACGTAGGAGACATACGAGGTCCACTGCAGGTACGTGGGGATGGTCTTGAAGCTGACGAAGAAGCCGGAGAAGAGCAGGACGGGGATAGCAGTGACCGGTCCCACGAACGTGGCCACCTGCAAGGCAGAGGCAGGCCGGAGTCAGGCATGGCAATGGGGTTGGGGGATCACAGCACGTGGCCAGTGTCACGCGAACCCACACCCACCACACACGCTCTGGTGTGCACGCATGGTGCCACGCACATGCACGCTCACGCTCTGTGCCACGCCCTTGCACAGCGGACACTCCCTCGCACACCTGCAGTCCACACACTCTGGCACATCACTGGCTCGATTACTGACCCTGACAAAGCAGACGGGTGCAAACTCTGCCAGAGGCTGTCTCCCCCTCCCCCCCATACAGCCCAGGGTCCCCACCAAAACCAGCGCCCCCTCTGACCTGCAAGGAGGTGGAAGCTGCTCCGATCAGAAGCCCCAGAGACTGTGCCACCAGGGCGGTGGAGGTGGCGAGGGCGGAGAAGAGGAGGAAGCGGGTGGCCTCCGGGGGCTGGCCTGTCATCCAGTACACGATGCTGCAGTAGGCTATGGGGCAGATCACCTGCAGGGGGCGGAAGGGAGATGGTTCAGCAGGACCCACCTCCACCAAGGCTGCGTGCTGTGCCCTGCACCAACGGGGTCTCTGCACCCCTGCTCTGTGGCCCCAAGCATCACAGTGATCCAAGTTATACTGTGAGCTCCAAGGGCAGGGATCTGGGACCTCCGGAGCTCTATGAACCCCCCCCCCTCTGCACCTCTCCAAGGGGGTCAGGGCCCAGGCTGTGCAACGAGCGGCAGGAGCCCAGGAGAAGCCAGCCCTGGATCTCCCTGTAGGCAGAGCAGCCCAGGAGCCTAACCTAGGAGAGTCTATTTCATCCCCCTGCCCCCCCATGCTGCATCCTCACCTGGAAGGGCACGTCTGCCATGGTCTTGGCCAGGTAATAGGCCTTTAGGCTGTACCAGTAGTTCAGGTGCTCTCTCAGGAACACAGACATCTCCAGAGGGACTGCAGGGACAGAGGGACCCAGCAGATTAGCAGCAAGCGGTGCCCTGGTCCGGCCCCATTCTCGGGCCCGCCGGCTCCTCGCTCAAATAGAAGCCGAGGGGGGATTGATAGATGCTAACCCTTGAAGTGTTGCCAAGCAGCTCCCCAGGATTCCTGGGAGGTGGCTGAGCCCAGCTGGAGCTGTGTGGCTGTGGCTGGTTCTGATCCAGGATGGACCCGCTCCCTCTCCCTCGGGCGCCAGCGCCTCCAGGAGCGAGGGGCACCGGGGTCTACCCTCAAGAACTGAACTGGGCCCAGAACTACCTACACTCCATCCGCTGCCCATCGCTCCCAATCTCAGCCTCTCCCAGGCCTGGCTGGAGTCGCCCAGGGCTAAACCCAGCTGGACCCCATGGAGGAGCTCAGCTGCCCGAGCTAAGGGATCCCCTGTGGTCCAGGGGCCTGACACCCCGACCTGCACATCACAGGGCACTGGGCTGATCTCTTAACCTGCCCGGGGGTCTTCCACTGACACCCCAAAGGAGCCTCTGTGCCCCATCCGCTCCTGCCCACCCCACCCCGCTGGCTGGCTCGTGGCTGGCCCCGCCTGCCCTGCAGCCACCCCAGCTCTGCCCCAGGCCTGGGCAGAGGGAGTTACTGGCTCGGGTGTTTCAGTGCAGACTGGCCTGCCCCACCCTCACTCCCGGGAGCTGTCGGGACATATGTCAGTGTTCTAGGGGACATGGGGGCAGGTGAGTGCCGTACATGTGAGGACAGTGGGCATCAGGGCGGCGAACATGAGGAAAAGCATGGAGAAGAAGAGGAAGCCGGTGTTGTTGAAGACCTTGCCGGCGTCGTTGCCGATGTGCAGGTAGAGCAGCCCGATGAGCACCCCGATGCAGATGTGGGACATGAACCGCAGGTGGGTCAGGACCTGCAGGGGCGAGATGGGCTCGGCACTCAGAGAGGGGCAGGGCCATGGCCTACCACCAGCCCTGGGTGCGCCGGGCTGCTTGCTGAGCATTCACCCCCGACAGCAAGGGCAGCGATGGGCGCCCTCCACCTGCTGGCTCCAGCAGTAAGGGGGCTCCCATGATACAGCCTCTCCCTTCCCTTCTCCAGCCGCCAGACCTTAAATCTCTGCTCCCTCCACCCCATCCCCTCTGCATGTGCCTTAGTCCTGCCTCCAACCTTCCCACCCTCTGTCCCTGGTCCCCTCCCCCCGCCTCCCAACCCTGGACCCTGCTCCCCATAGAACCTGTCCCCTCTGCTCCAGCCTTGGTCTCTGCCCCGTCCCCTGCCCTGGCCCGTCCCCCAGCGCCCCTCCCTTACCGTGTCTCTCATGATGGACAGGAACGTTCTCTTGAAGAGGATGCAGAACTGGGTCATGGTGCTGGTGGCAAATGTGTGGCTCTCAATATGATCCACGTCCTGGAGGGGGGTGGGGGGACCATGACGAGGACACGGAGAGTCAGGGACCCAGGGGCTCCCAGCACTGACAGGCAGACCCCCCCCCCATGGGTATCTGCTGGGAGTGTGGGCACCAGCCCCACCCACAGGAGCCTTGTTACCCCCAGTACCTCAGGGACAATGGGCCCAGGCCAGGCCAGCACCTGCCACGCCCCTCGCCCCAGACACCGTCCCTCTCCCTGCAGCACCCTGGGCCAAGGCGGGGCTGCTGTACACACGCCGGGGAACGGCACTACGGGGGCCACAGGGCAGACACAGCACAGGGGCTGCATGGTGCTCTGGTGTGTGGGGAGATCCCCGGAGAACAAGGGGCACCACCTGGGAGGGAGGGTGGCTCTAGTGCCATAGGCCTATGCTCTATTAGTGCCCAGATAACACAGCGACGGGCACCCCAAACTCCACCGGTGGAGAGACGGACATTACTCCCTCGGGGTAGGGCAACAAGGCAGGGGCTGCTCCCAATTCTCATCCGCTCTGTACCCACCCCCTCGGGAGCCGACCAGGGTCTGGGACAGTGTGAGGAGGGCAGGGATGCTGCTGTCCCAGGGATATTCCCTAGATACACCAGGACCGTTCCCCATAGCTGACCCACAGCCCAGCCCCACCTGGAGGGACAGAGCTCACACCACAGGGGTCTGGGCATCGGGGGCAAAGATGCCCCGTGGCCTGCCTGCCTCAGCGCTGCTGCACTGACCGTCACGCAGGGGACTGGGCAGGAGGAGTCCGTCTTCTCCGGGCTGCTCTTCTTCTCGGCCATGGTGCACAGCCCGTTCTGGACGGCACGGAACAGCAATGGATTGAGGTCTCCATACTCGCCTGAGGCCACTTCGATAACTGGGGGGGACCCAAACAGCAAGCGCTGAGACCCCCTCGGATCAAGCCACCCTGCCCTGCCCTTCGCAGCCACGGCTGACAATCAGGGGCGGCTGGGCACCCCTGTCCCGGCCCCGGCACATTGGGGG
The DNA here is from genome assembly GCF_002925995.2 of Terrapene triunguis. Lineage (NCBI taxonomy): Eukaryota > Metazoa > Chordata > Testudines > Emydidae > Terrapene > Terrapene triunguis. The sequence continues at coordinate 12,715,360 of NW_020664725.1, forward strand.
TGGGGGGTGTACTAACCTCCATCTCAGGGCTGAGTGGGAGTTAAGCTTGTCTGCTCCTGGAAATGTCCCCCAGATGGGATGGGGAGCTATGGCAGAGGCAGCATGATCAGGAAAAGGCAGGTGACCGCAGGGGAGTCGCCACCTCCCCATGGCCAGGTGCTAAGGCTGGAGTAGCCAGGCAGAGCCCCTTGACCCACGCCAGGTGGGGTGGGGGACAGTACTCTAGGCATAACCCCCCCTAGACCTTGGGCAGGTGTGGGGAGGGAGACCCCACTCCCGAGTGCCTGGAGCCACTCTGCATGGAGAATGGTCAGTGCGTTGCCCTCCCAGACCCCCTTCCCTCAAAGGCTCTTGTAGGACCTTGTAATGTTCATTCGCCCTGCGAGGGGTCTAGAGGGGACTCATCCCTGAGGAAATGCAGCCACCTCTTGGGTGGAAGGCGGCAACTGTTAAGCACAAGTGCTTAGGGCAGGAAGTGAAGAAGTATCTCACATCCGGTGAGAGCCCCGGGGGAGGACGGAACCACACCAGCTGGGCTGTGTCCAGGGGAGCAGCACGAACTTTCCAACTCCCAGAAAAACTCACCAGGAGTGACGTGCTGAATCACCAACCCCTCTGCCCTCCCGCTCCTGGGAGCTCTCCCATACTGGCCCGGCTCAGGTAGCGAGAGGCAGGGCCGGCTGCAAGCCAAGGGAAAGGCATGGGAAGCCTGCCTTTGCACAGGCACTTACTGAAGTCAGCCGGGTTGTGGTAGGTGGGGCAATGCAGGCCCAGCCCTTTCAGATAGGGGATGAGGTTGGGCACCACCCCTTTGAAGATGCACTGGCCCTGGCTCAGGATGTACAGCTGGAAGAGAGAACAAAGCTGCCTGAGCAGGAAATGGCAGCAAGTCCCCCACTAAACACCACAGGTCAGACCCCGAGACCTCCCACTCCTAGGGCTCGTGCAAGCCAGGGAGCGCCCTGCCCCGCAGGGAACGGGGAGCCGGCGGGGTCTCACCAGCCGAGAGATGCTGCCCCAGGGTACTGGGATTCTGCCCCACCGCTGGAGAGACCCCTTTGCCCCCTGGAGGCAGAGCTCTGATTAGCAGGTGATGCTCCCCAAAGCACAGGGACAGGCAGGGGACTCACCCACCTTGTCGAACATTTCGAAGAGCTTGGCACTGGGCTGGTGAATGGTGCAGATGATAGTGCGGCCTCCCTGGGCCAGGGACCTCATCAGAGAGACGACTTGGAAGCAGGAGGCGCTGTCCAGCCCACTGCAGACAGGAAAAGGGGGGGGGGGGGGGGGAAGAGGGTTGTGGGGGGGGGAGAGGGGGAGTGAGAAAAGGGAGGGATGGCGGTGTGAGGGGGATGGATAGAAGAGGTGGAAAAGAGAGAGGGAGCGGGGGAAAGGATGAATGCAGAGAGGAAGAGGCGTGGAGCCAGAAAGAGGTGGGATAGGAACGGGGATGGGGAGAGAATGAACATCCCAGATACAGGAACACCTCGGGCAGCCCCTGAGCCAACTCTGGGGGGGGGCCCAGCTGTGACCCTGAGCCGTTAGCAGGGGTTACAGGGCAGGGCTCCCCACTCCCCCAGCTTGGCTACACAGTGTCCCTCACAGCTCCCCCCTCCAGCTGGTGCGGGGAGAGCCCCCCCATCCTGGTCAATCCACGTTCATCCCTGGCTGTGACCCCCCCCCCCAAATTCTCAGCTGCAGCAAAGAGACGTGACCCCGCTGCTCATGCTTGGCTCCCCCCTTGCAGCTCCAGGGGCCGGCGACAGCTGCAGGCTCCCGGGGAGGGGGAGCCCCATGCTGGCCTGGAGCGGTGCGGGAGGGAGGCCCCGTGCTCACCTGGTTGGCTCGTCGAAGAACATGACGGGGGGGTTGTTGACCAGCTCCAGGGCGATGGCGAGGCGCTTGCGCTGCCCCCCGGACAGCGATAGGGTGCGGGTATAGGAGCACTCCAGCAGCCCCAGCGCCGTCAGGATCTCCTGCACCTGGGCCCAGCACAGAGCAGAGAGAGTCACTGCCAGCCTCCCTGCCCCACATGGGCGCCTCCCTGCCCCGCCACAGTCCTGCCGTGAGGGATGTGCGGCCTCCCTGGGGCCAGGGTTTGAAAGGCGCTCGTGGCCCCCAACACTCTTCCTACCTCCTGCTGCTCCCCCTGCCCCCCCCCGCCCCATGCTCAGCCCAAGTTCCCATCTCCCCCAGCCCCTACCGTGCCCAGCCCGAGTCCCCAGTTCCCCCTGCCTCCCCGTGCCCCCACCTCCCCCTACCCATGCTGTGTCCAGCCCGTGTCCCGACCTCCCCCTGCCCTCCCTGGGGCCCCGCCTCTGTGCTGGTGTATTGAGCCATTAAGAAGGCTGAAGCAATGGAGGGGAGGGTGTGCCCTGGGAGCCCCTTTACCCTGTGGGCAGAGGGACAGTGCTGCCCAGAGAGTGCCGCCCTCCCTTGAAACCCTTCAGCTACTGAGCAGGGACCCCCAACTCACCAGCTCCTTCTTCACCTCCTGCTTCTCATTCAGCTTCAGGTGAGCAGAGACCTGCGGGGCAGGGAGCAGACACAGGGGCCAGTCAGAGCCTGAGGCCAGCCACACTGGGGCCTGCCCAACTCCCAGACAGAACGACCAGGGGTCTCCTGGCCTCCGCACAGGACGCCATGGTAGACCAGGCACTCTGCCCTCAGCTCTGCTCAGCAGAAACCAGGGGATGGAATAGCAGGGGGCTGTGGGTCGGGATTGAGGGGTATTGGCA
>NW_020664725.1:12723097-12735572 GCF_002925995.2 Terrapene triunguis
GATGCGAAGGGCCAGCCCCACATCTGTAACTCCTCTAGGGTGGAGGAGCTTACCCCATCCCCCACTACAGTAAAACAACCCCAGCCCTTGGCCCTTCTCTGGCACCTTCCACAAGGGAAGTAGTGGATTCTCCATCTCTTGTTGGCCTCATATCCAGACTGGAGGCCTCTCTGGGAGACCTGCTTTAGTCAAATACAAGTTACCGGGCTCAGTACGGGGGTAAGTGGGTGAAATGTCATGGCCAGTGTTATACAGAAGATCAGATGAGATGATCTAATGGTCCCTTCTAGCCTTAAGCTCTATCAGTCAAAAGCCCTTTACAATTGCAGGGCAGGATCATTCTCCCCATGTTGCAGATGGGGAAACTGAGGTACAGCATGGGGTCATACACACAACGGGGCAGGGAGAGAATCAGGAAGAGAGCTCAGGAGTCCTGACTCCCAATCTGTCCAACCATCCACAGACACCTCGGGGGGGCCACCCCTCAACCTCTCCCGCTCTCTGAGCCCCAGTGCCACATTACAAGCCTGCAGACGCTGTAACATCAACCATGGTTTTACAAGCAGGCGGTCAGCTCTGGTGTGGCAACCATTAGGAACAGAGCTCCTGCCTCGTTAGTGCACACGGCATGGACACAGCTCACTGCAGAGCCGGCAGAGTTCCCTCCTAACTGGTGACCTGGAGGTGAAAGCTCCTGCACTACCTGGGATGCCCAGGCTCCCGTGCCAGATCAGGCAATCGCCTGCCAGCTCCTGGGCAATCCTTGTTGAACTAAGTTTAAATAACTTGTGAGTTCATTGTATTACAAATGCCTATGTGTGCGTGTTACTGTGGGATTGCCTGGGACTTCTTTAAGGGGGAGGCAGGACTAATGTAAACCCTGGGAAGCGTTATGAGCGTCAAAGGACTCTTTTCAAACAAGGGGTCAGACAAGACTGACCTTTTAGTTGAGTGGGTTTCCTAGGAAATATTGGGAGGAGGAGAATGCAAATTGCCCACCTCTGGACCCATCCCTTTGAAGGAAAACCCCATTGTCTGTTACAGGAGGAGAAAGTCAGAGGCCCAAACTGGATAAAAGAGTGACTCTCAGATTCATGGGGTATTTGTTCTGAGCTAACAGCTGTTATGAACTTGTGACCACAGAAAACCCCCTTAGTGGGGTCTGACGGATGTTTTCACCAGCTAGAGCCCTTTTGGGAGTTGGGGTGATCTCTGGCAAGCGTCTTAGCATGCTTGTAGCTTAATACATTTTCTCTGTAATGCTGTTACCTTAAGAATAAATGTGCTTGCTTAGAAAGAGCTGCGGTCAGAAGGTCAGGCTAGATCATCTAGTGTCCCTCCTGGCCTTCAACTCTTTGACTCTGAATTTGGCTGTGTAGTGATATAATTGTGGACCATTACGCAATTCAAAGCCTTCAACAACAAAGCAAAGCAGAGCCTGCTTAGATTGTCTGACTTTGCTGGGGAATTCACTGTGCAGGCAGGTAACTGTGCAGCCTGGAAATACCCTGGTCAGGAGGGAGAGAGACGCGGGTCTCCACCCAAGAGCCAGAAACGTAAGAGTGGGTGCCCTTGCTGGGCCCCAGAGGGGGAATACAAGTGCAGTTGCCGTGAACAGTGAAACCCCATCCCAATTCATTGCACTGACTTTGCAGACAGATGCTCCCTGCTGATTTTCCTGCGGAGGCCCAGCCTCTTGGGGGCCCTGGATCTGCCTGAGGCTACGGACTTCAGCAGCAGGGCAAGCCGGAACGTGCTAAGGGTCTCTACAGAAGGCAGGTTGCCACATGCTGGGGGAGCCTCACAGCCAGGGCAGGGGAGATGGAATCTCCCAAGAGAGGGAGCTGGGTGGGGGTTCGCTCCGCAGGGGACCGGGCCTGGGTCAAGGCGCCTGTTTCTGCATGCAGGGTCCCTCCCCTACCTTAGCTAACAGGCGTCTGTCTGCCAAAGGCCCAGGCTACTCTACCCCAGGCTCAGCCTAGCTTGGCTCCAGCAGCAGAGCCGTGTCGATTTCAGTTGTAAATTCCAGGAAGCCAAGGTCAGAAGCAGGCTCCCTCCACCCCCTTCCCTCCAGCATCCTGTGGAGTCTGTCCGATTTGCAGCCGATAAGTTGCATGCCCGGGGCCTCTGCGACCATCCAGAAATGAGAAAGCAAAGGACGCATGACAGGACTAGTCAAGGGGTGGGGCAGAACGCACAGGGATAGGCCTGTATGGGTCATACTGGAATGGAGCGCGGATTCTAATGGGACAGATTATACTAGGACAGAGCATGGCATGGGGATGGACACAGAGAGGTTCATACTGGGATGGTGGAAACCAAACAAACTGGGATAGGAAACCTAAATGTGGAATCCCAGGAGACCCCACTTTTCTCCCCCTCAACCTCTCAAGATCTGCCCCATGGACAGTCACTGTTACTCATTCTCTGGCACCATGAACAGGCCGAGTGTGTTAGAAACCCTGGGCTGGGCTCCGCTCTGTTTCCCTCTCACTGCAAACTTGCAGTGACTGCACTGGCTCCAGTGACGAGGGGGCCACTGCTGCACACTGGCCTTGGGGAAACCAAGAGCAGAGCCTGCTCTGTGCAACGGGGACATCTTCATGCCCTGGGGAACTTCCTGAGTCTACCAGCCCGATGCCGCATGGTGCTGAGCCCTCTGGCCCATCCCCTCCAGCAGGCGTTCAACACCTCGCAGGACTGGGGCTCAAGATAAAGACAAGCAAGCACCAGCCGAGAAACTAGAGGGGGAGTTTAGGGGAGGCAGAGAGAAGCTCGGGGGGGGGGCTTGCTGGACAGGAAGCAGGAGATTGTTTTGCATGTAAGGAGCAATGTGTGTGCATGGAGAAAGCCCACGATGGGCTAAAGGACTCCTCTCCCATTGCCTCCAAGCAATAACCACCTCATTGCCCGCCCCGGCCCGTAACGAGGGCTAACAAGTGGTCCCTACTGCAGTGCCCCGGGGGGCTGAGATTCACAAAGGGATCTTTCTTTGCTGGTGTTTGAGTCATCACGGCTGCCCTGGCGCACCCAGCGGTGCACTGACTGGGTGGGCGCTGCCCAGGAGGGGCTTTCTGGGAAGCAGCCCCCAGCAATTCCAGTCTCCAGCCCGCAGGCCCTGCGCCGGCCGGATCGATGGCCCGCCGACCTACTTTGCATTCCCACGGTGACACCTGGCAGCAGCCGCTAATCAGCCCCAGAATTACCAGGGACTTGAAGGGGCTGATTAGCATTTTGCAGCGCTGGGAACAAGATGTCTCGGGGGCGTGTGACAGGCACTGCCTTGTGTCTCTGGGGAGCCGTCACCTTCCGAAGTCAATTTCGGGGCTTCTCCAGTGGAGGCGTCAAAGAACTGCAGCAGAGGGGCCCAGGAGTGGAGTCAGATGTTGGGGATGGATCTGGATAACTCCCGGACCTATAGCCACAGGCTCAAACAAGGGCAATCAATCAAACCCCCATGCATCAGGGCAACAAGCGATCGGTATAGCGGAAGGTTAGGTCCTTTCTCTCCAACTTCAGATACTGAGGGCAGCACCCACCTGCCATGGTCAAGGGCAGATCAGAGAGAGAGAGGATAGACAGAATGAGTGCAAGAGTATAGACAGTAGAGAGGGATGAGATTAGATTAGGAGGATGCCAGGTTTCTATCCTTCTAATCTAATGACCTAGACCGTATCTGTCTGCTGCCCACCGGCTGTCGCTTGTCAGCTTTTGGGACACGGCCAGTCTTTTCATCATGGCTGGACAGTGGCTAGTGCAGCGGGGCCCTGCTCCCCAATTAAGGCCTATCGGAGCTATCCCAACACAAATAAACAAACAATAAGGGTTTGAAGATCTTGCAGGACAAGCCCTCTGTTCTCCTATAGACGGGGTGCAGATGCCCCCTCTGTCGTGCTTTCTCTCACAGACGCCATGGTAAAAATAAGGAACCAACTTCCCACTAGTCCCTCCGAATGAGGCTCCGGCCCCCAGCAATCACAGCCTTAGGGACACAGGCATTGTGGAGTTGGCTCACGGCTCTCTGCACTTTGGCAGCGCCAGACCTGCCATTAGCTGTGCGCACCACACATCCCTCCTTCCAGCAACCTCGGTAGCTTCAGCAAACCGCTGTGGTTCTGAAGGGGTTAACCCCTAGTCTCTGCATCCACAGCGTTGGGGTCATTCTCCTGGAAATGCCCAGCTGTGCTGTCCCTCCCAACTTCTCACCATGCAATGCAGCAGGGCAAAGGAAAGGTTGGGCTTCAGCCCAGAGCATCATGGGAGCTATATGCAGATCAGCCTGGCTAGGCTCCTGTGTACCAAATTCTAGGGTTTATGGGGCACTACGTCCCTCTGCTGGAAGGAATCAGAACTGCTCTCGGTGTGTCCTGGACCCAGTACTGCTAGCAGCTAATGGGGATTCTCGTCTTGCTCCATGAAGGAAGGGTCTGCGGTCTATCCCTGCTGCTGCTGTAAAGCCCCTGAGTGGCCCTGGATCAGGTGCCGGGGAAGCAGCATTTCCATCACCCCTGGGAAGATGTGTATCTTGTTTCAGGGCCCAGGGACTGCTCTCCTCGCCTGGGTTGGTGTTAACATGCCCCCTTCCTCTCCTCCAGTGGGGACGTGCGCCCCAGCACCTTTCCTGCTGCCATCCAGGGGCACTGTAGGAAATTAACGGCACAGTCGGCACCGGAGCAGGGAAGCAGCTGGCACAAGGAGGGGCTGGTGGGGCCAGCGAACAATCTGGGGGCAGCTTTATGGCCCTGCAGCGGTTGCCTGGCCCCTGGCAAGGGCGCCTAAGCATGATGGTAACACAGCGTATAATCCTCCTCCTCATGGCCCCGTCGGTGGCTTTGCTGCAAGTTTCCTGAGTCCTGGCCAGGCTCGTGCGAGATGCTGAAGATGGGGATGTGGCGGCATGTGACCAACTACCCCGAGCTGGGAGCAGCAGCATGGCAAACTCAGGCGCTGAGCTGCGCCCCCTCCCCCAGCCCTGCACTGCCGGCGGCTCTGTGTGGCACACAAACCATGCCGCGCTCTCCAGCCTCCACAGGGCCGCAGCTTGCAGCACGGTTACTCGAGTTCATTGACAGCCAGTAACCCCCGACAGCAGCTGAGCCCTCAGCCCACCCCCGTGTGCGGCTGGGGAAGGACAGTGGGCTCTGCAGGGGCTTTGCAGTTTGCCTGTCAGCTCCGGCATGTGAAGATGGGGATTGTGCTGGGGCCTGCTCCCCAGCCGCCTTTCCTGCGGGTTTGATCCCCTCCCAGCCCTCTGGCGTCTGAGTGAGCCCTGCGGGGCTGTGCTCGCTAATGGGGTCAGTCCCAAACTAGCCCCCCTCCTTCGCCCACTACAGCCCTCTCTGCCTCATCAGCTGCCCCCCAGGGCCAGACCCCTCTCAGTCCCTGCCCCAGCCCCCCCCCCCAGACATCTGAGGCAGGGAGGGGAGATCTGAAGGCTTGTGGGGAGGGGACAGAGGCTGATGTGAGGTGGTGGGGGGTGAAGGAGACCACCTCCAAGAGGAAGCTTCACCAGGACCCCCAGCTGGACTCCCAACAGCTCACATGCTTTAAACCCCCTTGAGTAGGGGGTGAGGCTCCATCCCCGTCACCCCTGAATCTCACGCTGAGTTTGGCGAAGAGCTGTCTCAGCTCTGCATGGGAACCCTAAGCCTCCACCTTAGCAGGCAGGGGTCAGGACTCCTGGGTTCTATATCCAGCTCTGCCACTGGTCTGCTGGGTGACTTTGGGCAAGTCTCCGTGTCTCAATTTCCCCAGCTGTAGAAGGGGAAATACCGATGCTTGGTAAACAGACACATGCAGAAGCCATGTGGGCACCTGTCCACAGCCATGGGCACGTTGTTTGTATGACTGTAGTGCCAGGAGCTCCGGGCACGGAGCAGGACTCCATTGTGCTAGGCGCTGTACGAACACAGAATAAAGACAGTCCCTGCCCCCAAAGAGCTTCCAATCTGAGTAATTCAATGGGGAGAAGGATCCTGAGCACCCCTTTTTGAAAGGGACCAGGTACAGTATTTACCGTGACTGGGATACACCCCGGAGCCCCTCTGTCTGGTGAGAGCCTCATTGACTCCAGCAGAGTTTTGCCTGAATAAAGAGCTAGGAACTGAGCCTGCCACCCACTGGAGCCAGAGGCACTACTTGCCTGAGTAAAGGTTGCTCATGGGAGCAAGGATCAGGCCCTGAGAAAGGCCTCAGAATGTTGCCTGCTATTCCCCCCATCTCTGGGTGATGGGGAGAACTCCCAGCTGATGCCAGTCCCTTCCCGTCCGGGCAGGGTGTTGTGGGCTCTGGAGGAGTCAATGCAAACAGCAGGCATGGGGCGGATCCCAGAGATACCCTGCCTGGCCTGGGGAGATGCAGAGTGACCTCATGGTTATGTGTGGGACGTTTAGGGTGACATCGCCATTACGGGATGTGCAGGGTGACAGCATCAGTATAGCAGGGGGTTAAGGGTGACGTCCCATTGCTAGTAAGTGGATGACTACGCCAGCTCATTGTTTCTGGCAGGGCTGGATGAATTCGTTCCACCTAATTCTGAACCCGCCGGAAGGCGCTGGGCGTGGATGTCTGACTCAGGCCATACGGGTTCAGAATAGATTCTGCTTAGGAGACACAGTAGGAAAAGGGAACAGACAGGAGATGGGGAAAAAGTCCTGATGCAATGGAACGGTTTATAGACTGTGCATACAGCCCCCATGTGTGCCAGTGCCAGCAGCTCTGGAGGAGAGAGGGGGCTCTGTCCAGAATGCAGGGCACAGGCTGCGTTAGTCAAGGAGAACGTATGGGGCAGTGCAGTGAGAGTCACGAGACCTGGGCCTTAGTCCTGGCTCTGCCATTGACTCACTGGGTGGCCTCGGGCAAGTCACTTGCCCTCTTTCTGCCTCAGTTTCTCCAACTGTAAAAGGGGGAATAAGGATACTTGGTAAATAGACACACGCAGAAGCCATGTGGACACATGTCCACAGCCATGGGCAAACTTTGGACCCGAAAGGCCAAATTCTAGAACTTCCTAGAGGTCACGGTGGGAGGGTCTGTCTTGGGGAGATGAAGGACTCCCCAGTTTGCCTGCACAGGCTGGAACGTGGATCATTTACAGCTGAAGATCCAGGCACCCTGAGCTTCTGCCCAGATGGGTGCGTTACTGGCTGTAAGAGCTGCATAGAACCCCAGCCAGCTAAGACTAGCCAGGCTGCTTCCGGTCTGGCCAGGGGATGCTCCCTTTGTCTCACCTGGTAGAGGGGATATCGATGAGCCCCACCAGAGTAGCAATTCAAATCTCCTTTCAGATGGAGGGGTTGCACCCACCCCAAATCCAGCCTTGGGTGGGGGACCCCGCCCCAATCTCTGCCCTACCAAGCCCTGGTCCTTCCCCAGCTGCAGTCAACATCCTATAAAACTTGGGACCTGCTAGTAACGTCACCCCCCAAAGCACATCCTATCACCTCTGGCCCCTGTGCAGCTGCACCCAGCCCTGTTCTTTCTGCAGCTGCTGTGACGTTCAGCTCTCTCCTACCGCTACCAAACCCCGGGCTCTAAAAGTGTCTTTCTTCATCCCTCCAGGATCAGCTTCTCTTCTGCCTCCTGGGGCCATCTGATTGGCATCCCATTAATGAGGGGAGCTAATTAAAGGAGACTACCACCTACCGGCTGCCATCAGCCTCCCCCCGGCTCTCTGGGGGCCCCCGAGTTACACACATGAAACGGGGATGCCACCGACGCATGGTTTGGTAGGAGCCGTCCTCAAAGGGCCTGAGGAGTGGGACAGTGGTGGGAGCAGGAAACTAACCCCCCCCCACACACCTACTCCCCTCTCAGCCTGCTCATGCTCTGATCTGACACATCAATCAGGGTCTTTCAAGTGCCATTTAACCCACCCACCGGGATGACACGTCTGTAGCAGCTTCCTACAGAACCAGTCTCTTTGAGGGGATTTGAAGCCCAGAGTGCTCTGTTGTCCCTGAGATTCTGGCCATCTTGGGTCATTACACAGGAGCTGTCCAGGGTGGGCAATTCCATTCTGCCTCCCTAAATCCTGCCCAGCGGTTTCACTGGATTCTCCTTCACTCCTCTCCTCAACTGTTGTGCGGTGTTACTGGGTGCTTTTTAAACAGCTGCTGCATCCCACCTCAGAGGTGGCTGCATTTCAGTGGTGGGTAAATAACCCCTTCAAAGTGCTTTGGGACTGAGGATGAAAGTCACCATATCAGAAAGAGGCTGGAGCCAAGACCTTGGAGGCAAACTCCTCCAAACAGCCAGATTCCACGGCTTGAGCACATCCTTCTGCCATGGGCAGGGAAGGTAGGTACCGGGGAAGAGGTTACTGCAGTTTATACAGCCACAGGAAGTGACACAACTTCCTCCCCTTCAAGTTCCTGTCTAGTGGTTTGCGCTACACTTTCTATCAAGCTACAGCCCCACATGGATGCTCAAAATAGGAGCAGCGGGGAAGGGCCTGTCACTCCACTCCCCACAGATGGGCTGGGTTGGCGCAGAGAAAGACTTGTCGTTGTTATTCATAGTTTGTATTGGCCCAGTCCCGGCCCAGGACCCCACTGTGCGAGGCACTGTACAAACACAGAACAGAAAGACGGTCCCTGCCCAAGGTGGGGGAATCTCCACAGTGCCAGGGGTTTAGCAGAGACTTCCACAAGAGCCATGTGATTGGAACCCCACACAACCCTCTGGAAACATGCCCTCAGGGGGTCATTTAAATATAGATTTAGATATCACAGCTGGAGAGTCAAATTCAGCAACGTTCACCGGCTGTGCATGGATCCTACTGCGCAAGGGCTGGAAGTGTGACGCCTGGCTATGGCATCCTGACCTTGCTGCGCTAAGCGCTCGTAATTTACCTGTATCTCCCCCTTCTCCTGGCCACAAGCACATCCTAGAACTGAAACACGCCAGCACAGACAGCCTCAGCAGCCTTGGAAGAGACTCCACAGCCTCTCCCCCAGGCGGTGCCAGAGATGTCTGGGGCATTGATTTCTGACACCAAGAACCACCAAGGTGGAAAATTATCACCTGTGGGAGCAGGGAACTGATGCTTTCAACACACATCCCTGCCCCAGGACATGGCGAACTCCAAGGATTACAAACTCAGCCATCCCTGATGGGCCCTTGCTCCCCTCCTCACCACCTTCGGCTGGGGGGCGAACGTGTCAGTTGGAGCACTGAAGGGTGGTTCGATCTTGACTTCTGGCTATCTTGGGTGATGGGTGCTAGGATCGGCAACCAGCTCCCATCTCCTCTCCTGTTCCTATTCCAACCCCTCCTTCCTACCCCGCTAGCCCCAGCTCATCAGCCCCGCAACGGCTGCAGAATCCAGGGAGCGCCCTGACCCCACACCCCGCCCCTGGCTGTCCACCGCCTGTAGGAGCCAACTCAAAATCACCGCTCTTATTTTAAACACCCTTGCATGGGCTCGCTCCCATTATTTGTCGTCTTCTTTTTCCTCCCCTCCCACCTCCCTCCTGTCATCCAGTTCTGTCTCTGGTGGGTACTGGCATCTCTTGGATTTCCTTAACGAAGCACTGCACTTGCATTAAACATAGAGAAGAGTTTCCAGGGAATAAGAGACCTAAACCACCATCTAACCAACTTAGAGCCAGAGCCCTTTGTTCTGCAGCACCGGGCTGTCCCCAGGCTCAGCCACAGATGCAGCATAGAACATTAGTTGCAACAAAGCATTGGGTATTTTTTTCTCTCCCTCACATGATCTACCCAATAGGAATACAAGCAACCCTCAGGGGCCTCTATGCTAGCTCATACATGCCACAACAGTTACCAGATTAAAATAAAACAGTGCAAAATGCATATCCTAACAGTCCCTTTGCCACTGCAAGCGCAAGAGCCTTCTCCTCTGCAGCTCCTGTGTCTCCTCAAGATGCTGATTCATGTGATTTCTTTTCAAATCTCTCCCCTCCTGGCTAGATCTCTCCATTCCCTGGCCCCAGGAACACAACTGCCATGAAAGATGCTACACTCACAGGACCACTGTGCCCTCACCAGGGGCTGCCATGCCCTACCTCTCTTTCTCCACCAGGAGCCCTCACGGACGGAGTAGGACAGGTCAACGAACTCGATGTCCACGGCCGAACGCTTGGGCAGGTGCGAGAACCGCTGCGCCTCTGTGATGTGATTCTCCACCTTCTTCAGGTGGGTGGTCAGGAGAGGCGCGTCCTGGGAGCCAGCATTGCACAAGGAGTCCTCCAAGGCGATGGAGACGGAGGTTGGGTCAATCCCCTTCTCAGCCATGGCGCCGCTCTGGAGGAGGACACCACACAGGCTCACCATGGAGACAGACAGTGACCAATTCATCGGAGCTTGTTCTATGCTGAGCAGCCAGAAACTCCTGCCCCTTCCCCGAGGCGCCCCGGCTGGGAAAAAGCTGGGACTGCCCTGGGGTTATTGCTACAGTGCCTCCTGCTGGGATGCAGGGGCTGGAGTCGCTGGGAGCTCCCCTGCAGCCAGCTCCCACCCTACTCCTGCTAGAACAGGGCAGCTTGGCTTGGTTTTGACCAGCTGCCACGTGGCCTCTGCCTCCCCATTAAATGTTGCAGCAGCTATTAGCATCCCTGGACCAGTGGAGATTCCCAAGGGAGCTGCTTGGTGCTGCTGAGTATTCACCCCTTGGGTGTCGGTGTGCACTGGGAAAGAGGTCTTGCCCCATGTGCTTGACACGGATAATAGCCCCTTCATGCCTAACCTGGAGGTGCCGACCCCTTCCAAGGCAGAGGAGAATTCAGGGGCTGATCCCGTTGAAGCTATCCACGATGCTGCTCCCTCGAAGGGCTTTAGCTACAGTCTGGAGGGGAACCTCTCCCCTGCCCCCACACCCCAGTGCTGATGTAGCTCAGCCAGGTCCTGGAGAGCTGGGGGCAGGCAGCCACTGATCAGCTGGGATGTCAATAATTCACGGAGCTCTGGCCATGGCTGGCTCTGCCGGCCGGGCCTAGTTCTCTGGCTGAGGAAGCAGAGCAGGGAGCAGCATGTTGCCCTCTGACCCCCCCTTCTGCTCCCCTACTAGGCTTTCTCCCTCCTCCACACCAAGTGAGCAGGGAGCGAGATCTGCTCCCCATTAGGGTGACCAGACAGCAAGTGTGAAAAATCGGGACAGGGGGTGGGGGGGTAATAGGAGCCTATATAAGAAAAAAGACCCCAAATATCGGGACTGTTCCTATAAAATCGGGACGTCTGGTCACCCTAGTCCCCATCCTGCTGTGACTCACTGGGCAGGGGCAAGGAGAGACTAGAAGGGAAGATGGAGGGAGTCAGAGGAGGGATTCAGGGGCACCCCCTGTAAATCCAGCTCGGATACTTACTCAGGGAGCCCCCCAGGCTTCCAATCTGCTCCTGCCATTGGCGAGGAGCTGCTGATGCCCAAGGGGAAAACCCCCTCCTGTCTGGTAAGGGGGCAGTGGGTTGGGATGACAGACAAAGCCATGGCATCGCAATTCTTGGGGCAAAAGGCTCCTCGCCCCCCCATCCTTCCTGGGTTAAACCAGCCCGACCCCATCCAATCATCTGCCTCACTCCAGTAGGTCCCACAGGATCCTGGGTTGCTCTCAGCAGTCGGAGCAGCTCAGGCAGTGGTGACAAGCAGAGCGCAAGGCCAGTGCTGGGGTAGCAGACCTGCAAGGGAAGAGCTGCCACAGGAGGCGCTCTTTCCTACGAACCAATCGGGCCCCGCATGGTGCTGGGCTGCAGAGGGTGCCCAGGAGAACCTGGCTTTGCTCACGCTCCCCTGGCACTTTTCAGATGAGCAGCAGGTGCCCTCGCCAAAGTCTAACGGGTGTCACCCCAGCAGTAACGGGTACATGAGCCTCCTTTGCTCCCGACCCTGCAGTGCCGTGTTGCTGTGCACTGGGCAGTAGGCGGTGGGCTCCACCCCAGAGCGGGCTGCACAGCGCCAGGGTTCACGGTGGGGCTAGTCCAGGGAAATGGGGGACACTGTTATGACTGCCCAGGCCCCTGCACCTGGCGGGAGGGAGCCCGAAATGGGGCAGGCCTGCGGGGGCCCTGCTGCTGGGGGAAGGGGGGAGCTGAGCCTGCAGACGAGCAGCCTGGGCCCCTCGCCCCCCCCCCCACGCGTGGGGCACTAATGCCTCCTTAACCTACATTTCCCTGGGCTGCAGCCTTCAGCCACCTCCTGGCTGGAGCTGCGGGTCCGGCCGGGGAATCCGGGCAGCGCATCCTTGGCTGGGCCGCTCCCCGATGCAGGCAGAGCCCTTGCAGGGCTGGCAAAGCGCCAACCCCCACCCCCCACACACCACCCATTGGGCGAAGGGCTCTTGGCTCGCCGGCCCTAGCGCCCCGACATGCCCAGGCGCCCCCTCCTCGCCCGGGTGGGGGGACTGCCGGAGCTAGAGGGGCCAAGGCAAAGTTTGGGCCAGCCGGAGCCCTCGGGGGTCACCTTGACGCCTCCCGCGGCTCCTCGCAGGGACCGAGGACCCCCCCCCCCCCCCCCCCCCCC